>NW_005370760.1:118451-135065 GCF_000412655.1 Myotis brandtii
CCTCGTAGCATCTGCTATAAAATAAAGGCATGGCTGTGGGCGTGGTTGCTGTCTCTCAGAGAAGCAGCGTCCCACCGAGACCCGGCTTTCATTCTCTTGTCTGTCTTTTCTAAGCCTTTCAGCCGCCCCACTCAGGTTCACCCCATGCTGGTGCGGCACACTTTAGAAAGATCTGCCTCCATGCTCCCAGGGCGGGTTCCTGCCTCAAACTCTGCCCTTACAGGAAACAGGTCCGGGAAATAGCTTGGGGGAGGGCGCAGCCATTGCCAAGACAACCCCTGTAGGACTGACTTCCTTCTGCTTGGTCGCTGTTCGTCTGTATGTGACGAACACCACCCATGGTTTTTATATTTCATATGATAGTGATTTGGTGGTGATGAACTCCTTTAGCTTTTTCTTGTCTGTGAAGCTCTTTATCTGACCTTCAATTCTAAATGATAGCTTTGCTGGGTAGAGTAATCTTGGTTGTAGGTTCTTGCTATTCATCACTTTGTATATTTCTTGCCACTCCCTTCTTCCCTGCATAGTTTCTGTTGCAAAATCAGCTGACAGTTGTATGGGTACTCCCATGAGGTAACTAACTGTTTTTCTCTTGCTGCTTTTAAGATTCTCTCTTTGTCTTTTGCTCTTGGCATTTTAATTATGATGTGTCTTGGTATGGTCCTCTTTGGATTCCTCTTGTTTGGGGTTCTCTGTGCTTCCTAGACTTGTAAGTCTATTTCTTTCACCAGGTAGGGTAAGTTTTCTGTCATTATTTCTTCAAATAGGTTTTCAATATCTTGCTCTCTCTCTTCTTCTGGCACCCCCATAATTCGGATATTGGTACACTCAAAGTTGTCCCAGTGGCTCCTTACACTATCTTCACATTTTTTTATTCATTTTTCTTTTTGCTTTTCTGGTTGGGTGTTTTTTGCTTCTTTGTATTTCAAATCTTTGCCTTGATTCTAGAGATCCTCCAGTCTGCTGTCGGATCTCTGTATATTATTCTTTATTTCAGTCAGTGTATGCTTAATTTCTGATTCATCCTTTTTCATATCCTTGAGGGTCTCAATAAATTTCTCAGAGGTTTCTAGAAGATTCTTGAGTAACCTTACAACTGTGGTTTTGAACTCTATATCCAGTAGTTTGCTTTCCTCCATTTCTGTCATTTGTGTGTGACTTGTTTATTTGTCTCTGCATTTTGGCTGCTTCCCTGTGTTTGTTTCTATGTACTGGGTAGCTGCTAAGTCTCCTTGAGTTGATAGAGTGGCCTTGTGTGGTAGGTGTCCTATAGGGCCCAGTGGCTCAGCCTCCCCAGTCACCTGAGGTGGATGCTCTTGGTACACCCCTTTGTAGGCTGTTTGCACTGTCTTGTTGTAGTTAACCCTTGATTGCTGTTGGTATCACTGGGAGGAATTGACCTCCAGGCCAATTGGCTGTGATGACCAGCTGTGTCTACACTGGAAGCTCTGTTATGCAGGAGACAGCCTTATGGGGCAGGACTTGCTTCAGTGGGGCTTTGTTGCTCACTGAGTCTGCCCCTTGAGTGTGTCTCTTAAGGATGTGAAGAGTTGTAATGCAGTATGGTCTCACTCTGACCACTGGGTACACTGGCTCTTGGATCTTCAAGGAAGGGCAAGGTCAGCCACTGTCTGGGGCCGCCCAGCAGGAGCTACAGAGATATTTGCAGATTCCTCCTCTTTGTATGGGGTTTGGAAGTGCCCAGATGAGGCCCAGCTATGAAGCAAGGCAGGCTGCTGCTGCTGGCCTTGGGCCTTCTTTTGGAAGCTCTCAGACTCTCTGAACCAGCTGCAGTTTTACAGGTTTTAGGCGGAGAGAGCACAGGCCATTCATATGCAAAAGTTGATGCATGCAGCTTGGGTGGGGTTGTAAATTGGGAGGGGCGGGGTCTCTGGGAATCACCAGGGCAGAGCAAACAGCAATGGCTGCCAGTCAGCCCTGCACTGGAGGGGTCCCCTGGTCTCTGTGTCTTGTGCCCCTGTGCAGGAACAATGATCGCCATGAGCACCTCTGAGAGAAAGCCGCCCTCGTGTTCCTGTCCCAATGCCAGACAGTCCAATTTCTTCCCGTATGTGTCTGGGTCCCCCAGAGTCTTGCCCGGAACTGGAGTTCAGAGCAAGCGGGAGCTTGTATCTCCCTCCTGATTAAAAGATCAGCACATCCAGGTGCCAGCACTTTCCGCACCTCCGCACCTCTTACCAGTCTCAATGCACTTCCTTCACCTCTCTGGTTGTGGAACTTCCACTCAGCCAGCTTTCCCGCAGTTCTGGGTAGTAGTTCTTCTGCCTTTTAGTTGTTATTTTGATGTGGTTGTGAGAGGCAGCAAGTATAGGTGTTTACCTATGCCACCATCTTGGTTCTTTTCATGATTAGTTAATCCTTGAGTCTTACTGATTCTTATGATGTATTTATCCCTTTCCTTTTTATTTTCTTCATTTTGATCAGCTTAATATAGTTCCTTATTTCCTCATTTATGAAAATACCTGCTGAGTGCTATTGGTACTCTAGGATAATACATCTGAATGGGTTGGACAGAGAGGAGGTCCTCTATAAAAGGTAAGTGAGCCTCACAAAAAGAAACAAGAGTATAAAGGACATTGGTCTTTAAATCAAGAAAACTAGTGGTTGTGATCTTGATAAATCTGAGTCTTGATTTTCATATCTTTAAATTGGTTTAATATCCATTCTACTTTCCATACAGTGTTGTGGGGACCAGAAGAAAAAATGGAATTAAAGTAATTGTGTAAAGTGTTATAAAGTGTCTTTGTGTCAATTCTTGAACCAACAATGTACAGAGATTTTCTGAATTTATCAAATTTAAGCCCTGACTGACTTCAAGGTTCTCTGTAAGTTGGTCCCACTCTCCTTTTACTCTGTTTCCCACCAGACTTTCATGTACTGATGTCTCATTCCTCAGTCATTCTCATATCCACACCTTGGCTTATAGCAACGTACCATTGAAATGCTTTTATATCTAATTCTGTAATGTATTGCTCATGCAAAATATTGTGTGTAGTTTTAAAATTATTTTCCATCCTCCTTAAGGAAAGATTGGATTCTCTTTGTTTATCCCATAGTGTGTGAAGCAGCATCTTGCATCTATTTTATTCAATTATTTGATTCCCATGCCTCTGTATATGCTGTTCCTCAAACTATACTATCTTCTCCTTCCCAACCACCTCTCCGCAGCCCACTTAACTCTCAGAGTCTCACTCAAGGCTTTAATTCTTCATAAGGCATTTTCACTACTGCACCCTGTAACTTTTTTCTTTGCTGACCTTCTGTTGCACTTCCTGAATAGTTTAGCACCTGGTTGCACAGTATGTGCCTTTCTAGAACAGAGTGTGCTTAGGTGAAAGCAAATCATAAAGGGATTAAAAAACATTTTGGTTGGCATTTTTTGAGCTTAGTATATATTTTTCTGTGATGAAAAATGACTTAGAAAATAATCTTCATTAAGAAATGCAACCTACTAGTAGAAGAGATCTAGGTGACTCAAATTCAGATTAAGGCCGTATTTTTTATTGTTGCTATTAAGAGAATAGCAGTTCGGGATTTAAAAATTACAAAGGAAATTAAAATGTAGGCATCCAAGCTCCAAATTGTCCTTAAAGATGCTGACAACAACAAGATTCTGTGTAATCCATGTGTGGTAACCTAACTCTGCTCCAGAAACCGTGAGCCAGTCTGACACCTCTCTTCCCTGTTGAGTTGTTATGATTAATTTTTGTCCTTGTAACACAATACTTGGCTCTGTACTATAACAGGGACCAAAAGGTCTCAAAGCTGTTCAATTCCTGAATAATAAAAAATTCATGAGTGACCTTAGGTGCAGAATAGTGGGTCTTTGGATTATATATGAGATGTTTCTGGATTCCTGATGGTATAGGTATGGTGTGTAAATTCTTTCCATGGATAAGGAAAATATCATGACAGAAAATTGATTATTTTGGACCATTTTGAACCTGGTTTTAACATTAGGGGAAAAACACACCACATCTGCTAAGTTAAGAGTTAGATAAGGCATTTCATTGCAGTCTGGGTCCCAGTGAATGCTTTGAGTCCAAAACCTAAGAAACACTGATGGCTGAGAGATAAACCACACAGGATGAGTTCTCCAGAACACATGTCAGCACTGGGACTGGAAATTATAGACCTGGCATAGGAGGTACACAAGAGAGTGCAACTGCACCAATCAGTGCCAGATTTAACTGTATGTGACCATTGATATACTGCTATTTGGGGATACTTGGACATTTTAAGTAGTAGGCTAAATTGGAAGCCTTGAAACATAGAGAAAACTTTTCCCTACTCATAAATACCATTTAAATAACCAGTTTTTCTTTCTCTCACTTTCTCTCTGACTCCCTCCACTTGCTCTCAATCTCTCTCATGTGTACCTATTCCAGAAACCTAGATACATTTTAGCTAAGTACTTGCCAATGGGCTTAAAATGAAGGGGAAAAAACCCAAAATGACAAAAATAATGACACTCCTGAGAGAATGATGGCATACTTTCAGGTGAGAGAAGTGCCCATCATAACTTATCGATAACCCCTGCCACTGAAATTTAAGTGTTTGGCAGGGACTTTGGGATGTTTAATTCTAGGCTTCTCCTGACCTCCTGAACCAGTATTCTTTTTAATTTTTTGTTGTTGTTAATCCTCACCCGAGGATGTTTTTCTATTGATTTTTAGAGAGAGTGGAAGGGAGAGACAGAGACAGGGAGAAACATTGATGATGTAGAGACACATCAATTGGTTGCCTCCTGCCCACACCCCAACCAGGGCCAGGGAACCTGCAACCAAGGTATGTGCCCTTGACTGGAATCGAATCCAGGACCCGTCAGTCTGTGGGCCGATGTTCTATCCACTGAGAAAAACCAGCAAAGGCTGAATCAGTATTCTTAAGATCTCAACAGTTTTTAAGCCCCCTTGCTTAATCCTGAAAAGGCTGTCTCACAAAACAAAGACTTGAGCATGGAGGGGCCTTCATTTGGGATCCATCTATTTTATGGATAGACTAGAGGCCCAGTGCATGAAATTCATGCATGGGGGGGGCCATGGGAAGGGGGCGAAGAATCCCCTCAGCCCGGCATGCACTCTCTCGCAATCCAGGATCGCTGGTTCCTAACCACTCACCTGCCTGCCTGATCGCCCCTAACCACTCTGTTTGCCTGCCTGATCACCCCTAACGCCTCTGCCTACCTGCCTGATCACCCCTAACCACTCTGCCTGCCTGCCTGATCACCCCTAACCACTTTTCCTGCCTGACAGATTGCCCCTGACCCCTCTGCCTGCCTGCCTGCCTGATCGCCCCTAACTGCCTTTGCCTTGGCTCCCACTGGTGTAGATTAGTCGGAATGACATCTGGAAGATCAGTCAGCTGTCTGGTCTAATTAACATATTATGCTTTTATTATTATAGATGCTATGCCATGCTCTGTAAGGCAGCCATTCTGCCAGGATTTACAGAGTATCTACCTTTGAAACCATAGCAGAAGATAAGGAAAAAATGAAAAAAAATCAAATCTCTTTTTCCACCTGTCATTACAAACAAAATGAGTTTGTACTGACTCACCTTTTTTTCTTTTTCTTTTTTTATGGGTGTGGCATATTCTTTATCGACAATGACCATGTATTTTATTTTATTTTATTAAAAAAAACTAGAGGCTTGGTGCACAAAATTCATGCACTGGGGGGGATGTCCCTCAGCCCAGCCTGCACCCTGTCCAATCTGGGACCCCTTGGCTGACTGCTGGCTCCCAATCGCTTGCCTGACTGCCTGCCTGATTGCCCCTAACCGCTTCTGCCTGCCAGCCTGATCACCCCTAACCACTCCCCTGCCAGCCTGATTGATGCTTAACTGCTATCCTGCTGGCCCGATCACCCCCAACTGCCCTCCCCTGCCAGCCCAGTCACCCCCAACTTCCCTCCCCTGCTGGCCTGGTCACCTCTAACTGCTCTCTCCTGCAGGCCTGGTTGCCCCCAACTGCTATCCCCTGTTGGCCTGGTCGCCCCCAACTGCCCTCCCCTGCAGGCCTGGTTCCCCCCCAATTGCCCTCCTCTGCAAACCTGGTTCCCCCCAACTGCCCTCCCCTTCAGGCCTGGTTCCCCCCAACTGCTCTCCCCTGCAGGCCTGGTTGCCCCCAACTGCCCTCTCCTGCAGGCCTGGTCCCCCCCAACAGCCCTCTTCTGCAGGGCTGGTCCCTCCCAACTGCCCTCCCCTGATGGCCCAATCACCCCAACTGCCCTCCCTTTCAGGCCTGGCCCCTTCCAAATGCCCTCCCCTGCTGGCCTGATCACCCACAACTGCCCTCCCCTGCTGGCCATCTTTTGGTGGCCATCTTGTGTCCACATTTGGGTGGCCATCTTCTGTGTTGGAGTGATGGTCAATTTGCATATTGTCTCTTTATTAGATAGGATTTTTAGTATATTTTTATTGATTTCAGAGAGGATGGGAGAGGGAGATAGAAACATCACGGATGAAAAAGAATCATTGATTGGCTGCCTCCTTCATGCCTCCCACTGGGGATCGACCCCACAACTCAGGCATGTGCCCCTGACTGGAATCGAACCCAGAACCCTTCAGTCCACAGGCTGATGCTCTATCCACTGAGCCAAACTGGCTAAGGCTATTCATTTATAAATGATAGCCATTCTGATAGGTGCGAGGTGGTACCTCATTGTCATTTTACTTTGTATCTCTCTGATGATTAGTGATGTTGAGCATTTTCCCATATACCTCTTGGCCATTTGTATGTCTGCTTTGGAGATATGTCTATTTAGGTCTTCTGCCCATTTTTAAAAATATATATTTTATTGTTTTTTTACATAGAAGAAGGGAGAGGGATAGAGAGTTAGAAACATCGATGAGAGAGAAACATCGATCAGCTGCCTCCTGCACACCCCCTACTGGGGATGTGCCTGCAACCAAGGTACATGCCCTTGACCGGAATATCGATCAGCTGCCTCCTGCACACTCCCTACTGGGGATGTGCCCACAACCAAGATACATGCCCTTGACCAGAATTGAACCTGGGACCCTTGAGTCCACAGGCTGATGCTCTATCCACTGAGCCAAACCAGATAGGGCTCTTCTGCCCATTTTTTGATTCGGTTATTTGGTTTCCTTTTGTTGATTTGTATGAGTACTTTATATAGTTTGGATATTAACCACTTGTCAGATTTATCATTGGCAAATATGTTCTCCCATACAATGGGTTCCCTTTTCATCTTGATTCTAATTCTTTTGCTGTGCATAAACTATTTAGTTTGATGTAATCCCATTTGTTTATTTTCTCCTTAGTTTCCTTTGCCCTAGGACCGTGGTCGGCAAACTGTGGCTCGCGAGCCACATGCGGCTCTTTGTCCCCTTGAGTGTGGCTCTTCCTAAGCCTTAGGAGTACCCTAATTAAGTTAATAACAATGTACCTACCTATATAGTTTAAGTTTAAAAAATTTGGCTCTCAAAAGAAATTTCAGTCGCTGTACTGTTGATATTTGGCTCTGTTGACTAATGAGTTTGCCGACCACTGCCCTAGGAGATGAATCCATAAACATATTGCTACTAGAGATGTCTGAGATTTTGCTGCTTATAGTTTCTCCTAAGATTTTTATGGTTTTACAACTTACTTTAAATGTTTTATCCATTTTGAGTTTATTGTTATGTATGGTATAAGTTTGTGTTCTACTTTCATTTATTTGCATGTATCTGTCCAATTTTCTCAACACCATTTATTGAAGAGACTGTCTTGACACCATTGTATGCTCTTTATTTCTTTATCAAATATTTATTGAGCATAATGGCCTGGGTCAATTTCTGGGTTCTATGTTCTGTTCCATTGATCTATATGTCTGTTCTTGTGCCAGTACTAGGCTGTTTTGATTACAGTGGCTTTGTAGTATAGCTTCATATCTGGTCTATGCTCCCTACAACTTTGTTCTTCCTTCTCAGGATTGCAGCAGCTTTTTGGGGTCTTTTTTGGTTCCGTATAAATTTTTGGAGTGTTTGTTCTAGATGTGAAGTATGTCATTGGTATTTTAATAGGGATTGCATTGAATCTATAAATTGCTTTGGGTAACATGGACATTTTAATGATGTTAATTCTACCAATCCATGAACATGGCACATTCTTCCACTTGTTTATATTCTGTTGTATCTTTTGTAAAAAAATTTTCTATAGTTTTCTGAGTACAGGATTTTTACCTCATTGGTTAAGTTTATTCCTAAGTATCTTAATTTTTTATTTCAACTTTTTCCCCCATTGACTCCTGACAGTCTTCCCCCACCTCCCATCCCAGGCCTCCACTATGCTATTGTTTGTGTCTATGGGTTATGAATACATGCATACAAGTTCTTTGGTTGATCTCTACATGCCAACCCATCCACATCCACCTTCCCTCTGAGATTCGACAGTCTGTTCCATGCTTCTATGTCTCTGAATCTATTTTGTTCAACAATTTATTTTGTTCATTGAATTCCACATATAAGTGAGATTATGTGATACTTGTCTTTCACTGATTGGCTTATTTTGCTTAGTATAATACTATCCAGGTCCCTCCATGCTGTTTCAAAGGGTAAGAGATTCTTCTTTTTTATTGCTGCATAGTATTCCATGGTGTAAATATACCACAGCTTTTTTATCCACTCATCTATTGATGAGCACGTTGGCTGTCCCCAGATCTAAGCTATTGTAACTTGTGCTGCTATGAACATAGGGTGCATACATTCTTTCTGATTGGTGTTTCAGGTCTATTAGGATAAATTCCTAAAAGTGGGATCACTAGGTCAAATGACAGTTCTATATTCAATTTTTTGAAGAAACTCCATACTGGTTTCCATAATGTCTGCATCAGTCTGTTTTCCAACAGCAGTGTACTAGGGTTTCCTTTTTTCTACATCCTCACCAGCATTTGTCATTTGTTGATTTGTTGATGGTAGTCATTCTGACAGGTGTGAGGTGATGCCTCATTGTCATTTTAAATTGCATCTCTCTATAGATCAGTGACTTTGAACATCCTATATAATAAAAGCCTAGGTGGCGTCACACCCTTGCACGACGTCATCACAAGATGGCCACCACAAGATGGCCGCATGCACAGCAGAGGCGGGGCCCGGTGGCCACTTCATGTGGTGAAGCCTGGGGGTCCTGCGGCTGTGTGCAGTGCAGAGGAGGTGGGTCCCAGCGGAGGTTGCGGCAGGGGAGGGCAGTTGTGGGCAATCAGGCCTGCAGGGGAGGGCAGTGTGGGTGATTAGGCTGGCAGGGGAGCAGTTAGGCATCAATCAGGCTGGCAGGGGAGCAGTTAGAGGACAATCAGGTTGGCAGGCAGAAGCGGTTAGGGGCAATCAGGCAGGCAGGCAGGCAAGCGGTTGGGAGCCAGCTGTCCCGGATTGTGAGAGGGATGTCCGACTGCTGATTTAGCCCCGATCCCAAGTTGGTATAGGCCCAATCCCGGTTTAAACCGGCAGTCAGACATCCCCTGAGGGGTTCTAGATTAGAGAGGGTGCAGGCCTGGTTAAGGGACACCCCCCCCCATGCATGAATTTTGTGCACCAGGCCTCTAGTTTTTTCATATGTCTCTTGGCCATCTGTATGTCCACTTTGAAGAATTGTCTATTTAGGTCCTTTGCCCATTTTTAAATTGGATTGTTTGTCTTTATTTTGTTAAGCTGTATGAGTACTTCACATATTTTGGATATTAACCCTTTATCAGATGTATCATTGCCAAATATGTTCTCCCATACAGTAAGCTTTCATTTCATTTTATTGATGGTTTCTTTTGCTGTGTGGATGTTTTTATTTTGATGTAGTCTCATTTATTATTTTTCTCTTTTGTTACCCTTACCATTGGAGAGGTATCAGCAAACATATTGCTATGAGAGATGTATGAGATTTTTGCTGCCTACAGTTTCTTCTAAGATTTTTATGGTTTCACAACTTATATTTAAGTCTTATATCCATTTTGAATTTATTCTTGGTTATGGTGTAATTTGGTGGTATATTTTCATTTTTTTTACCCTGTATCTGTCCAATTTTCCCTACACCATTTATTGAAAAGACTGGCTTGACTCCATTGTATGTTCTTGCCTCATTTGTGAAATATTAATTGAGTTTAATGACTTGGGTAGATTTCTGGCATCTCTATTCTGTTCCATTGATCTATGTGTCTGTTCTTGTGCCAGATGTAGGCTGTTTTGATTATAGTGGCTTTGTAGTATAGCTTGATATCCAGTCTTGTGATCCCTCCAACTTTGTTCTTCTTTCTCAAGATGGCTGCATGCATTCGGGGTCTTTTTTAGTTCCATATACATTTTTGGAGTATTTCTTCTAGATATGTGAAATATGCCATTGGTAATTTAATAGGGATTGAATTGAATCTATATATTTCTTTATGTAGAAAGGACATTTTAATGATGTTAACTTTATTAATACATGAATCCAGTACATTTTCCCACTTGTTTATATCTTCCTCTTTCTCTTTATTCAACGTCCTATAGTTTTTCGAGAACAAGTCTTTTATCTCCTTGGTTAAGTTTATTCCTAGGTATCTTAATTTTTTTTGTTGCTATGGTAAATGGGATTGTTTGTTTAGTTTCTTTTTCTGAGAGTTTATTATTGGTGTATAAAAATGCCATTGATATCTGGATGTTAATTTTGTATTCTGCCACATTGCCAAATTCATTTATTAAATTTACTAGTTTTTTGGTGGAATCTTTTGGGCTTTCTATGTACAATATTATGTCCTCTGAGAGTAATAAGAGTTTTACTTTCGCCCTTCAAATTTGTATATTTACATTGTATAATAATATTTTATTTTTAATAATTGGAAGGTATCTCCATTCCAATTTGGATGCGTTTCATGTTTTCTTCTTGTCTGATTGCTGTGACTAGAATTTCCAGTACTATCTATCTATATATAAAAGCCCAGTGACTGGAACGGTGTAATGACCAGAATGACCAGAATGACTAGTGACTATGACCTGCACTGCAGCAGCCAACCAGCCTTATCTGGGTCCTGATCGGCCCTTGCCCCCTAGCCAGCCCAGCCCCTGATTGGCCCCAAGGAAGAAAGGCCATCTGGCCAACCTCCCATGGCTCCTCTCCCCTGCTGGTCCAGCCCAATGGGCCCCCATCAGGTGAGCTGGCCAGACCCCACCCATGCATGAATTTATGCACCAGGCCTCTAGTGTTGAATAAGAGTTGTGAAAGTGGACATTCCTGTCTTGTTCCTGTTTTGGGGGTAAATAGTTTTAGTTTTTGCTTATTCAGTATGATGGTGGCTGCAGTTTGGTCATATATGCTCTGTATTATGTTGAGGTGTGATCCCTCTATTCCCACTTTGCTAAGAGTTTTTATCAAAAATGGGTGTTGAATTTTGTTGAATGCTTTTTCTGCATCTATTTACATGATCATGTAACTTTTGTCTTTCAATTTTTTATGTGATCTATCGTGTTTATTGATTTGCAAATATTGTACCAGCCTTGCATCCCTGAAATAAATCCCACATGATCATGGTGTATGATCTTTCTTATGTATTGCTGGATCCAATTTGCTAGAATTTTGTTGAGGATTTCAGCATCTATGTTCATCAGGGATATTAGTCTGTAATTCTCTTTCTTTGTATCATTTTTATCTGGTTTTGGAATTAGGATAATGCTGGACTCATAAAGAGAGCTTGGAAGTGTTCCTTCCGTTTGGATTTTTTGGAATAGTTTGGGGAGTACAGGTGTTAATTCTTATTTGAATGTTTTGTAAAGTTCCCCTTTGATGTCATCAGGACAAGGGCTTTTGCTGGTTGTTTGATTACTGTTTTAATTTCCTCAATATTTATTGGCCTATTCAGGTTTTATGATTCTTCCTGATTCAGTTTTGAAAGATTGTATTTTTCTAGGAATTTTTCCATTTCATCAACATTGTTCAGCTTGTTGGCATATGGTTGCTCCTAATATGTTCTTACAATCCTTTGTATTTCTGTGATGTCAGTTGTTACTTCACCTCTTCCATTTCTGATTTTAATTATTTGGGTCCTCTCTCTTTGTTTCTTGACGAGTCTGGCTAACGGTTCATCAATCTTATTTATCTTTTCAATGAATCAACTCTTGGTTTCTGATCTTTATTATTTCCTTTCTTCACCACACTCTGGGCTTTTCTTGTTGTTGTTTTTCTAATTCTTGTAGTTGTAGGATTAAAGAGTTTATTATTATTTTTTTTCAGTAGTCCTGTAGTGCTATGAACTTCCCTCTCAGGACTGCTTTCACTGTGTCTCATAGAGTTTGTGTTGTTGTGTGTTCATTTTCATTTGTTTCCAGGAAATTTTTTATTTCTTTGTTGATATCATTGATAACCAATTAATTTTAATAACATTCTTTTTAGCTTCCATGTGTTTGAGTGTTTTTATGGTAGTTGATTTCTCATTTCATGCACTGTGACCTGAGAAGATGCTTGATATGATTTCAATCTTCTTAAACTTGTAGAGACTTAATTTGTGGTCTACCTTTGTGATCAAACCATGTGCATTTAAGAAAAATACATATTATGCAGCTTTGGGGTGAAATATTCTATAAATGTCAATGTAATCCATCTGATCCAGTGTGTAATCTAGAGTCATTGTTTCCTTGTTAATTTTTTTTCTGGAAGATCTATCCAGTGAAGTCAGCGGGGTGTTAAAATCTCCTACTATGACTGTATTGCTGTCAATCTCTCCCTTAAAGTCCTCCAATAGTATTATTTATATATTTAGGTGCTCATTTATTGGGTGCATATATGTTTACCAGGGTTCTATCCTCCTGTTGCATTGATCCCTTCAGTATTATGTAGTGACCTTTATTGTCTCTTGTAATGGCTTTCATTTTGAAGTCTACTTTGTCAGATATGAGTATTGCTATCCCAGCTTTTTTTTATTTCCATTTGCATGGAAATTTTTTTACATCCCTTCAATTTCATCCTGTGTCTTTTTTTTTTCAAATATGGCTCTCTTATAGAGAGCATATATATGGGTCATGTTTTTGTATCCATTCAGCTACCCTATGTCTTTTGATTGGAGCATTTAATCCACTTATATTGAAGGTTATTATCGACAGGTGGAGTCTTTAGGGTTATCTCTATAAAATATTTCATCTGCAAATATTGACAATTTTACAACCTCCTTTTCAATTTGGATGCCTTTTATTTTTCTTTTTGTCTGATTACTGTTGCTAGAACCTCCAGTACAATGTTGAATAAAAGTGATGAAAGTGGACAACTGTGACTTGTTCTAGTTTTTAGGGGAAATGGTTTTAGTTTTTGCTTATTGAATATGCTGTTGGCTGGAGGTTTGTCATATGTCATCCCTTTTTATTCCTCTATTCCCACTTTGCTGAGATTTTTATCAAAAATGGGTGTTGGATTTTGTTGAATGCCTTTTTTTGAATCTATTTATTAGATGATATGATTTTTGTGTTTCAGTTTATTTATGTGGTGTATCACATTTATGATTTGTGGATTTCGTACCAGCTTTGCATCCCTGGAATAAATCCTACTTGGCCATGGTGTATGATCTTTTTAATATATTACTGAATCTGTTTTGCAAATTATTTCTTAAGGGTTTTAGCATCTATGTTCATCTATGACCTGTAATTCTCTTTCTTTGTGGTACTGTTGTAATGTACCCTGCGAATCACACCAGGACACCTCCAGAAGTTGAATTAAGGAGCCACATTTATTTCAGAACTGGCGGCTATGGGGGGCAAATGCTCTCCAAATCTTGAAGCCCTGACTGGCCGTATCATGGAATGTGTTTTGAAAGACCAGTAAAACCACAATCAATGGGGTATTCAATCGAATTCAATTGAATGGGATGATTTGTGTAAGTTCAGAAAATAAAAATAACTTCTCTATTATTTTAGCAAGCAAATAAGTACAGAAGCCAGAACAGCAGGGTTAAAAATTAAACAGTAGTTTTTACCCGAGGTGATTGTTACCATGCTTCAGTATCTTTATCTGGTTTTGGAATTAGGATAATGCTGGCCTCATATAAAGAGCTTGGAAGTGTTCCTTCCTCTTGGATGTTTTTGGAATAATTTGAGAAGGATAAGTGTCAGCTCCTCTTTGAATGTTTGGCAACCCCCATCCCCCTCCCCCACCCCTGCGAAGCCATCTGGACCAGGGCTTTTGTTTGCTGGGAATATTTTAAATTACTGCTTCATTTTCACGAGTAGTTATCAGCCTATTCAGGTTTTCTGCTTTTTCTTGATTCAATTTTGGATGTTGTATGTTTCTAAGAATTTGTTTATTATACCCAGGTTGCCCAGCTTGTTGTCATATAGTTGTTCATAGTATTTTCTTACAACCCTTTGTATTTCTGCGGTGTCAGTTGTTATTTCACCTCTTTCATTTCTGACTTTATTTTTTTGGGTCCTCTATCTTTGTTTCTTGCTGAGTCGGGCTAAAGGTGCACCAATCTTGTTTATCTTTTCAATGAACTAGCTCTTGTTTTTGTTTTTTGTTTTTAATCTTTTATATTTTTTTTAGTGTTTATGTCATTTATTTCTGCTCTGATCTTTATAATTTCCTTCTTTCTACTTACTCAGGACTTTTCTTGTTATTCTCTTTGTAGATCTTTAACTTGTAATGTTAGATCATTTATTAGTCATTTTTCTTGTTTCTTGAGATAGGCCTATAGTGCTATGAACTTCTCTCTCAGGAGTGCTATCTCTGTGTCCCATAGGATTTGGGTTGTTGGGTGTTCATTTTTATATGTTTCCAGGAAGTTTCTAATTTTTTCCTTGATTTTGTTGGTGACCCAATTCATTGTTCAATAACATGCTATTTAGCCACTATGTGTTTGAATCTTTTGGGTTTGTTTTTATTGTAGTTGATCTCTAGTTTCATGTCATTGTGATCTGAGAAGATGCTTGATATGATTTCAATCCTCCTGAATTTGTAGAGACTTGTTTTGTGTTCTAGCATGTCTATCTTTGAAAGTGTCCCATATGTACTTGAATAGAATGTAAATTCTGTATCTTTTTGGTAAACTATTCTGTAAATATCTATTAAATCCATTCGATCTATTGTGTCATTTAAGGTTGTTGTTTCCTTGTTGATTTTTTTTCCAGATCTATCCAGTGATTTCAGTGGGTTGTTAGGGTCCTCCACTATGATTGTATTGCTGTCAATCTCTCCCTTTAAATCCTCAGAAGTTTTTCTTTATGTATTTGTCTGCTCCTATATTGGGTGCATATATGTTTTCCAGGGTTATATCCTCTTGTTGTATCAATCCTTTTAGTATTATGAAATGGTCTTCATTGTCTCTTGTGGCCTTCATTTTGAAATCTATTTAGTCAGATATGAGTTTTGCTACCCCAGGTTCTTTTTCATTTCTATTTGCATGGAAAATGATTTTTATATCCCTTCACTTTTATTCTGTGTTAGTCTTTTGTTCTAATGTGGGTCTCTTGTAGATAGTATATATATGGGTCATGTTTTTGTATCTATTCAGCTATCCTATGTCTTTTGATTGGAGCATTTACTCCATTTACATTTAAGGTTATTATTGACTAGAGGTCCAGTGCATGAATTCGTGCACCAGTGGGATCCCTCGACATGACCTGCGGGATCGGCTGAAACTGGCTTTCCGACATCCCTTGAGAAGTCCTGGATTGCTAGAGGGTGCAGGCCAGGCCAAGGGACCTCACCGGTGCACGATGGGGGTGAGGGAGGGACTCGGGAGGTTGGCCAGCCAGGGAGGACCACGGGAGGGCTCCAGGGTGTGTCTGGTCCATCTCGCTCAGTTCTGATTGGCTGAACCTCAGCGGCAAGCTAACATGCCAGTCAGAGCGTCTGCTCCCTAGTGGTCAGTGCACATCATAGCGAGCAGTTGAGCAGCCTTAGCATATCATTAGCATATTATCCTTTGATTGGTTGAACAGCTGACTGGTCGACTGGACACTTAGCATATTAAGCTTTTATTGTATAGGATAGGTACTTATTTATTGCCACTTTTATTCTTTATGCCTGTGTTCTATTCTTCTTCTCATTATAGCAATCCTTTTAGCATTTCTTGCATTGCTAGTTTGGTCGTAATAAACTCCTTTAGCCTTTTTTTTTTCTTTTTTGTCTGCAAAGCTCCTAGTTGCACATTCAATTTTGAGTGATAGCTTTACTGGATGGAGTATTCTTTGGTTCAGTTCCTTGCTTTTCATTTCTTTGTATACTTCATGCCACTCCCTTCTAGCTTGAAGTGTTCCTATTGAGAAATCAGTGGATTTTTTTCTATTCTTTTTTTAAATTAAATCTTTATTGTTCAGATTATTACAGTTGTTCCTCTTTTTTCCCCCCATAGCTCCCCTCCACCAGGTTCCTCTCCCACCCTCTGCCCTCACCTCCCCACCACTGTCCTCATTCATAGGTGCATGATTTTTATTCAGTCTCTTCCCGCATCCCCCACACCCCTTTCCCCCCCAAGAATAGTCAGTCCACTCCCTTTCTATACCCCTGATTCTATTATAATCACCAGTTTATTCTGATCATCAGATTATTTATTCACTTGATTTTTAGATTCACTTGTTGATGGATGTGTATTTGTTGTTCATAATTTGTATCTTTACCTTTTTCTTCTTCTTCCTCTTCTTAAAG
>NW_005370760.1:136276-140587 GCF_000412655.1 Myotis brandtii
GCCTTTGCCTGAGGCTACCCAGCAGAAGCCAGCTGTAAAGCAATGCAAGTTGCTGTGGGGCCTTGGGCCAGCTGCAGTTTGTTAAGTAATTTTCAGATTACAAAGGGCCGGGCCTTTCATACGCAAAAGCCTCCATGCACGGCTTGGGTGGAGCAGGCGGAGCAAGCAGTATGGCTGCTCTCAGTCCTGCCCTCAGAGGCCTGGGCAATCGCTGCAAGTGCCTCCAAGAGAAAGCTGCCCTCGAGTTCAGACCGATGCCAGACAGTCCCGTTTCTCCAGTATGAGTCTGGGTCCCCAGAGACTCGCCCGGAACTGGAGCTCAGAGCTTGAGACTCCCTCCCGATTGAAAAAGACAATCGTGTCCTCAGCTGCCAGCCCTCTCTGCATGCACCTCCGCACCTTTGTATTTTACTTCCCCACCGCACCTCCTCTGAGTCTCAGTATGCTTTTCTCTTTCCTTCTAGTTGTAGAATTTCCACTCAGCCAGCCTTTCTGTGGTTCTGGATGATGTCCGTTCGTCTTTTAGTTGTATTTTTGAAGTGGTTGTGCAAGGCAGCAATCTCCGGTGTTTACCTATGCCGCCATCTTGGTTTCTCCTCATCAGTGGATATTCTAATGGTAATTCTCTTGTAGGTAACTTTTTGTCTCTCTCTTTCAGCCTTTATGATTCTTCCTTTGTTTTTAATGCTTGCCATTTTAACTATGATGTGTTTTGATGTGGGTCTTTGGGGTACATCTTGATTAGGACTCTGTGGTTCCTTCACTGTGTGACTTTTTTGTTCACCAGGTCAGGGAAGTTGTCTGTCATTATTTCTTCAAACAGGTTCTCTATTCTTTGGTTAGCTTCTTTTCCTGGTACCCCTATTATGTGGATTGTTTCATCTCATGTCCCATAGCTCCCTTAAATTCTCCTCTTGCTTTTTAAAATGTTTTTTCCAAATGCTGCTCTTATTGGATTTTTTTTTTCTACCTTGTTTTCTGACTCACTGATTTGGCACTCAGCTTCTTCTACTTTACTGTTTAATTCTTCCAGGGTGTTTTTTTTTTTTTATTTCAGCTATGTCATTCTTCGATCTGCTTGATTATTATTCATGTTGTATAAGGAGCTAAATGGTTCCTTATAATTCCCATTAAGTTGTTTGTAATTCTCACTTGGATGATTGAGCATCCTTATATCCATTACTTTGAATTCTTCATCTGACAAATTACTTGCCTCCATTTTATTTAGCTCCTTTTCATTTAGCTCCATTTCATTTAGCTCCTTTTCTGGTGATTTTCTTTCATTTGGGTTTTTTTACTTTGTCTTCCCATTTTAGCAGTCTGGTAGTCTGGGGAGCCCTGTGAGGCTGGCATCATTGCTGCAGTGTGTCAGTGCATTCAGAGGTGACTGGGCACACTGGGTCCTATCAGTGCATCTGATCTTCTGGTGGCACTAGGTTAGGCCCATCTGGTTTCTGTGGCAAGAAAGTCCTTGTGTGTGTGTGTGTGTGTGTGTGTGTGTGTGTGTGTGTGTGGCGGGGTGTTAGGTCACATATACCGGGTGGTGTCAGGCAGTGGAGACATTTAACCTGGGCCGCCAGGTAAGACACAGTGGGTCATGATGACATGTGCATGCATGTGGTTGCATTGAGTTAGGGTGGCACAGCTTAGCATGCATTAAGGCAGTGGGGCCAGTCATCCAGGGGCACCAGGCTGGGCATACTGGTTCAGGGTGGCAGGTCCTTGTGCCCAGACTGGGTCCCTGTCAGGGTGGTGGTTCAAGCTGGGCCTTTTGTTGCTGGGGGGAGGGGGGTAGGCTGGTGATGCTCCACTGGTGCAGTGGATGGGCCTGGTTGAGAGCTACTCTGCTGGTGCAGAGGGCATGTGCTTGCCCTGTTCACCTCTATGGCAGGGCTGGCCTGTCACTCTGTTCACAGAGGGTTTGAGGCAGCTGAGAGCTGTGCTGCTGATAAGGCAGGGTGGTCTATAGCTCTGCTCTGAGGTGTTGGGAAAGCTGGGTGCTCGCTGCTGAGGAGGGGATGGGGTGCCCCATTTGCCAATATGGCCTTGCTGGCCTATTGCTCTGTTGTGGAGGGGCCTGGGCAGTCAGGATTCACATTCACCAATATGGCAGGGAAGGCCCCACTCACTGCCAGTCAAGTCAGCCAGCCTGTCCTCCAAGATGCACAGTTCAGGCTAACTGAGCTGGTATGGCTGATCTGTGTGCGCATCGACTTTAGGTCTCCGCAGTGGAGCTGCGGGCATCTGTCTGTGATTTAAGGGCACTGGGGCGGGATCATTCCCTGCAGCCTCCCCCAACAGAGCACCCTGAGGCTCCCTCAAAATGATGCACTCTCCCCTGTAGTGGAGAGAGGTGCCCAGGAGAGCAGCATGCTGCAGTGGTGATTCCTCCACCTGGAGCACCCAAATCACCACCCTAACCTCCCCTCCCCAAACAGAAGCCCTCCCACACTCATACTCTCCCTCTCACACACTCACACACTCACATACTCACCCTCATTCTGGACCTGGCTGCCTCCCTGTTGGATCCCAATGACCTGCTCACATTTTTCTTCGAACAGAGGTTGCTTTTTGAATTTGAAATATTAACATGCTTGACTTCTATTTGGCAATGCTCAATAATTGACATGCATAGGTCTCTCTATAAATGATAGGAACATAGAAAAAGTATCCTGTTTCTGATTAATTTTTGAAGTGGTTATATTTTTCTGAAAAAAGTTATTATAAAAAAATAAAATTCAATGAATGCAGTAAATAACTTGTTAAGTAAAGAAAAATAAATAAAAGAAATGGAAAGCAAAATGGAAAGCAAAAAGAAAAAAGATAAAAGGATGAAAACATGAAAGGGAAAATAATAGTTATGGAGGGCATTTATCAGAGATGCAGTCAATGTAAAGATAATAGGCTTGCTGATAAGAGATCAAATTTAACATAAATAATAAGAAAACACTAAAAAAAATTCCTAATCTAAATGAAGACTTCAATGAAATGTTTAAAATGATCTAGGTAAAATTCATGCAGACCTACTCCTAGTAATTAAAATGAAAATTTTAAACAATGAAGACAAGGAAAATAAAATCTTAAAGAATTTAGAAAAGAAAGCCATGAGGCCATGAGGTAATAATAGTTATGCCTTTGAAACAGTTATTTCCACAGAAGAATTAGCCCTATATAGAGAACTTTCAAGGGAAATATGCAGATCCAATGATGCAGAAACTGATCACTGTCCCCACATATTCATTCTCCCCTTCTTTCTTTTCTAAACAGAAGCCCCTTGGTTTTAGCTGGAGACTACATTTCACAGCATTGCTCCAACTTGGGTGTGGCCATAAGAACATGCAGGCCAGTAGGATGGGATCAGAAGTAATGTGTCCTGTCACCTTTTGATAGATGAGGCTGCTTGAGTCAGGCTTTCTTCTTTCTTTCCTCAGATTGGAATGTCAGCCTGGACCACTGAGAAGTCAGTATCTGAAGAGATGATGGAGCTATACACTAAAGGGTTCTGATCGACCCTGGGCTTTGGAGGTTTTTAGAAAGTCCTGATTGTTCCCTTTGGACTGTTACATTAAAGAGAAATAGACTTCTACCTTGTCTGAACACATAACACTTTGTTACAGCATTTTATCCTGTGCAATAACTAGAATGACCAAGCCTTGTGCATACAAACAAGTTGTCAACCATAAAAAATGTCAAGGGCTCTCTGCTTCCTGTCGCTGCGTCGGCAAGGTGGGGGAGCCGAGCTAGCTCGAATAAAGACTCTTATGCTATTGCATCGGACTGGCTCCCTGATGTGGGTTCTTGGGGATCCTGAAATCTGGGCATAACAATAACACCCACCCCCAATTGGCGAAATTACTCAGCTGGTGAGATGGTTTGCAGCCGGGAAGGGCAGAGCTCCCCTGGAAAGGTAAAAAACCAGGGATCTGGGCAGGAAACTTTGCCAGACCTCTGAGCCCAGAGGGTCGGAGGGAGACCGCGTGGCAGACAGCCGCGTCTCTTGGGACAGACACCGCCCCTGAATGGGGAAAGGAGTTCCACGAGATTCCTGGCGCTGGGGGATTTGAGCTTTGGATTTTGTCCTGCGTTTGGTTTCTTTGTTTTCACTGAACCCTGCTCATAGGACAGTTCGGATACAGACACTCACCTGTGCTGAAGAGAGGGAGAAGGGGGGGATGAGTGGAATCTGGGGAGAGGCTGAGGAGAGAGGGGGGGCCGGGAGAGGTGGCAGCGAATTGAGTGCTGAGACACCCCTGGGCCCAGGACTGGGGCAGCCATTCTCTCCGGAGGGTGGAATTCCTCCCCCCACCCCCC
>NW_005370760.1:146537-169971 GCF_000412655.1 Myotis brandtii
AGGGAGGGGGGTAAGAGATCAACTGAAGGACTTGTATGCATGCATATAAGCATAACCAATGGACATAAGACACTGGGGGGTAGGGGAGGCCAGGGGATTGTCAAGGGCGGGGAAAAAAAGGACACATATGTAATACCCTTTGTAATACTTTAAGCAAGAAAAAAAAATGTCAAGGAAAAAATTCTCCATAAAGTGAAGTGACAAATGATTTTGTAGCAATTGGATATCTATAGGCAAAATAGAAATCTCAACCAATACAAAAATTAACTCAAAATTGATCACAGACATAAATGTAAAACTAAAACTTGTAGAGAATACAAAAGAAAATCTTTTGGATCTAGAGCTAGGGAGAGTTTATAGATATAAAACCAAAAGTGCAATTCACAAAAGGAAAATTGATAAGTTGGACTGCATCAAAATTAAACACTTTTGCTCTGTGAAAGCCCATGTGAAGGGAAAAGACAAACTACATACTGGGAGAAAGTATTTGCAAATCACATATCCAACAAAGACTGGTATCTAGAATATATTAAAACTTCTATAACTTAACAGAAATAAATGATCCATTTAGAAAGTAGGCAAAATACATGGAGCCATTTCACCAAAGTCAATATACAGATGGAAAATAAGCTTCTGTAAGATGTTCAGTATCATTAGCCATCAGGAAAATGTAAGTTAGAACCTCAATGAAATATTACTACACATTTATCAGAATGGCTAAAATAAAAAATGATAATGTCAGATATTGAAGAGAATGGGAAAAAACTGGACCACTCTTACATTGTTGGTGGGATGTGAAATGTCACAGTTACTCTGGGAAACAGCTTGGCAGTCTCTTTAAAAAACTAGAGATGTTACAACCTAGCAATTGAACTCTTAATCAGTTATCTCAGATAAATAAAAACTTATGTTAAAAAAAACAACTGTGTATGTCAATGTTCATAGCAGCTTTACTTGTAATAACCAAAACCTGGAAATAGCCTTGATGTGCTTTAACAGGTGAACAGGTAAACAAATGGTATAACAGCCACACTATAGAATATTACTCAGCAATAAAAATGAACAAATTATTAATACACTCAATGACTTGGATGAATCTTTGGGGAATTATGCTGAGTGAAAAGCCAATCTCCACAAGTTATGATTCCATTTATATGACATTTTTGAAATGTGGATATTTTAGAAATGGAGAGCAGATTGGTGGTTTCCAGGGATTAAGGAGTGAGATAGGTGTTAACACAAAATGGCAAAACTAGGGATTCCTGCCATGATGGAACATTCAATAATTTGATTGTGGTGGTGGGTACATGTGATAAAATTGTAGAGTGTGCACATGTATACACACACACACACAAAATGGGCACAAGTAAAGTGGGGAAATTTAAGATTGGTAGATTCTATTATTTAAAAATCCTAGTTGTGATGTTGTACTTTCATTTTGCAAAATGTTACCCTTGAGGAAACAGTATAAATGATACACAAAACACTATATTATTTCTTTCTTTAAAAAATATTTATTGTTGAAAGTATTACATATATCTCACTTTTTCCCCTATTGACCTCCTCCAGCCTGCCTCTGCCACTGCCTCAGGCCTTCAGCACCCTATTGACTGTGTCCCTAGGCTATGGATATATGCATACAAGTTCTTTGGTTGATCACCTCCCACACACCCACTTTCCTCTGCCATTCCCTCTGAGATTCTGCACCCTGTTCCATGTCTCTGTATCCACGCCATTCATCAGTTTATTTGCTAACTAGGAGCCCAGCGCACGATTCAAAATTGCGCAGGGCGGCCCACCAACCTGCAGCCCTGCCTTGACACTTGAACCTGTCCACGCAGAGCTCCAGTGTGCCTGGCCCAGCTCCAAACCCTCTGGGCCTTCTCTGGCCGCTTCAAGCCCCACCCTCAGTCCCTCAAGTCACCTCCCGCTGTTCCCTCTTCTCTGGTTGCCCCCTGGCTTCCGCCCAGTCTCAGGGAGGAGAGCATGGAAGCCTCCCGCCTGCTGCATTGTGCTCCTTCCGCTGGCAGGTGGGCCGCAAGTGGCACTCAGAGTGTGAGCAGTACGATGGCTAAGGACTGGTGAGGGGGGTGATATGGGCTCTCACCCCTGCCCTCCCCAGCGCGGGATGGTCCCGCCTCCTCCGGGCGCCTCCCTACTTCTGCCCCTCTCCGGAGCAATGCCCCAGCTAATATGCTAATAACCTGGTCGTTACCGTTATGGCATATGGACCATTAGCATATTAGTTCTTCATTAGTATAGATTAGATTCCACATATGAGTGAGATCATGTAATACTTGTCTCTCCCTGACTGGCTTATTTTGCATAGCATAATACTCTCCAGGTCCCTCCATGCTGTCTCAAAGGATAAGAGATCCATCTTTTTTACTGTTGCATAGTATTCCATAGTATAAATGTACCACAGCTTTTTCTCTATTGATGGGCACTAGGGTTGTTTCCAGATCTAAGCTATTGTAAATTGTGCTGCTATGAGCATAGGGATGAATACATTCTTTCTGATTGGTGTGTCAGGTCTCAGGATTTATTCCTGAAAGTGGGATCATTGGGTCAAATGGCAGTTCCATATTCAATTTTTTGATGAAAATCCATTCTATTTTTTATAATGGCTGCATTTCCAACAGCCTTGTGCTATAGTACCCTTTTTTCCACATCCTCACCAGCATTGCTCATTTGTTGATTTGTTGATGGTAGCCATTCTACAGGTGTGAGGTGATACTTCATTGTCGCTTTAAATTGTTATCTTTCTGATGGTCAGTGACTTTGGGCATTTTTTCATATGTGTCTTGGCCTTCATTTGGAGAAGTGTTTATTTAGGTCCTTTGCACATTTTTTGATTGTCTTCCTATGGTTCAGTTGTATGAGTTCCTTATATATTTTGGATATTAACTCTTTATCAGATGTATTATTGGCAAATATGTTCTCCCACACATACAGTGGGTTCCCTTTTCCTTTTGTTGATGGTTTCTTTGATGTGCAGAGCTTTTTATTTTGATGTATTCCCATTTGTTTATTTTCTCTTTAGTTTCCTTTGCCCAAGGAGATGTATCTATAAACATATTGCTATGATAGATGTCTGATATTTTGCTGCCTGCCTATGGTTTCTTCTAAGATTTTTATGGTTTCATGACTTACTTTTAAGTCTTTTATACATTTGAGTTTATTCTTGTGTATAATATAATTTGGTGGTCTAGTTTCATTTTTTTCATGTGTTGTCTAATTTACCCAACACCATTTATTGAAGAGACTCCTTTGACTCCATTGTGTGTTCTGACTCCTTTATCAAGTATAAATTGAGCATAATGGCTTGGGTCAATTTCTGGGGTCTTTGTTCTATTCCATTGAACAATATGCCTGGTCTTGTGCCAGTACAAAGGTGTTTTGATTATGGTGGCTTTGTAGCATAACTTGATATCTGGTATTGTGATTCCTCCAACTTTGTTCTTTTACAAGATTGCTGCAGCTATTCAGGGTATTTTTTGGTTCCATGTAAATTTTTGAAGTATTACTTCTAGATCTGTGAAATGTGACATTGGTATTTTAATGGGATTGTATTGAAACTATAGATTGCCTTGGGTAGTATGGACATTTTAATGATGATAATTCTACCAAATCATCAACATGGTATATTCTTCGATTTGTTTATATTTTCCTCTATCTCTTTTTTTCCCAATATTCTATAGTTTTCTGAGTGCCTCCTTGGTTACGTTTATTCCTAAGTATCTTAATTTTTTACTGTGATGGTAAATAGGATTTTTTGTTTAGTTTCTCTTTCTGAGAATTTATTATTGGTGTATAAAAAGCCATTGATTTTTGGTGTTGATTTTGTATCCTGATACATTGCCAAATTCATTTATTAAATCTAGTAGTTTTTTTTTTTTTTTTTGGTGGAGTCTTTAGGGTTTTCTATGTACAATACCATGCCATCTGCAAATAATGAGAATTTTACTTTCTCTTTTCCAATTTGGATACATTTTATTTCTTTCTCTTGTCTGATCATTGTGGCTAGGCCTTCCAGTACTATGTTGAATAAGAACGGTGAAAGTGGACCTTCCTGTCTTTTTCCTGTTCTTAGGGGAAATGGTTTTAATTTTTGCCCCTTGAGTTTTATTTTTTATATAGGTTTGTCATATATGGCCTTTGTCATGTTGAGATATGCTGCTCTCTCTATTTCCCCTTCGCTGAGAGTTTTTATCAGAAATGGTTGTTGAATTTTGGGGAATGCTTTTCTGCCTCTGTTGATATGATCATGTGATTTTTGTCTTTCAATTCATTTATCTGATGTAATACATTTATTGATTTGTGAATATTGTACCAGCCTTGCATCCCTGGAATAAATCCCACTTGGTCATGGTGTATGATCTTTTTAATATATTGCTAGATTCTATTAGTTAATATTTTGTTAAGGATCTTATCATCTATGTTCATCAGGGATATTGGCCTGTAATATATGATTTGGGAATTAGGATAATGCTGGCCTAATAAAAAGAGCTTGGAAGTATTCCTTTCTCTCAGTTTTTTGGAATAGTTCCAGAAATACAGGTGTTAGCTCTTTGAATGTTTGGTAAAATTCCTCTGTGAAGCCATCTGGACCAAGGCTTTTGTTTGCTGGGAGTTTTTGATTATTGCTTCTATTTCATCAGTTGTTATTGGCCTATTCAGGTTTTCTGATTCTTCCTGATTCAGTTTTGGGAGATTGTATTTTTTTTTAATTTATCCATTTCATCCATTTTGTCCAGCTTGCTGGTATATAGTTGTTCATAGTATTTTCTTACAGTCCTTTGTATTTCTGTGGGGTCAGTTGTTACTTCACTGCTTTTGTTTCTTATTTTATTTATTTGGGTCCTCACTCTTTGTTTCTTGATGAATCTGGCTAATGGTACATCAATATTGTTTATCTTTTCAAAGAACCAGCTCTTGGTTTCATATAATATAAATTTATTTCTGCTCCAATCTTTGTTTCCTTTCTCCTACTTACTCCAGGCTTCTCTTGTTGTTTTCTTTCTCATTCTTTAAGTTATAGGGTTAAATAGTGTATTATTAATTTTTCTTGTTTTTTGAGGTAGGCCTGTAATGCTATGAACTGCCCTCTCAGGACTACTTTTGCTCTATCCCAGAGATTTGGGGTTGTTGTGTGTTCATTTTCATTTGTTTCCAGGAAGTTTTTGTTTTTGTTTTCTTGATTTTATTAGCATCCCATTCATAGTTTAATAACATGCTATTTAGCCTTCATGTGTTTGAATGTTTTTTTTTTACTGTAGTTAATTTCAAATTTCATTCCACTGTGATCTGAGAAAATGCTTGATATGATTTCAATCTTCTTGAACTTATAGAGACTTTTTTTTGTATGTGTCCTACCATGTGGTCTATCTTTGCAATTGACCGACGTGCATTTGAGAAGAATATATATTCTGCAGCTTTGGGATGAAATGTTCTATAAATGTCAATTATATCCATCTGAACCAGTATGTCCTTTAAAGTCACTATTTATTTGTTAATTTTTTGTCTGGAAGATCTATCCAGTGAAGTCAGTGGGGTGATATAGTCTCCTACTATAGCTACTGCTGTTAATCTCTCCCTTGAAGTTGTCCAGAAGTTGTATTGATATATTTAGGTGCTCCTATATTGAGTGCATATATGTTTACCAGGGTTCTATCCTCCTGTTGCATCGATTTCTTTAGTATTATGTAGTACCTTATTGTCTCTTGTTATGGCCTTTATTTTGAAGTCTATTTTGTCAGATATAAGTATTGCTACCCAGCTTTTTTTTGTTTCCTTTTGCATGGATTTTCCCCCCATCCCTTCACTCTCATCTGTATGAGTCTTTTGTTCTGAGGTTGGTCTCTTGTAGACAGTTTTTGTATCCATTCAGCTACTCTGTGTCTTTTGATTGGAGCATTTAATCCATTTACACTTAAGGTTATTATTGATAGGTATTTATTTATTGCCATTTTAATTATGTAAGCCTATGTTTCTCTCTCTTTCTTCTCATTACAGCAGTCCCTTTAGCATTTCTTGTAATGCTTGCTTGGTGGTGATGAGCTCCTTTAGCCTTATTTTTATTTTTGGTCTGGGAAGCTCTTTATTTCACCATCTATTTTGAATGATAACCTTGCTGATAAGTAATCTTGGTTTCAGATTCTTCCTTTCCATTACTTTGTGTGCTTCATGCCATTCCCTTCTGGCCTGTAGAGTTTCTGATGAGAAATCAGCTGATAACCTTATGGGAGGTCCTTAGTAGGTAACAGATTGCTTTTCTTTTACTGCCTTTAAGATTCTCTCTTTGTCTTTAATTTTTGGCAATTTAATTATGATGTATCTGGGCATGGGCCTGTTTGGGTTCTTCTTGCTTGGGACTCAGTGCCTCCTGAACCTGTGTGACTTTTTCCTTCACCAGGTTAGGGAAGTTTTCTACCATTATTTCTTCATACATGTTCTCTATTTCTTCCTTCCTTTCTTCCCCTTCTGGCATACCTATTATGTGGATATTATTCCTTTTCATGTTGTCCCACTGCTCCCTTAAGCTGTCCTTCTCTTTTTTTTATTGTTTAAGGTATTACATATGTCTCCTTTTTTCCCCAATTGATCCCACCCCTGCCACTCCCATCCTCCAGGACAAACCCCCTTCACCCCAGTGTCCATGTCCATTGGTTATGTTCATATGCATGCATACAAGTCCTTTGGTTGATCTCTTACCCCCTCCTCCAGCCTTCTCTCAGAGGTTGGATGGATGGTCTGATCAGTATTTCTTAGTCTCTGGATCTATTTTTGTTCATCAGTTTATGTTGTTTATTATATCCCACATATGAGCAAGATTATGTGATATTTATCTTTCTCTGACTGGCGTACTTTGCTTAGCATAATGCTTTCCAGTTCCATCCATGCTATTGCAAATGGTAAAAGTTCCTTTTTATAGCACTGTAGTATTCCATAGTGTATATGTACCACAGGTGTTTAATCCACTCATCTGTTAATGGGCACTAAGGTTGTTTTCAAATCTTAGCTATTATAAATTGTGCTGCTATAAACATAGGGGTGCATATGTCCTTTCTGATTAGTGTTTCTGGTTTCTTGGGATATATTTCCAGAAGTGGGATTACTGGGTCAAATGAGAGTTCCATTTTTAATTTTTTGAGAAATCTCCATAATGTTTTCCACAGTAGCTGCACCAGTCTGCATTCCCACCAGCAGTGTCCGAGAATTCCTTTTCTCCACATCCTCGCCAGCACGTGTCGTTTGTTGATGGTAGCCATTCTGACAGGTGTGAGGTGGTACCTCATTGTTGTTTTGATTTGCATCTCTCAGATGATTAGTGACTTTGAGCATGTTTTCATATGTCTCTTGGCCTTCTGTATGTCCTCTTTCAAAAAGTGTCTATTTAGGTCCTTTGCCCAATTTTTGATTGGATTTTTTATTGTTCCTTTGTTAAGTTGTATTAATTCCCTGTAAATTTTGGAGATTAAACCCTTATCTGAAATAGCGTTGGCAAATATGTCCTCCCACATAGTGGACTTTCTTGTTGTGTTGATTGTTTCTGTTGCTGTACAAAAGCTTTTTATTTTGATGTAGTCCCATTTGTTTATTTTCTCTTTAGTTTCCATTGCCCTTTACTGTATCAGTAAAGATATTGATATGAAAAATGTCTGCTATTTTGCTGCCTATGGCTTCTTCTAAGATTTTTATGGTTTCTCATTTTACATTTAAGTCCTTTAACCATTTTGAGTTTATTTTTGTGTATGATGTAAGTTGGTGATCTAGTTCCATTTTTTTTTTTGCATGTATCTGACCAATTTTCCCAGCACCATTTATTGAAGAGACTGTCTTGATTCCATTGTATGCTCTTGCCTCCTTTGTCAAATATTAATTGAGCATAGTGGCTTGGGTTGATTTTTGCATTCTCTGTTCTGTTCCATTGGTCTATATGTCGGTTCTTGTGCCAGTACCAGGCAATTTTGAGAACAGTGGCTTTGTAGTATAGCTTGATATCTGGTACTGAGATCCCTCCAACTTTGTTCTTCTTTCTCAAGATTGCTATGGCTATTTGGGATCTTTTCTTTATTCCAGATGAATTTTTGGAGAGTTTGTTCTAGGTCTGTGAAATATGCCATTTATATTTTAATGGTGATTGCATTGAACCTATAAATTGCTTTGGGTAGTATGGAGATTTTAGTGATGTTGATTCTACCAATCCAGGAACAGGGTATGTTCTTCCATTTGTGTATGTCTTCCTCTAGCTCCTTTTTCCATGTCCTGTAGTTTTACAAGTACAGGTCTTTTACCTCCTTAGTGAAGTTTATTCTTAGGTATCATAATTTTTTTGTTGCAATGGTAAATGGGATTTTTTTAAAATTTCTCTTTCTTTGAGTTCATTATTAGTGTATAAAAAAGCTATATGGTTCTGGGTGTTAATTTTATACCCTGATACATTGCTGAATTCATTTATTAAGTCTAGTAGGTTTTTGATGTAGTTTTTCGGGTTTTCAATGTGCAATATCATGTCATCTGAGAATAATGACAGTTTTACTTCTTCTTTTCCAATCTGGATGCTTTTTATTTCTTCTTGTATGATTGCTATGGCTGGCACTTCCAGTATTGTGTTGAACAGGAGTGGTGAAAGTGGGTATCCCTGTCTTGTTCCTGTTCTTAGGAAAAAATTATTTTAGTTTTGCCCATTGAATATGATGTTGGCTATATGTTTCTCATATAAGGCTTTTATTATGTTGACGTATAATCCCTCTATTCCCACTTTGCTGAGAGTTTTTATCAAGACAGGGTGTTGGATTTTGTCAAATGCTTTTTCTTTCTTTTTGTGTGTGTACACATTTAATTTTATTGTAATAATGCAACTTGCACACTTTTAACGTTTAAAACTGAGCAACATATTTCCTTTCCAGTAAAACAAAAAGAAAATTTTAAAATAAACAAGAACAAAATTACAATAGAGGAATGTCAATTCTGAATAAGATCCTATAGGTTCTGCTGATTCTCCAGTGAGTGGCAGGGCTTAAGTCATCATTAGGAGAGAATTTTATTTTAAAAGGGTCATCTTAGACTGCAAGGATGTCCATTAAACATCACAATTAAACATGCCAAAGGAGAAGCCATGTTGTCTAAATGCCCACTTAATCCACCCAAACATCTCAAACCCACCCTTTGCTTACCTTCTATAACCACTGAGGGGGGGGGGGCTTTTAAAAGTTTTTTTTTCTTTTTTTAAACAAGAGAAAGTAGACAGATACATGTTGGTAAATGCTAACTGTCCATATTGACATAGAGACACAGTGTAATCTCTGAGCCCAATATACAGAGAAAGGAGGAAAAAAGCAAGAATTCTATGCACTACTACACAGGGGTATAGCAACCTCCAGCTCCCAGCAGAGCTAAGGGAGTAGAAGGTTTTTCTTTTTTTCCCACAGAGCATGGTAGTGTTGATTCCATTAAGTTTTTCTTGAGACAGGAAGGGATAAAAATGAATTTGGAACAGAAAGGGGCAAATATTCTTTTCCCACTATAACCTGCTCAAGGTAAATTCCCCCCCCCCAAAAAAAAAATAAGGTGAGAACCATGGTGTAAAGGAGAGAAAAGAGACCTCAAAAACAGGGCGATTGAGCACAAGGAGGGGGGAGAAAAAGAAAAAAGAAACACTGCAACTTGCTCCCAGGGACTGGAGAAAATTAAAAAAGGTTGGAACCTATCAGTGTTCATTAATCATCTTCTCCTTCACCTTCCTCTCCTTCTTCCCCCTCATCATCATCTTAATTTTCTTCACCATCATCCTCATCCCCTTCTTCATCAATATCTTCCAACCCTTCCTCCTCATCATCATCATTTTCTTTTTCTCCTTCCGCTTCTTCATCATCCATGTCAGGAACCAAGTATTACTGTAATGGATTTGGCCAAATGTCATCTTTGATGACTTCTCCTAACTCATCTGCACCTGCATCAGAATGGTCAGTAAACCAGGTAAAGAAGCTTTCTGGTTCTTCATGCTGTCTCTTACTGCTGGCTTTATTCTGTGTTTGACTTGAATGTTTGGTCAAATCCTTTCCAGATTTCCATTTGATTTCAGTGGACTTCAAAGATGGATCACCACTCTCATTCAGATGAAACTCTTTGGAGAGAACTTTATTTTTGAAGTAAGGATTTTCATTAAAATAAAAATCTATTCTGTAACCTGATTTAATATCTTTAAACTCTGTCATTTCAACTCTTGTCAAATAATGCAGCGCCTCTTCATCTTCTTCTCCAAGCATTTCAGACACTTGTGGATGGTTGACAAATGTTGTTACCCCAAAATTTGGGATATTGGCGATCAATTCTGACCTCTTCTGAAAAGAATGGTTGGTGGAGTTTGTTATATTTCTGTTTCACTTTCAAAATCTTCTTACTGGCTTGTTCATTAAGTCTGTCTATTTCATTTTGTATTTTATCAATATGTTCAATTGCTTCTTGCTGTTCTTTTTCTCCCTTTGGCAAGTCTGACGGGTTGGCTTCTTCTCCAGGTTGGGGGCTAGAGGCACTTTTGGTTTCTTCATTTGAGGTGGGAGCGAGGACTGGCATTTGGGGGCCTTACTGTGAGGAAAGTCCGAGGATCTGAATGCTGGGAAGTTGCCAGGCTCAAAGGCGTGCTGAACACTGGTCATATGCTTTTTCTGCATCGATTGATATGATTATGTGATTTTTATCTCTCAATTTGTTTATGTGATGTATCACATTTATTGATTTGCAGATATTGTACCATCCTTGCATCCCCAGAATAAATCCCACTTGGTCATGGTGCATGATCTTTCTAATGTAATGCTATATCTGATTTGCTAGAAATTTGTTGAGGATTTTAGCATCTATGTTTATCAGGGATATTGGCCTGTAGTTCTCTATCTTTGTGGTGTCTTTATCTGGTTTTGGAATTAGGGTAATGCAGGTTTCATAGAAAGAGCTTGGAAGTGTGCCTTCCTCTTAAATTTCTTGGAATAGTCAGAGAAAGATACGTTTTAGTTCTTCTTTTAATGCTTGGTAAAACTCCGCTGTAAAGCTGTCCTGACCAGGGCTTTTGTTTGCTGGAAGATTTTTGATTACAGCTTCAATTTCATCAGTAGCTATCAGCCTATTCAGGTTTATTGATTCTTCCTGATTAAGTTTTGGAAGCTTGTATTCTTCTAAGAATATGTACATTTTGTCTAGGTTGTCCAGTTTGTTGGAGTAGAGTTGTTTGTAGTATTTAATTTTTTTAAATCCTTTGTATTTCTGTGGGGTCTGTTGTTACTTCACCTCTTTCATTTCTGATTTTGTTTATTTGGGTCCTCTCTCTTTGTTTCTTGGTGAGCCTGGCTAGAGGTTCAGCAATCTTGTTTATCCTTTCAAAGAACCAGTTCTTGGTTTAATTCATCTTTTGTATTGTTTATTTTGTTCTGGATGTCATTTATTTCCACTCTGATCTTTATTATTATTTCCTTCCTTCTGCTTACTCTGGGCTTTTCTTGTTGCTCTCTTTCTAATTCTTTAAGTTATAGCATTAGGTAATTTATTACAACTTTTTTGTTGTTGTTTTTTGAGGTAGGCCTGTATAGCTATGAACTTCCCTCTCAGGACTGCTTTCACTGTATCCCATAGATTTTGGATTGTTATGTTTTCATTGTTGTTTGTTACCAGAATGTTTTTTATTCCTTCTTTGATCTCTTTGGCAACCCAATCATTGTTTAATAGTATGCTATTTAGCCTCCAAGTGTTTGATTTTTTTTCATTGTTTTTATTGTAGTTGATTTCTGTTGGGGTCCGACCCCAGCAGGTCCAGGGGTTTCCAAAGGTGTGGACGGAGTCAGGGAAGAAGGAATGACATGGAGACCAAAGCCTAGCCAGGTTCTAGCCAGGATCTCCAGCCAGGTTCTGTCCAGGATCTCCAGCCAGGTTCTGTGTTTTATTGTCTTGTTACATCTGTATTTATACCAGTTGATTTTAATCCTATCAATTTCTATTCCAAAGGTTAGGGCGTTTCTTATCTCCATTCCAGGGAGTAAAGATTATGTAGCTTAAGCGTGATTGTTCGTAGTTAAAGTGATTAACTACCCGCCTGGCACTTAGTTAAGGGGTTTTATTCCCTCCCTAACTTCAGGGAAAAATCCCTACCTGGGGAAACAACCTTTCTCGGAGAGGTGACCTTGGTTAAAACACATAGGGCCAAGAAGGGGAGCAAACATATTAAGAACAGTATGCCATATACCCCAGGTCCCTTGAAACATATGCTGTGCAGATGTTTCTTCCCTGAAGCGACTCTGTCAAGCAGCAAGGATAGACCGGCTTCTGGCAGATTTCTAATTTTATGCCATTGTGATCTGAGAAGATGCTTGATATGCTTTCTATCTTCTTGAATTTGAAGAGAAGTTGCCTGTGTCCCAATATGTGGTCTAATTTTGAAAATGTCTTGTCTGCACTTGAGAAGAATGTATATTCTGTAGCCTTGTGGTAAAATGTTCTGAAGATGTCAATTAATTGCATTTGATCTAGTGAGTCATTTAGGACTGATGTTTCTTTGCTGAATTTCGTTTAGAGAATTTATCCATTGGCTCAATGGGGTACTAATGTCCCTTACTATGACTGTGTTGCTGTCAATCTCTCCCTTGATATCTTCCAGTAGCTTTTTTTTTTATGTATTTGGGTGCTCCTCTATTGGGAGCATATAAGTTTACCAGAGTTATATCCTCTTGTTTAATTGCTCCCTTTAGTATTATGAAGTGGCCTTCCTTATCTCTTGCTATGGCCTTCACTTTGAGGTCTATTTTGTCACATATAAGTATTGCTATCCCAGCTTTTTTTTTTCTTTTCATTTTTACTAAAAAAAAATTTCCATCCCTTCACTATCAGTCTATGTGAGTCCTTTGTTCTGAGTTGGGTCTCTTGTAGACTATAGATATATGGGTCATGTTTTCTTATCCATTCAGCTACCCATGTCTTTTGATTAGAGCATTTAATTCATTTTCATTTAAGGTTATTATTGATAGGTACTTGTTTGTCACCACTTTTATTCTTTATGCCTGTGTTCCTTCTTACCTTTTTATTTCTTCTTTTTACAGCAGTCTCTTTAGCATGTCCTGCATTGGTGGCTTGGTGGTAATAAACTCCCTTAGCCCATTTTGTCTATGCAGATCCTTATTTCATCTTCAATTTTGAATGAAGGCTTTGCTGGGTATAGTATTCTTGGATTCAGTCCCTTGCTTTGCATTACTTTGTATATTTCATTCCATTCCTTTCTGGCCTGATGTGTTTCTATTGAAAAAGCAATTGATAGTCTAATAGGAGATCCCTTATAGGTAACTTTCTGCCTCTCTCTGACAGCCTTAAGATTCTTAATTTGTTGGTGGTGTTTGCCAATTTAATTATGATGTGTCTTAGTGTCAGTCTTTTGGGGTTCATCTTGCTTGGGATTCTGTGTGCTTATTGAACTTGTGCGACCTTTTTCTTCCCAATATCAAGGAAGTTTTCTGTCATTATTTCTTCAAACAGGTTTTCTAATCCTTGCTCAGTTTCCTCTCTGTCTGGGACCCTTATTATGCAGATGTTGTTTCATTTCATGTTGTCCCAAAGCTTCCTTAGGCTCTCCTCATGTTTTTAAGTTTTTTTTTTCCAGTTGCTGCTCTGTGTGGGTGTTTTTTCCTACCTTGTCTTCTAGCTCGCTGATGTGGCCCTCTGCTTCTTCTAGTTTACTGTTGATGCTTTCTATTGTGTTCTTTATTACAGCAATGTCATCCTTCATTTCTCCTTGGTTCTTCATTTTCTCTTGATTGTTACACATGTTATTGAATTTGTCTTCCATCCTTTTTAGCGTCCTTGTGACCATTGCTCTGAATTCTTTCTCTGATGAATTGCTTGCCTCCATTTTGTTTACTTCTTTTTCTGGTGATTCCTCCTTTTCTTTCATATGGGGGCTGTTTCTTTGTCTCCCCATTTTTGCTCCTGTCAGGGTGTCTGGTTATGTGGCCCACTCTACCATATTAATCAAAAGGCACAAAATACAACTCTATAAGACATGACACTGAGGGAACAAAACATGAATGTTTTCACAACACCGATAACCCCAATAAAAGTGACCACCAGAGAAAATAGAATTAGGGGAGAGAAAAGAGTGCAAAAAATGATATTGAGAAAATGAAAAAAGGTAAGAGAAAAAAACAAAAGAAGAAAAAATAAGGGGAAAATATACATATATGGGGAGAAAACTCCACAAAACAAAAAAAATAAACCAAAAAATGCAAAGAACAAACACCCAGAAAAAAGGGGCGGGGACTGAATCTGCAGAGGCAGAGATTATTTCCAGAAAGTAAGGTAAAGGAATTGAATGAATGGGGGAATGGCCAATGTTCAGTATAGAGGAGGTTGAAAGAGAATGAGTGGATAAGAAGAAAAGTAAAAAACAAAAATAAATATAAATATAAAAATAGATAAAAATTAAAAATAAATGAAAAATAAAAAGACCAAAAAAATTCCCATTTCTTTAATCTATCTATCTATATATGCATCTATTTTTTGGAAAGGTAGAATAGGGTAGAGAGCAAATAGGCTTGAATTTGGTGAGTGAAATTAATTAAGCAATTAGGAGAAGAAGAGAACAAGTGAGGAGAGAAAAAACAAAAGCATAAAAAATTGGCTGTTGAAGAAAGAGAAAAGAGAAGGGTGCATGGACTTGGAGCAGGGGAGAGGAAATTAGATATATGAGTAAGCCAACAGAGACTACTATAATAGTAATGTGTTAATAAAGCAGATAAATAAGATCAATTTTTAACAAGGGGTAAAAAGAAAGGAGAAAGAAAAAAAAGCAGGAACAGGAGAAGAGAAACAGGATGAAAAAGGGAGAAGTGAGGAAGAAAAGGTTGGCAAAAAGGGCAAAATGAGATAAAGTAAAATAATGATAAAAGATAAAAATTGAATGAAGAACACTAATCCAAAATAAATAAATAAATAAATAAAGGGTTAAAAAATAAAATAAAATAAATTTTTTTCTTAAGTAAAAGTTAAAAAATGAAAAAGTGAAGTAGTGAAGTGTTGTTCTCTTCAGCTGAGTTTTGATGTCCCATGGGGGCTGGTTTAAGACCCCTTTCTACTGTTCTGTCTGCCACTTCTCAGTTTCCTGTTAGATAGTCAGCACCATGTTGAAATTCCCAGCGATCCACTGTACCTCTTTGTTTCCACAGCCTTGGTTTCAGGCAGGTAGGACCAATCTGCCCACTTTGTTTGTCTGCCTGCTTTCAATCATATTTACACAAGTGTTTATTTCTGACACGGTTTCTAGGTGGGGGTGTTGCTATATTAGTTTCCGGAACCAAATGGCCCCTCAACCCAGTCCGCAAGGGCTCCCTGGGGGTATTCAGATTCCTTGTTTCTCTGCAGAGCTCGAGGCTGGGTGCAGCTGTGCTCCTAGGAGGGGCCGGCTCTTCAGGAGAAAAATGGCTGTTTAGGGTTGAAGGAACCGGAGTGTCCCAGAGCTGGATTCCTGGTCACCTCTCCCTGTCTTGCTCCCTAGCCTCCACAAAACTGCACCTTCACCTGCACCGCAGCCTCGGTGAGTGTTTGTAATTGAAATATCCTGTGTACTGGGTTTAGCAAGTAAAAGCAAGGAAAATACAAAGACAGAGCAACCACACTGCTGCACTTTTCTCTCCCCCCCAGCACTGCATGGCCAGTGTAGAACTTCAGGCTGCCTTTCGGGGCGCAGCCTCCCATGGCTGTGGACTTAGATCTGGATTTCCTGGCTTGCAGCAGCCCTGTGGACCCCCTTCCACAGTCTAGTGTTATATGTGTCTCCAAAGGATGCTGACTTGGTGCAGCGCAGTTTTTTTCTGACCCTCTTGTCCTGGTAGTCAGGCGTCTCTCTCTCCAGCCCAGATCCCCAATCCTACCATTCTCCAGCAGTCCTCTTTCCTTTCTGGCTGCAGATTGTCTCACCAGCTGTGTTTAATTTGCCATTTCCAGGTGGATGTTATTCTATTCAGCTGTTTCTTCTATCTGTTCTGAAGGTGCAGGACATGTCCACCTATTCGCCCACCATTTTGTCTCCCCCTGGACAAACTTTTTAGGAGTCTGTGGCTGGAGAGGCTAGAGTCTTGGTGTTCATGAGTTTGCAGCTGAGGCAGCAGGTCCTTGGCTGGTGTGGCTGTGGGGTCCCAGGCAGTATCTTAGGGCTCCCCAGATGGGTGGAGGTGAGGCTGGGCTCCCAGTCACAGCAGCTCTCCCCTTCAAGATGGTGTGGCCTCTGCAGCAGAGCTGGCTACCCTGGGAGAGATTGCAGTGGTAGCAGAGGCTGCCTGGCTAAGGGAGCCTGGTCCGCCCACCCCCAACAGTCCTGCGGAATATAACTGTCTCTCTCTCTCTCTCTCTCCTCTCGCTCACACACACACACACACACACACACACACACACATGCCCCACAGGCACTCCCCTTTCAGTCCTTCACTCACTCAAACTCTTTCCCTCACTGCTGCCTTGTCGGCCGCCATCTTGGATCTCTCCAATGTGTATCTCTTTATGTTTATCTTATTCAAGATGTGCTGAGCTTCTTAGACCTTTATATTGAAGCATTTTCATTAGTTAAGAATCTTTCAGCCATTCTCACTCAATGATATGTTTATTCATTTTAGAGAGATAGAGAAAGAAACATCAATGTGAGAAAGACACAACAATAGATTGCCTCCCGTACATGCTCTGACCTGGGATCAAAACTACAGTCTGACTGGGATCAAACCCACAAAATTTTCCTGTATGGGACAATGCTCCAACCAACTGAGCTAGGCCATTATTTTTTAAAATATTTTTTCTGCCCCCTCTTCTCTTCTTTTCTTCTGGGACTACCATTTCAAGTATGTTGGTTCAGTTGATGTTGTCCTGTAGTTCTTTGAGGCTCTGATAACTTTTCTTTAATCTTTTTTTGAGATTGGATAATTTCTACTGATCTATCTTCAAGTTCACTGATTTTTTTTCTTCAGCTCAAATCTGCCATTGACCTCTCTTAGTATATTCTCTATTTTGGTTAATTTACTTTTCAACTTCAGAATTTTCATTTGGTTCTTTTAAAAATAAATTTTCTGTCTTTATTAAGATTATCTATTTGTGGAATCATTGTTATTATACTTTCATTTAATTCTTTAAACCTGGTTTCTTTTAAGGTTTTGAACATACTTATTATAGCTGCTGTGAAGACTTTGTCTACTAACTTCATCATCTGGGGACATTCATATAGTTTCTACTCACTGCTTTTTTTTCAGTCCTGATCCAAAAATATGTTTTTATTGATTTTTTTAGAGAGAGGAAGGGAGAGAGAGAGGAAGGGAAGGAGAAAGAGAGAGACAAGAGAAACACTGATTGGTTTACCTCATATGTACCCCAATTGGGAATCAAACCTACAACCTAGGTATATGCCCTGACTGGGAATCAAACCCACAACCTTTTTGGTGCATGGGATGACATCACAACAAACTGAGCCCTTTGACCAGGACCACTGCTTTATTTGAGTTTCAGTCACACTTCTTTGTTTCTTTGCATGCCCACTAATTTTTATTGTTCTTGATGAATTCTGGGCCTTTTTAGGTAATATATTGTTGCAACTCTAGATTCTGAGTTTATCCCAGACAGTTGTCAGTCTTTTGTTTAATGACTTGCCTAATCTAACTTTGTCTCCTCACAATGTGTGACTACTAATGGCTCTGCTCAGTTACTTTAAAAAAATTTAAACCTCATTTCCTAGGGTTTGAGTGTCTGTATAACTTAGCATTCAGCCAAAGATCAGCAGTTTGTGTTCAAACACCTTAAGCCAGGAAGACTTTTGTTCCATGTGGTCCAGAAGCACATTCAGATTCAGCCCATTTTTAAGTCTGTCCCAACATTTATGTTATGTCGGACCTCTTATATCTCCTCTGTTCTGGTCAATGTGCTCTTCTAGCTAGGGATACATTGGAAGCTTGCACCTGTTCTGGTCTCTTCTGTGAATGCATACAGCCCTGAGTAAACTTGGATTATATGGAGACCTTCTCAAACCTCTATGCCTATTTCATCTCCTAGAACTTCCTAAGTACCAGTATAGTCTGCTGGTTAATTGCTTGCTTATAGCATGACTTCATCCTTAGGTAAGTAGAGTCAATATTTCTTTCTGTTTACCAGGTCTGACTATATAATTTGCAGGTCCTAGTGTAAAATGAAAATTCAGTGCCTCTCAATAAACAATTATTATTTATTATATATCTGATGGCTTAGAGGTTATAGATTACACTAGTGGCCAGGTGCATGAAATTCGTGCATGGGGGAGGGGGTGTTCCTCAGCCCGGCCTGCACCCTCTCCAATCTGGGACCCCTGGAAGGATGTCTTACTTCCAGTTTACAGGGATCGGGCCTAAACCAGCAGTCGGACATCCCTCTTGCAATGCAGGACTGCTGGCTCCTAACTGCTCACCTGCCTGCCTGATTGCCCCTAACCACTCTGCCTGCTGGCCGCTCGCCCCCAACTTCCCCCTGCTGCTGGCCTCCTTGTCCCCAAATTCCCCCCGCCAGCCTGATCACCCCCAACTGCCCCCCTGCTGGCCTGCTCACCCCCACCATCCCTCCCCACTGGCCTGCTCACCCCCAACTGACCCCCTGCTGGCCTGCTCACTCCAAACTTCCCCCCCTGCTGTCTTGATCATCTCCAACTGACCCCCACTGATGGCCTGCTTGCCCCCAACTGGCCCCCCTGCTGGTCTGCTTACCCCCAACGGCCCCGCCCCCCACCAGCCCCCCACCAGCCTGATCACCCACAACTGCCCTCCCCTCTTGGCCTCTAACCGCCTCTACCTTGGCCCCGCCACCATGGCTTTGTCCAGAAGAATGTCCGGAAGGTCTCCTGGAAGGTCTCCCAGTCTAATTAGCATATTACCCTTTTATAGATAGAGGCCTGGTGCACTGGTGGGGGCCCGCTGGTTTGCCCTGAAGGGTGTCCCAGATCAGGGTGGGGGTTCCCTTGGGGCATTGGGCAGCCTGGGCAAGGGGCCTGTGGTGGTTTGCAGGGTGGCCATGCCCCCATGGGGTGAGGGTCCCCACTGGGGGGGGGCGTGGCCAGACTGGGGGAGGAGCTGAGGGCTGTTTTCAAGCTGGCCACACCCTCTTCAGGGTGGGGGTCCCCGCTGGGGTGCCTGGCCAGCCTGGGTGAGGGGCTGAGGGCTGTTTTCAGTCTGGCCACACCCCCTTCAGGGCAGGGGACCACGCTGGGGTGCCTGGCCAGTCTGGGTGAGGGGCTGAAGACTGTTTTCAGGCTTGCCACGGCCCCAGGCAACCCAGGCTCCCAGACCCTCCTTGAGCAGAGGCCAGAGTGGCTGGAAGTAGGTATCTGGGATTTATTTATCTTCTATAATTGAAACTTTGTAGCCTTGAGTGGAGCCCAGGGCCAGGGCAGGCAGGAAGCTTGGCTTCCTCCATCGCCAGGGGCAACCCAAGCCTCCTGTTTGCTCCAGCTCTGTGGCTGCTGCCATCTTGGTTGGGTTTATTTGCATACTTGCTCCTGATTGGCTTGTGGGAGTGGTTTGTGGGCATGGCTTGTGGGAGTTGCAGAGGTACGGTCAATTTGCATGTTTCTCTTTTATTAGATAAGATTGCTATATTTTTTATTATCTTATTTAAAAAAAACAACACTGTCATCTTTTTCTAACAAGACTATGGTCATTTAATATTTCTCTCCTGAGCATGACATAAATATTTCCCATTAAACACAACTCCTTAAACCTCCTTTATAATTGTCATCAAGAGTTTTATTTTGATGTGTCCCTTTCATATAAAAAGAGTATAATTAATTTTCTACTAAAGTTTAATTAATTTAAATGATATGCTTTTGTTATTTACTGTTTTTAATATTACTTATTGTATGCTTTAGAAGTTCTAATCAGGGCGATATGCAAATTAACTGCCAACCAAGATGGCGGCCAGCAGCCACGCAGCTGAAGCGAACATGAGGCTTGGTTGCCCAGCAATGGAGGAAGCCAAGGTTCCCTGCCTGCCTCTGCGGGGCTCTGAGCTGCACTCTAAGAAACAATGTTGCAATTATAGAAGCAAAACAAACCCCAGATACCTGCTTTCAGCAGCGGAGGCCTCAGAGCTGGAGCTGCAACAGTGTTTCAATTATAGAAGCCAAACAAACCCCAGATACCTCTTTTTAGCAGCCGAGGTCTCAGAGCTGGAGCCGGGCCTCAGAGCTCAAGTGACAGCCATAGAAGGTAAATTTGTGCCCTGTTGTTTCATCAACTGTATAAGCAAATCATCTTCAAAAGTTCCTCTGGTCAGGTACACACAGTTAAAATGCGATGATTTTTTAATACTGTATTTGGAATGCACTCACCATTGTTATAGTTGTTCACCTAACTTCTGAATTTTCTTTGCTAAGTCCTTGCTTTACTGCACCATTAACTTACCTAATTTTATCTTAACATTATGTTACTGAGCTCAACTCTTCTCCCACACTCCAATATCCTTCAAAGTGCCATTAATAGTCACCAAGATCCTGCCTGTGGTGAAAAGAAGTATGGAAGACTCCTGTGGTAGTCAGTTACCCTGTGTTACACATGGCTGATAGGTTGGCCGGCTTTCTCTCAATAGAGCCAAATAATCTATATTATAAAAGCCTAAGTAACCTTTACGGCAGAACGACCAGAAAGACCAGTCACTATGATGCGCACTGACCACGAGGCAACAGGTGCTCAACGCAGGAGCAGGAGCTGCCCCCTGGTGGTCAGTGTGCTCCCACAGGGGGAGCACTGCTCAGCCAGATGCCAGGCTCATGGCTGGCGAGCACAGTGGTGGTGGCGGGAGCCTCTCCCACCTCTGCAGCAATGCTAAGGATGTCCGACTGATGGCTTAGGCCCGCTCCCCATGGCGGGCCTAAGCCATCAGTTGGACATCCCTCGAGGACTCCTGGACTGTGAGAGGGCACAGGCCGGGCTGAGGGACCCCCCCCCCGCCCCCGAGCGCACAAATTTTTGTGCACCAGACCTCTAGTCCTATGTAATAAAAGAGGAATATGTAAATTGGCCATCCCTCCAGTACGCTCACCAGCCAATCAGGAGTGAGTATGCAAATTAACCTGACAAAGACGGTGGGTTAATTTGCATACACAGGCAACGGGCAGAGAGCAGAGTGGGAGAGCTGGCAGCTTGGAGGACTTGGCAGAGTGGGAGGTCATGGGATGGAGACAGAGCAGAAAGGGAAAACCAAGAGCATGGGGAGCACTAGGAATTCTGGGAATAGTAGTTTTGGTGGCAGCCCCAGGACTGAAAGTGGAAGCCAAGAGCATGGGGAGCACCAGGAATGCTGGGAATCATAGTTCTGGTGGCAGACGGATCTCCTAGACACTAGAGCAAAGTGAGCCTGGAGCAAGTTACTGCTGTGGTGGGGGGTGGAGGGAAAGCAAAAATGAGAGACATAAGTAAAATCAGAGTGTCTAGGAAAAATTAAAGGGAAGATATCCTAAAACTTCCAGGAAATCTCCATCAATGAAGCAAAGAAAAAAAAATGCCTCTATTATTCTGTGAGCAACAAACCAAACTGAGTTGGGGTCTGAGACAATTCGCTCATATGATTGCAAAGACAGACAGAAACTCCTGGATTGGAGAGGGCTCCCCTGAGGGCTTCCAGATTGGAGAGGGTGCAGCACGAGCTGAGAGACCCCCACACCTCCCAGTGCATGAATGTCATGCACCGGGCCTCTAGTTTGTTATAAAATTCTAAATTAAGATTTGCTTTGTTCATGTATTTTACACCATTCTTTTGAAATCTGTTGTAGATGTCAATCTAATTATTTTCTCTGTAGGTAATTTGTCTTTTCTCTGTAGTAGCTTTTTAGGTTTCTCTTTATGCTTACTGTAATTACTTTTTATGCTTATTTGTAATTATGTCAAATTAAAAAATATATATATTTCATTGATTTTTTTTACAGAGAGGAAGGGAGAGGGATAGAGAGTTAGAAACATCGATGAGAGAAAAATATCGATCAGCTGCCTCCTGCACATCCCCTACTGGGGATGTGCCCGCAACCAAGGTACATGCTCTTGACCGAAATCGAACCTGGGACCCTTGAGTCCACAGGACGATATTCTATCCACTGAGCCAAACCGGTTACGGCATGTAATTATGTCACTTTAATGTTTATTACAATGTGCCTATGTTTACATTTTCTTTATTTTTATTTCCTGTTGAGTACTCAATATGCATTTTTTCATTTCTGCACCCATTACTGAAAGTTCTTAGTTCTTATTTCTTTCTATCTTGCTTTTTTCCATTGTGTTTTTATAATTCATTTTATTTTTATTTTTTAAAATATATTTATTGAAGTCCCAGCAATGACAACAACAACAACAACAACAAAATCACAGATATTCCAGAAAACTGGGAACTTAAGCCAGCCAAAGGAATGACATTTCAATTTTTCATTTTTATTTTTTTATTATTATTTTGTTAGGGTTTTTTTTTTTTTTGCTTTTTGTTTTGTTTTTCTTTTTTTGTTTGTGTTTGTTCCTTTATTTCCTACTTCTTCTCACATTATTTTTTCAACCACGTGAGCAGCAGACACGTGAGCGGCACACTCTTGTCCAGGGAGCATCAGCCCCGTGAGCAGCCTGCCTCGAGCCTAAAAGCAGCAGCCTCATGTGGCCTGCCCCTGTCCAAGGAGCAGCAGCTGTGTGAGCGGCCCGCTTCCCCGTCCGAGGAGGAACAACCACGCGAGCAGTCCGACCTGTCAGAGGAGCAGCAGCTGCACAAGCAGTCTTCCTACATTTGAGGAGCGGCAACCCTGCACAGCCTGCCCTCATCCGAGGAGCAGCAGCTGCGCACACCCTGCACTAGTCCGAGGAGCAGCAACTGCACAAGCATCTTGCCCTCGTCCAAGCAGCAGCAGCCGCACAAGTAGCCTGCCGAAACCCAGGAGCAGCAATTCTGCGAGCGGCCCGCCCCGATTCGAGGAGCAGCAGCAGCCACACTAGCAGACCGCCCACGTCCCAGGAGGGCAGCCCTGTACAGCACGCACTGGTCAGAGGAGCAGAGCCACAACAGCCTGCACCTGTCTGATGAGCAGCAGCCAGGTGAGTGGCACGTCCCCGTCCTAGGGGAGCAGCCACACGTGCTGCTCACTCCCGTCCAAAGAGCAGCAGCCACGCAAGCAGCCCACCCCCGTCCGAGGAGCAACAAACTTGCAATCAAACTCTCCAAGTCCTAGGAGCAGTAACCCCACAAGCAGCACACCACATCAGAGGAACAACAGCAGCGTGCAGCCGGCCCCCATCCAAGGATCAGCAACCACGTGAACAGTCCACCCTAGTTCAAGGAGTAGCAGCTGTGTGTGTAGCCCACCCCATCCAAGGAACAGCAGCCTCGTGATCAGCACACCCTCTGTCTGAGGAACAGCAGCTGTGTTTGAAGCCTC
>NW_005370760.1:175899-189301 GCF_000412655.1 Myotis brandtii
ATATATATATATATTGATTTCAGAGAGGAAGGAAGAGGAGAGGTGGAAACATCAATGATAAGAGAGAATCATTGATTGGCTGCCTCCTGCATGCCCCCTATTGGGGATCGAGCCCGCAACCCAGGCATGTGTCCTTGGCTGGAATCGAACTTGGGACCCTTCAGTCCGTAGGCCGAGGCTCTATCCACTGAGCCAAACCAGCTAGGGCTATAATTCATTTTAGATGTATGCTAGAGCTATGATTCTCAACAAGAAGACATTTTCCCACAGGGAAAAATGTCTGGAGTCATTATTTTTTCCCAAAAGTAGGGGATACTACTGACGTTTAGCGAGTAGAAGCCAGGAATACTGCTAAACATCCCATAAAGACTAGGACAGCCGCCCATAACAAAGAATTACCTTCCAGAATATTTCAATAGTGTCTGGCTGAAGAACTTACCCAAAATATACTGTCAACTCTTAAATTTATTTTTCACATATTTAAAATACATTCTTGATTTCTTTATACTGTATTTTAGGTTCCTTAGTACTATGTTCTAGTTCTTTCATTTATTCTGTTTTCATTTATTCAAGTTTTGGTCATACTTCTTTGTTTCTTTGCCTGTCCACTAATTTTTGTTGTTCTTGATGAATTCTGAACATTTATACAGTTAGGTGTTTTTTTCAAAATTTACTTCAGTACATTGTTTTATTTCCAACATTTTTTATTGTATTTTTTCATAATTAATTTCTATTTCTGCTTTAATTTTTTATCATTTTACCTCCCCAATACTTTTCTTGGTGTCTTTTAATTGAAGTTTTTTCATTTATCTCTTTAAACTTCTAAAAATACTTATGTAAAGTCATTATTATACTGTTTCATCACATTATTTTTACTTGAAATATGTTTACCTCCATTAGAAATTTATTGCTATCTTATTTTTATTAAATATTTCTATAGTTTTTGGAATTTAGGTTTTCAGTTTCATTTTTCAGATTCAGGCACTGGATCAGTCTGTGCCTTGACCAGTTTTTGGTCATGCGATTGTATCTGAATTTTTTAGGTCTGGAACTTGTTAAAAAAAATTTTAAGGGAGTATCTAGTACTGTTTCCTTATCTTCCAGCCTCTGGTTTCAAACCTCGCTCTGGCCAACCATGTGATATAAAGAATATTTTGTTTTGTTTCACCCACTGGAGTCAATGTCTGGCTACCACTACAAACAGGCTTGTGGCTTTAATCTTGCTGTTTTGATGCTCTCTTCTGTGGTTTTCCTTCTCTTGTTTTGAAACTGGTTTTGTCTTTTTCTTTTTAATCTCTATGTTTTATTTATAATTGCTATGTGTTTGAAACTGATAGAATACTTCAGAATAAGAACATACCATATTATTGGGCCAGAAGACTTAAAAAAAAATTTTTAATGCCAATTATTCCTTTCAATATTCAATGCATTCATGAAAGTGCATTCTTTCTGATTTAAGCTTCAACACTCTCATTGTCTCTATAGCTTTTTATCTTTTCTTTTAAATTAAATTTATTGGGATGACATTGGTTAATACAATTATATAGGTTTCAAGTGTACAATTCTATGATACATCATCTGTACATTGCATTGACACACCCAATGTCAATTCTTCTTCCGATACCATATATTTGACCTCCTTACTCTTTACTACTCCTTCACCTTCATTCCCTCTGGTAACCACCATACTAATGTCTGTGTCTGAGTCACTGCTTATTTGTTGTTTTCAGTTTTATATCTCACATATGAGTGAAATCATATGGTTTGTGACTTTTTCTTTCTGTCTTATTCCACTTAGCATGATGTTCTCAATATCCATCCATGTTGTTTCAAATGACAGTATTTCATCTTTTCTGTTGGCTGAGTAGTATTCCATTGTATATATGTATTACATCTTTATCCAATTATATATCAAAGGACACTTCAGTTGTTTCCATGTCTCATACACCATGAATAATGCTGCAGTGAACATAGAGGTGCATATCTTTGTGAATAAATGTTTTCAAATTTTTCAGGTAAATAGGAGAAGGGTTGCTGGGTCATATGGTAACTCTATTTTTAATTTTTTGAGCAACATCCATACTGGTTTCCATAGTGGCTGTACCATTTTGCATTCCCACCAGTAGTGAAAGAGGGTTCCCTTTTCTCTACAACCTCTTTAACACTTGTTATTACTTGTCTTGCTGATAATAGCCATTCTAACAGACGTGAGGTGGCATTTCATTGTAGTTTTGATTTGCATTTTCCTAATAGCTAGTGAAGTTGATTATCTTTTTATATATCTGTTGGCCATTTGTATGTTTTCTTGGAAGAAGTGTCTGTTAAGGTGTTCTGCCTATTTTCAAATTGGATTGTTTGTTTAGTGTTGAGTTGTATGAGTTCTTTAGTTTTTAAAATATATTAATCTTAAGTCTGTCTTATTAAGTCTTTTCATAATCTGCTATTTTCATTGCAATAATTTTTCATGTTTATTTCTTATCTTTTCAACCAGATTGTGAGTTTCTTAAGTGCAATGATTCTATATTTGATGTTGTTTATGACTCGACAGTGAATAAATAAGGCTTTGAATAGAATAAATGCTCTCTATATTTTTGTTGGTTTGATCATTCTACATAAAACATAATAATTCTACATGATTATTCTACATAAGTTTGCAGCCACTTACCTTAGTGAGTTCTACTTAGGGGAACCACTTGATCAGGATATACCCTCTAGATGTGGAGAAATGGGCATTTTGGTGTTAGAAGTAAGATAACCTAGCATGAGTTTTCTTTCTTTTTTAAAAAAATATATTTTATTGATTTTTTACAGAGAGGAAGGGACAGGGATAGAGAGTTAGAAACATCGATGAGAGAGAAACATCGATCAGCTGCCTCCTGCACACTCCCCACTGGGGATGTGCCTACAACCAAGGTACATGCCCTTGACTGGAATCGAACCTGGGACCCTTGAGTCTGAAGGCCGATGCTCTATCCACTGAGTCAAACCGGTTAGGGCTCATGAGTTTTCTTTTGATTAAATCCTGAGTTACTATTTGTAACCTTCTATGAAGTGAATTTACAATGAATCCTGAAACCATGTAGCATTTGACTTGGAAGGAATTCATAAGGCTTTTATTCTGGACTACTCTATCAGTGAGATTGTGTTAGACTGGTAGAAACAGACACTCAAAAAGTGTTTTAAGCAAATAACAGTGTTTTTTTGTTGTTTTTTGTTTTTTCATGTAAGAAGTGGGATGTATGGCCAGAGGTATGCAGTGCAGCCCAGATTGATTTGATAGCTCATAGGACTCAGTTTCTTTTATGAACCTGTTTTTCCAACTTGGTTTGTTGTATTCCTTCTTGATGGTGTTAAAGAGGTTGCTACACCACTTGCTAGTCTTGATAACTTCCAAATGGGATTGAGAAGGAAGGGAAAATGGTGAAAGGTCCATGTCAATTCTCCCATTTGATTACAATAATAAACATTTCTAAAAGTACCACCCAGAGACTTCTACTGAAATTTCATTGTCCAGCACTGGTCATGGTGAGCCAAGTGAAACAAGTATTTTTAACTGGACAAATTGCCACTCTATAAAAATGAAGAGTTAATTGATAAGAATGAAAGCAAAATCAATAATAAGTAGGCAAATTGCAGTGTGTGGCCAATCCCTACCATTTATTTTATAGATATGATACCTCTAAAGGAATTTTAAGGAGTTTTTCCAACTGATGATGAAGAGGATGGATTATAGATGAATGAGACTGTAGGTAGGTATTTCTGAGAGGGATGTTCATAGCATTACAGGCTTACTTCAAGAAATAAGGAAAAGCTCAAATAAATTATCTAACCCTATAATCACTGATGAACCCAAGCAAGAAATTATTCTTGAGATTCCAAGATGACAGTGGATTAAGGGTAAGCTACACTGACATTCTCCCAGGGCCAAACTAGAATTACTACTCAAATATAGAATAACCAACTGAAGAGTAGCTGGAGAGAACCCTTATAACCAAGGATGGAAAGAGGAGGCCACATCGAGACTAGTAGGAAGTGTTGAGGTGTAAGAGGGCTAATGGGCTCCCACAGGAATCAGCTGAAGTTCTGGATGGATATCTCAGCTGTGGGAAGTTCCCCCTGAGAAGCCTGGGATATAAACCCTAAGCTGGATTCCACAGCCCAGCGTAACAGTACTAGGAAATATACCACATAAAATCTGGCTGTGAAAAGCACTAGGGGTTCTGTCTGGCAGGGAGAGACAGCTAGAAATCCAGGCACCTCCTTAAAGGGCCAACACACTAATTTTGTTTGCAGCCACTTACCTTGGGATCCACCAGTGAGAAGGCAGAGTGGAATATAGCTGCATGAGGATAGTCTGGGTTTGGTGGCTTGAGGGAGAAAGCTAAAATTACAGCTGCAAGGATCCCTGTGCTGAGTCATTTCCCTATACAGCAGAAGCCACTTTTCACAGGCAGACCTTTCCCATCAATGAAGCTTTAGCCTGAGTAGAAGTAATTGCCCCTCCCATTGGAAACTCACTTGTCCCACATCCCACCATGTAGAGTTTATATCCAGCAAACTCTACAGCCTTAGGCTCATTAAGTGACTGAAACTAACAATCAGGAAGAAATAAAAAACTTCCTGGAAACAAATGAAAATGAATACACAACAACCCCAAATCTATGAGATACAGAGAAAACAGTTCTGAGAGGGATGTTCATAGCATTATAGGCTTACTTCAAGAAATAAGAAAAAAGCTCAAATAAATGATCTAACCCTACAACTAAAAGAATTAGAAAGAGAAAAACAAGAAAGGCCCAGAGTAAGCAGAAGGAAGAACATAATAAAGTTCAGAGCAGAAATAAATGACATACTAGTAGAACCTAAAAAACAAACAAACAAACACACAATACAAAAAATCAATCAAACCAAGAGCTTGTTCTTTGAAAATATAAGAAAGATTGGCATATCTCCAATCAGACTCATCAGAGAAAAAAGGAGAGGATCCCAATAAATAAAATCAGAAATGAAAACGGCAAAGTAACAACCGACACCACAGAAATACAAAGGATTATAAGAAAATACTATGAACAACCATATGCCAAAATATTGGACAACCTGGGTGAAATGGACAAATTCCTGGAAACATACAATCTTCAAAAACTCAATCAGGGATATTCAGAAAACGTGAATAGGCAGACAGCAGGTAGTGAAATTGAAAGTAGTATAATAAAAAGAAAAAACCTCCCAGCAAACAAAAGTCCTGGACTGGATGGCTTCACAGGGGAGTTTTACCAAACATTCAAAGAACTAACACCTATACTCCTCAAACTATTCCAAAAAATTAAAGTGGAAGAAACACTTCCAAGCTCTTTTCACAAGGCCAGCATTATCATAATTACAAAATCAGATAAAGACACTACAAAGAAGGAAAATTGCAGGTCAACATTCCTGATGAATATAGATCCTAAAATCCTCAATAAGATGTTAGGAAATTAGATCTAGCAATATATTAAAAAAGATCATACATCATGGCCAAGTGGGATTTACTCCTGGGATGCAAGGCTGGTGCAATATTCTCAAATAAAAAAATGTGATACATTACATAAACAAAATGAAAGATAAAACTGATATGATCATATCAATATATGTAGAAAAAGCATTTGACAAAATCCAACAACGATTTTTGGTAAAAACTCTCAGCAAAGTGGAACAAGAGGGATCATATCTCAACATAATAAAGGCCATATATGACAAACCTACAGCCAATATCATACTCAATGGGCATAAACTAAAACCATTCCCCCTACAAACAGGAACAAAATAGGGATGTCTGTTTTCACCACTCTTATTCAACATAGTACTGGAAGTGCTAGCTACGGCAATCAGACAAGAAGAAAACATAAAATAACCCAAATTGTAAAGGAGGAAGTAAAACTCTCATTATTCACAGATGACAAGATATTGTATATAGAAAACCCTAGAGACTCCACCAAAAAAACTACTAGATCTAATGTTTGGGAGTATAGCAGCATACAAAATTAGCATCCAGATATTGATGGCATTTTTATACACGAATAATCTACACTAATAAAAGAGAAACATGGTAATTAGCGTACGACCGCTACCCTTTTCATTGGCTAATCAGTGAGTATATGCAAATTAACTGTCAGCCAAGATGGCGGACAGCAGCCAGGCACAATGGGAAGGGTAGTGGAGTGACACCAATTTGCATGTTTCTCTTTTATTAGTGTAGATCATTATCATTATCATTATCATTATCATTATCCTATCTAATAAAAGAGAAACATGGTAATTGGCGTACGACCGCTACCCTTTTCATTGGCTAATCAGTGAGTATATGCAAATTAACTGTCAGCCAAGATGGCGGCAGGCAGCCAGGCAGCAGAGAACAGGCTGCTTGGTTGCCCCAGCGATAGAGGAAACCAAGGTTCCCGCCTGCAGCTGCGGGGCTCTGAGCTCCTGAAGCAACAGCTCCAAAAGATACAATGTTTCAATTATAGAAGCTAAAAGATGGTGGTTAATCTGCATACTCAGGCTCCAAGCGGTAGAGCGAAGCCAAACAGCCCTGAAGCCGCAGAGCAGAGAGGCCTCACAGCCCAGGGATCAGCGGAGCCGAGAGGCCTCTCGCCCCGGGATCAGCAGAGCCGAGAGGCCTCCCGGCCTCCTGGATCAGCGGAGCCTGATGGAAGCCCTGTTTGTTTATGCACCCTGGGGGTGCTGAGGTCCTGTCCTAGCCAGAGGCCTATGGCGAAATTTTCGACTCTGAGAAGCAGCCTACGGGCTGGAAGGCGGCTCCTCTGACCTCAATGCTGGAGAAGACCATTAAGCAGAAAACTAAAGAAACCGATTTTACATCATTTCCCAGGTGGAGAACAGTTGGCATGTAAGCCCCTGACCAGTGCCCAGCCTCTCCTCTGTCAGTCTATCTCACTCTTAGGTACCATGTTCTTTGTTCTGTCTTAACTGCAACTCATTTTTAAACTAGATTGCTTTTAAAAGAAGACTAAATAAAGTTTCCCTTAAGTTATTTAGGTGGTGCTGGGGCTGCTGGGGCCTGATAGAAGACACAAACACGCAACGGGGGGCCTGTACCCAGCAGCCCCAAGGCCCGCCACCTTGGTGCTGGGGCTGCTGGGGGTATCAGAGACACAAACCCGCAGGCCCGGCACCCAGCAGACCCAAGGCCTTCGTGGCAGCACTAAGGAGCAGCAAGCCAAGCGGTAGGAAGCAGCAAGCAGGTGGGCAGTAACAAGGGAGGGGTCCCGGACTGCAAGAGGGCACATGCTGGGCTAAGGGACCCCCCACCCATCCCCAGTGCACGAATTTCGTGCACCGGGCCTCTAGTAAACTTATAGAAAGAGAAACTAAAAAACACACTCCCATTTTCCATTGTAAAAAAAGAAAAGTAATATATTTAGGAATTTATATGCGTACAAGAGGCCCGATGCATAAAAATTCGTGCAAGAGTAAGCCTTCCTTCCCCCAGCTACAGGCATGGGCTTCCCTCCAGCAACCAGGATCCGGGCTTCCTTCCTCCTGCCGCCATCAGGCACCCGGGACCTGGCTGGCTTCCCTCTGGCTTCGTCAGGAGGGACATCCAGAATGACGTCCAGTCTAATTAGCATATTAAGCTTTTATTATTATAGATATGGACATAGACAATAGTGTGGTTCTGAAGGCCTGGGGTTGAGTGGGGGTTGGGTGGAGGTGGGAAGTGGGGGCAAAATAGGGGACATTTGTAATACTGTCTAAACTAAAAAATAAAATTCAAAAAAATTAAAGTGTTTCATGATAAGATTGTAATTGGTATGGAAGTAAAACATCAGGAGGTCAAAATACATTGACTTGGTCACTGGGAATTCTTGATTCCTCAGGCCACATGATGAGTTCAGGTATGAGTGTATGACCTACTCTGGTTAATTAGAGCCCTACCAGACTCATTGTAGAGCTATACAAGAGTCATAATCTCTATCCTATAATTACTATCTTTAAGCCTAAAATTGCAGATGATTGTCTTAAGGGAATTATACCAACAGAAGAAAACCAGCAAACTGAAAGACCATGTCTTGATGACATTGTTTGACTGTCTAGACTCCACTATACCTGAAGTCAGGTGCTCCTCCAGCTGCCTTCCTACTTACCCACACCAATAAAATTTTCTGTGCTGAGGTTAGCTGGACTTGGTTTCTGATACTTACAACATGAAGAATACTGTTATATAGTGTCCAGGGAACATAAGAATCTCTAGCATTTTTGTGCATCCTCAATGCTCAAATAAATATTACCTATGATTCTCAAATAAGGAGGAAAGAAGCAGGGCAGGACTTTGGCTGCTGCCTTGCACAAATTCAGATAGTGCCATTCACCCAGAAGATAGTTTGAAGGCCCCTGTAGATGTGCAGCACTACTTCTGGGAATTGTTAGGGTAGAAAAGGGTCACTGTATAAAAAACTCCACTCTCTTTCACTTAGATAATTTTGATCAGTTCCAGCAATCCTGTGGTGACTTCTTATTCTGGAGATACATAAAGACTAGGAGTGGGGCGGCCCTTTGGGTCAGGCAGAAGTGGAGGAAAGTTAGTGCAGTACACAGATAAGCAGCAGCCACTGAGCAGGGCTAATTTTCTGGTCCTGCATTCTGGTGTTTGAGTTCTAGCTGTGTGGCCATGGGCAATGTTTCCTTGCTCTGGGAAACAGAGGTGCTGGTAGTATCTACTCAGAAGGCCACTGAGAATGAATTAAGATGCTACCTGGAAGAGCAACTTAGAATAGTGCAGGGCACATGGCTATGTGCAGTAATTGTTGGCTGTATTATGAGTTTTGTAACAAGTAGATTGAATGCCATTTCTATTTTGTATTAACTGGGTGCCTAGAGAACTTCTATGGATCTGAATTTCACAATTCTTTCCCAAACAAGTTAAGTTTCCTTTAAATGACTGAGATTCTAATTCCTCTCCATCTCTAGGAAACCCCACATGCATCTGCATACTCCTGTTGTTACTTGCATGGAATCCCTTTTGCTATAACCAAGGAGAGACTAGAGCCTAACCATTGAAAAAGAAAGGTTAATTTATTAGAAACTGGTCTGAAGAAACAACTGCTGATAGACCCACTCATATAACACTTGCCCTCTGGGAGTTTTCATCCAGTGAAGGAGCCAAGACTTGAATTGCATGAATAGCTAACTGATACTGAAGAGTTCAGGAAAAGAACAAGACAGGGAGAAAGCCAGCAAGGAACCCAATGTCACTGTGAATGAGCTGAGCTGCAGCAGTGAGTGCTGGAGGGTTGCAGGGTCAGAGATGAGATCACTTTCAGGCAGGGAAGCCTGGAGGGCTGGGAGAAATCACTTAGTCACTGTAAGTCTCTTGCAAACATTTAACAGTCTAGGCAGGTGCAAAAAGTATTTATTATTCAAATTAAATAATGTATTCACAAGGGGGAACATGATTTTTTTTTAGGCTGGCTAGTCAACAAAAGAGGAGTAAAATCCTTGAAAATATGGCCTCTATTTTGTGATATCTGTAATGTGTCTTCAAATTCACTCCCTGGGTCTGGATTTGGCATTTTTCTCCCACTCTGCTCTCCTCTCTGGTGCAAATGATGGGAACCTCTCTAGGCGATCCTTTGCCCCAAAAGTGGGAAAAGCACACAGAAACAACTTGATAGCATATTACTCTTGAATTATTAATCAGTACCCGGGCTTCTAAGCTGATAGTGCACTGATTATTCTCCTTCAGGGGAGTTATGGATCTCTGTACAGCAATTGTTAACCAGAACAGGAAGACTGGAATTGGAAGAAACTAAAATTTGTTTCTTCTGAACACAACCTCTCTGGTATCCTGATAATTTTAAAAAAAGTATCTGTTAGAGATGGTGTAGTCTGCCTGTGTTTTGCTCATTAATTAGTTTTCTGGCTGAGGGGAAAATGATTTAATTTATACTCATAATTAGGAAATTGATTTCACAATAGCTATAGTTAAAGTTGTTAGGTCGCCGAAGGAGGAACCCACAAGGCCAGAATAGGGAGAGATTACGAATTTATTTGATCATCTGCACACCAGGTGGCTGAGCCTGGATGGCTCCAGCCCCCAGTGACAGGAGTCAGCGGCTTTTAAAGGACTTTTGGCGGGCTTTTTCTGGGCAGAGAATTTTCTCTGTGCAGGTCCAGATTCTGGGAAGTCCGGAGGGGAGAGATAATGGTTTTAGCAAGTGGATTGTGGACTAGACAAATGGAATATCCATTGTGAAGTAGCCCAAAGGTCAGTTCCCAGGGGAGGGGCTATTGATTCAATTATTTGATCAGACCTAACAAAAGTCTTAAGTTATTCACTTCAAATATGCATCTTCTTTTTTCCTCTCTAAATACTGGGTAGAACTAGTATATTTATGTTTTCTCATTGGCTTAAAATGATAATTAAGGTATAAAAGGCACAGACTTGAGCTATTTGTAATTAGACCATCAGGATAATGGATGTGTTTGACTTACATATCCCAGACTATTTAGAGGTCCAAAATAAGAGATTAGAGGGGAAGAGTGTGCTCAAATCCAGTTCTACTATGAACCAGGACATCCTTACGACAACGAAAATTGATAGAAAATGAAGGTGGCTGTAAAAATTAATCAGTCAAGCAATACATTTTTTATAGATAGCATCAAGTATGTCTTAGGCATTGTGAATATAACTAGGAGCATAGAACAACAGTGCTGTCCTCAGAAAGTTATGATTGGGTAAAAGACTTAACACACTTGTGAACAGGGACCTGAAGCACAGACCAGAACAGGATGTGGCAAATGTGAAATTGTCACATCTTTTGAGTAACTACCCTATGCAGCACTCGTGGTTGGCACAAAGGAGGCAGCCCCATCCTCAAAGTGTTGATAAACAGCATGTGAGGAAGGAGCATATGAAAATGTAAATGACAGAATGTATCCCAGTACTTAATCCTATTGAGCAGGCCAGATTAAAAGCTATCAGAATTCCAAGGAGGGGGAGGGGCAGAGGGCCAGACATTAAATAGTACAATTTGTCAAGATTTCATTGAAGAGGTAGCATTTGCATTTGAAGCTGATTCTTGAGATGAAAGTATAATTTAATGATGCAGAAAACATAGGATCTAGAGAGTCATGGGCAGGTGATCTCTGAGGGTGAATTGGAATTCAGGAGCACCAGGCTCTACCCCCTGTATCATCAATAATTTGTGGGTTCCCCCTTTTATGACAGTAGCTAAAAAGATGTGATACAGACTAACATGGCTGGTGATACTTGGTGAAGCTGAGAAAATCTGATGGATTTTGGATAATAACAGAAGGCAGGTATTATATGACTTATTTCTTAGAGGCCTCTGTTAGACAGTGACTGAATCAGTTATGTTTGTTTTTTTTGTGAAAAATAAGGATTAAGCTATTTTAAAAAATATCTTGGAAACTCATATAATTTATCACCAAAAGGACAAACAATCTGATTAAAAATGGGCAGAGCATCTGAATAAATATTTCTTCAAGAGGACATACAGATGGCCAAAAGACATATGAAAAGATGCTCAATGTTACTAATGTTAGGTTTGATCGAACAAGTGAATCAATACCCCCTCCCCTGGGAACTGACCTTTAGGCCACTTCACAATGGACATTGCACTTGCCTAGACCATAATCCACTTGCTAAGACCATTATCTCTCCCCTCCGGACTTCCCAGAATCCGGACCTGCACAGAGAATTCTCTGCCCAGAAAAAGCTTGCCAAAAGCTCTTTAATCGATCAGACCATCAAACTCAGAGGGAAGGTAGGGGAGAGTGGGGGTAAGGGGGAGATGTCAACCAAAGGACTTAAATGCAAGCATATAGGCCTAACCAATGGACACAGACAACAGGGGAGTGAGGGCATGAGTGAGGCGGGGATGGGAGGTAATGTGGGGATAAGGACACATATGTAATAACTTAATCAATAAAAAATTAAAACAAAAAAAAGCTCTTTAAAAACTGCTGACTCCTGTCACTGGGGTGCTGGCCATCTGTAGGCTCAGCCACCTGGTGTGTGAATGATTGAATAAATTCATAACCCCTCACCATTCTGTCCTCCTGCATTCCTCCTTCGGCGATCCTAACAACTAATAATCAGGGAAATACAAATTAAAACCATGATTTGATATCATTTCACACCTGTCATGATGGCTATCATCAATAAGTCAACAAACAAAAGTGCTGGTGAGGATGTAGAGAAAAGGGAACCCTCCTGCTCTGTTGGTGGGAATATAGACTGGTGCAACCACAGTGGAAAACAATAAGAAAGATCCTAAAAAAATTAAAAAGAGATCTACCAGATGACCCCACAATCCCACTTTTAGTTATTTATCCAAAGAAATCCAAAAGATTAATTTGAAGACATTTGCACCTATGTTCATTGCAGCATCATTTACAATAGCCAAGATATGGAAGCAACATCAGTATCACTTGATAGATGATTGGATAAAGAAGAGGTGTTAGATATACACAATGGAATATTACTTGGCCATAAAAAACAATGAAACTTTACCATTTATGACAACCTGGATGCACCTAGAAGGTATTGGCTGAGTGAAATACCAAGAATTTCACTTACATGTGAAATATAAAAAACAAAATAAATGAACAAACAAAATAGAAACAGACTTATAGATACAGAGAACAAACAATGGTTGCCAGAGGGGAGGGGATTTTGGGTTTAGGTAAAATAGTTGAAGGAATTAAGAACTATGAATTGGTAGTTACAAAATAGTCACAGGGATTAAAGTACAGCATAGGAATATAATCCATAATGTTGTAATAATTATGTATTGTGCCAGGTGGGTGCTGAATATATGGGGGAAACCAATTCATAAAGTATATGATTATCTAACCACTATGCTGTACACCTGAAACTATTATAATATTGACTGTCAGCTGTAACTGAAAATTAAAAAAAATTTTAAAACATCTTAGCAAACACAGAGTGGGCTGGCCAATTTCTGACATAGCTTGTGGAAGATTTTAATACTCAAGGTCATGCAAAAACCCCCTGGATGCAGCAACTTAATTTTTCAAGCAATTAACAGGTACCAATTAATTGGTATGGAAATAAATCCTCAATGAGAATAGGAATCATACCTGAGGTCTCACTGTTTGCTAAAAGCAAAAAGAAATATGCCACACGGGGAGGAGGAGCCAATTTAGGTGAAATAAACTCACTTTGGCAGGAAATTCATCAGCTTGAAGTTAGGTAACACTGCCCCAGCATAACATCTAGTACAGGGGTGGGCAAACTTTTTGACTCGAGGGGCACAATGGGTTCTTAAACTGGACCGGAGGGCCGGAACAAAAGCATGGATGGAGTGTTTGTGTGAACTAATATAAATTCAAAGTAAACATCATTTCATAAAAGGGT
>NW_005370760.1:191051-192071 GCF_000412655.1 Myotis brandtii
AAGACAGTAAAGTATAAAAACAAGTGATTAAATTTGCTCTACTATAACATTTTTGGTCTTCTAAAAAATATATATATAACAAAATCATCTGAAAAAGTTCAGACATGGGACAGAGGCACACCCTGACCATAGAGAACAACCCCTTTCCTCCATAGGAAACCTGTGTATCTTTCACACAGGCCCTTTGTTTATGGTAACACACATAGCTGCACATTGCTGTGTCTTCCCGACCCACTTGTATGGGAGGTGCTAGGGCAGTGCAAAACATGGGTAACCAGTAGTTACCACTAGCACTTCCGTTACTGGCAAAAAAACAGCCGCAGTGAACATAGTGTGAAAGAGCCCATTATCAATATTAGATTGCATCCACTGGACTCTATAAAAACAACCAAGTGCCACTTTTAAATGCCCATTGCAACAGTTTATCTTATTAAAAGCTGGAAATGGCAGGATATTTATATATATACCCCTACTGTGACAGCCTGGCAGAGCATTACAAAGGAGAAAACCCAGCATCTGGTGATGTCCATAAGTACAAGACTTCAGGCTGTCATTACCAGGAAAGGGTTTCATCCAAGTATTAGATATGAACATTTGATTTTCAGTTTTTCATTTGTCCAATTACTTCTGAAACCCTGAAATTAAGCGATTTTGTAATAAAATCTTTAGTTCATCACATTTCTATACAATCTTTTTGTTCAACCCACTGAATTAGGGTTCGTTCACACTAGCCGTGCTGCCGTTGCAGTGTGGTGCAGTACTGCAATGCAGCGCAGCTAGGGTTAATGCAGGGTACACAGGTTTCCATCATGTTTGCGTTGATGCTAATGTGCAGTGGTGCATGTTAACACAAATGCCCTGTAGCACGCATTTTTACAGGCGCAAGGGGGAGAAGCAAACGCAGCGCAAAATGCATTTGTTTTGCCGCTAACACATGCGGTTAGTGGCCACGGTAGCGTTACTGATACCGCATCCGTATCAGCAAAAAAATGCAGCCGCAGCATGGCTAGTGTGACATGT
>NW_005370760.1:192276-193374 GCF_000412655.1 Myotis brandtii
CCATGTTTCCCCGACGTTGCCATGTTAACACTGCTGCTGGTGAAGGAGCGGAGGGGAGAGCAAGAGAACCCTCCGCTCTTTCAGCTCCGGGGGCCGGATAGAACAGCCGAACGAGCCGGATCTGGCCCGCGGGCCATAGTTTGCCCAAGGCTGATCTAGTAAGTGTCGTGGGGATTAAGCCACATTACTTTGGGTCTTTTTGTAATTGGGAAATGACCCCCTCATCCTCTAAATCTGTAGGACTTGACTCCCAGGATGGCTAAGGTAGATCAGGCATCTGTCCTGTCAGTCAATCCCCAGTGCCTCAAGTCCACTTTTAAAAAAGAAAGGAGCCCCATATCTGACAACATACTGGTAGACTTCACAGAGATACTGAAAAAAAGGGACATGCCCTATCCCACCTCCATCCCACTCCAAATGCCAATCAGCAGTCAGGAAAGGCATTTTGTTAAAAAAAAATGCTCCCTGCCTTGGATTTTGTTTCATAATCATCAAATTCCACCACACATAGAAGCAAAGAACACTTCACCAAGGGCCCCGAGAGCAGAGAATAGACAGGGGAGATATAAGGCAAATCTCTTAACTTTATGTTCCAATGTGCTTTGGAGGAAAGACACTGGAAAATTTGAGAATGAACACAATGAGCAAGCTATTCCTTTCTTGAGTAGGCAAGTCATTACTTTTTCTTAAAAAAAAAAAAAAGCAATTTAAAGATATATTTACTTGAAAGGCCAAACTACCTCAAAATATTTTTCTCAAATATGCAGAGATTTTGTTGGAAAGAGAGCAGCCATATGATGGTTTAAGGTGAATAAGTTATGTGAAGGAGTTGTTAAATAGAGTATTCTAATACAGATTTAAAATTAGAATGGCTAGGTGATTGGAAGGAGTGGTATTAGGGAAAGGAAGTTTCTACAAATCAGATTACTACCCTTTACCCTTTACTGAAGGCTGTTACCATTTTCTGTTGAAGATTTTGTGGACGAAAGGGGCCACATGCTGACCTGACAAGCTCAGGGGAGGCCTGCATGGCAGTCTTGCAAACTCGGAGACCTAAAGTAACCATAAAGGATGGTCTGAAATTAAACTTTAACTAAA
>NW_005370760.1:193765-198527 GCF_000412655.1 Myotis brandtii
CCATTCTCCCGGAGCACTACTCAATTCGTTGAGGTTCTGCTTCCCGGCATATGTCAACAGTTTGGCTCAAATAAACTCACAAAAATTCTTTACAGGTTTCAATGTTTTTTTTATGTTAACAATTTGATGAGTTGGGTGGATTTCCATTTCTAGTGGGTTTTGTAGGCATTTTCTCCTTTTTGTATGGAGAGATCTAATTTCTTCCATGTCTACTCTATGTACTCTACTCAGATCCTGGGCTTCCCATTCTGAATTGTTTCCAAAGCATAGAGTGCTTTATAGGATTGTTAGAGTTATTATGTAGTGAGCAAAATTCTGGCATTTGCCGGGGGTCTTGGGTTCAGGAATCTGGAGAAGGGCTGGGGTAAATTATTAAAGAGTCTAGAGATGAACCATAATTTTGGAAGGCATTTTGGGGAGCCAGAGAAGACTTAGCTGAAGAAACCAAGTCCTCCTGTCTCTCTGGAGGACTTGGTTTCTTTAGCTTTTTATTAACACAATTTGTCCTAAGGCAAGGTAGATATTCACATCAAAGGCCAAGGTTTAGTATACAGAAGCATTGTTGGATTGGGGGAACTGCCTACAGCTGTTCTGGTGTTTGGCCAGAAGGAGGCAATAACATGTAGATTGAAATGCCCTCAGCTGTCTGGCAGCAAGCAATCATTTTATGCATCCTTTTCAGGTTTGGGGAAATGCCCTCAGCCATTCCAGATGATCAGCCCTGCTGACATGCTGGAATTAGCTTCCGTCAGGCATTCTAATTTTTAAAAGGCTATGATTATCATTAATATTGTTTTCTTTGTTTTGCAGAGTTCATCCAAACAATAATAAAAGAGCAATCCTATATAATAAAGTGCTAATATGTTAATTAGACCGAACAGCGGAACAACCTTCTGGAATGACCTTCCAGAATGACCTTCCAGAATGACCAGTAGGCGGGTCTGGCGGGGCCATGAGGTAGCTGGGGCCACGAGTGCCAAGGCAGCCAGGGATGCGAATGCCTACTCTTGCACAAATTTTATACATCAGGCCTCTAGTTAGAAATATAAAATTATGGAAACTCTCAAACCAATAAGAGGTCATTAAACTTGGCAAGAATTGCTATATTCAAAATTTTGATCTCATTCCTTAAGTTTTTATTGCATTTTAAGAAAACAATAATTACATAAATTTTAATACAAATGATGTTTGGCTAAATCTTAACTTGCATTTATTTGGGGAAAAGACAAAAATCTTGTGAACTGATTACAGAGAAGTAAACTGAATTTTTAAAAATCATCTTTTTAATATATAACATCCAGTGAGTTTTTTTTATTATTATTCACAGAATTGTGTGACCATTACCACTAATTTTAGAACATCTTCCTCACCCCAGTAAAGAAGCACTGTACGCATTATCAGTCACTCCCTATTCCCTCCGCTGCTCCAAGCCCTGGGAACCACTAATCTATAGATTTTTCTCCTGTAGACATTTCATGTAAATGTATCATATATATGTTTTTTTGCATCTAGATTCTTTCACTTAGCACAATGTCTTCAAGTTTCATCCATGTTGCAACATGTATCAGTACTCCATTCCTTTCTATGACTGAATAATATTCCATTGTATGGACATACCACATTTTACTGATCTATTCCTCAGCTTTTGGGTTCTTTCCCCTTTTTGGCTATTATAAATAACTAGAGGCCCAGTGCATTAAATTCGTGCACTGGGAAGGTTTGTCCCTCAGCTCAGCCTGCACTCTCTCCAATTTGGGACCCCTCGAGATTGGGCCTAAACCAGCAGTTGGACATCCCTCCCACAATCCAGGACTGCTGGCTCCCAACCATTTACCTGCCTGCCTGATTGCCCCTAACTGCTTCTGCCTGCCAGCCTGATCACCCCCTAATGACTCCCCTGCCAGCCTGGTCATCCGTAACTGCCCTCCCCTGCAGGCCTGGTTCCCTCAACTGCATTCCCCTGCAGGTTCAGTCACCCCCAAGTGCCCTTCCCTGCTGACCTGGTCCCCCCCAACTGCCCTTCCCTGCTGGCCTGTTTGGCCCCAATTGCCCTCCCTTGCAGACCAACTTGTGGTGGCCATATTGTGATGACATGGGCATGGCCATCTTGTGACCACATAGGGGTGGCCATCTTGGGACCACATGGGGGCGGCCATCTTGTGCAAGGGCGTGATGGTCAATTTGCATATTACCTCTTTATTATATAGGATGCTGCTATGAACATTCCTATATAAGTTTTTGTATGGATATATTTTCATTTCTCTTAGGTATATATCTAGAAGTATAATTGCTGGGGCACATGTTAATTCTGTTTAACATTTTGGGGAACTTCCAGACTGTTTTCCAAGTGGCTGTGTCATTTTACATTCCCACCAGCAATTTATGAAGGTTCTAAATTTCTCACATCTTCCATTTATTATTGTCTGTCTTTTTTACTTTATCCATTTAAAAAAAAATTGATTTGAGAGAGAGAGAAAGAGAGAGAGGCATAGATTTGCTGTTCCATTTATGAATACATTTGCTGACTCTTGTATGTGCCCTGACCAAGGATAGAATGATGTTCTAACCAACTGAGCTACCTGAACAGGGCTGACTTTAGCCATCTTAATAAATCCCTATAATCATAATAGAAAACTTATATAGCTCCTACTAAGTGCTAAGCACTGTTCTGAGGGTTATTTAATCCTCACAACACCCCTGTGAAGCAAGTTCTATCCCCATTTCACAGATAAGGAAATTGCAGCCCAGAGAGATAAAGTGAATTTGTTGGTCCCTCAGCTAATACTTGTTAGAGCTAGGATTCAAATATGAATCACTCAGTTGTGGAGTCTGTGCTCTTCATGTTATACTTCTATTATCATATCATGATAATAAAAGTGTAATATGCTAATTAGACGGGACAGCCGAATGACCTTTTGGACGTCATTCCGGATGTCCTTTCTGACAAAGCCATGGTGGCGGGGGCTGAGGCAGAGGTGGTTAGGGGCAATCAGGCAGGCAGGTGAGCAATTAGGGGTGATCAGGCAGGCAAGCAGAGGAGTTAGAGGCAATCAGGCAGGCATGGAGAGTGGTTAGGGTTGTTCAGGCAGGCAGGTGAGCAGTTAGGGGTGATCAGGGAGGCAGGCAGAGGAGTTAGGGGTGATCAGGCAGGCAGGCAGAGTGAGTGGTTAGGAGCCAGCAGTCCCAGTGTGCAAGAGGGATGTCTGACTGCCGGTTTAGTCTTGTAGGGTTCGGGCCCAAACTGGCAGTTGGACATGCCCCGAGGAGTCCCAGATTGTAAGAGGGTGCAGGCCAGGCTGAGGGACCACCCCTCCTGTGCACAGATATCATGCACCAGGCCTCTAGTATTCTTAAAATGTGCTTACTATGTATCTCTCTTTTTTAAAAAAAAATCATTATTTAATATTTTAAAAATAAACTTTTTATTCTTGACAGTATTACAGATATCTCCCTTTTTTCTCTTTCCCCCTCATGCTCTCAGCCCCTACCTACCCCCATGTGTTCACTACCCTGTTACCCCTGTCTATGGGCTATACCTATCTATACTATAATAGAAGAATACTCAAATTGTCCAGGATGCAGTCACAGTAACAGTAACGACCAAACAGCAGGCTGCGTGGGGTGACCAGGCCGGTGGGGAGGGGGCAGTTAGGGGTGACCAGGCCAGCAGAGGGGGACATTTGGGGGCGACCAGGCCAGCAAAGGGGCAGTAAGGGGAAACCAGGCCAGTGGGAGGGGGGGCAGTTAGGGTGACCAGGCTGGCAGGGGCGGGCAGTTGGGGGGCGATCAGGCCAGCAGGGGAGTAGTTAGGCATCAATCAGGCTGGCAGGCAGGCGAGCGGTTAGGAGCCAGCAGTCCCGGGCAGTCGGACATCCTCCGAGGGGTCCCAGATTGGAGAGGGTGCAACCCGGGCTGAGGGACAGCCTGCCCCCTGTGCATGAATTTCGTGCACCGGGCCTCTAGTATATTAAAAAAAAAGTATTAGAGAAAAAAAAAGGTACAGGAAGGAGGCGTGGAAGTTAAGGATCCGCGTTGACAGTGACATGTCCTTGTCACTTGTGAGCAGATACTGTGTTCCCTACATTCCTTTGTTCAAGCCCCGGTGAGGGAGGCAGAGGAGAATGACGGCTCTTTGCTGTGGCAGGTCCTGGGGCTGCAGAGGGAGCCCTAAGTGACTCATTGCGGGGGTGGGGGCGGGGGCTGGAGGTGGAAGCGGGTTCCTCAGACCCAGATCCAGCCCTTCCTCACCCCATCGCGTCTCCCCTCATCGCTGGAGACATGGGACCAGGCCATCGAGGGGCCAGGCCAGTGCCGCTCACCTCGGGGATGCCAGTCTTTTCTGTTTTGTTTTCCTCAAGAGGAGGGTGGGGTGCTGGGAGGAGGAAAGGGAGCGGGGATTGAAGGCAGCCGTTTCCCTTAACGACGCCAGCAGATGGGCGAGCTGTACTCCTTCTGTGACCCGGAGGAACAATGAGGGAGTGAGGGATCGGCGATGTTTATCTTTCCTGCTCTGAGCTTCCCAGGGCGGAGCCCCCCCCGGGGTGGGGATCCTGAGTGTCCAAGGCAGACAGGGGAGGGGGGGAGGGACAGGGCCTGCTCCCCTGGGAAAGGGGGGTGTGACTTCCCGAAGGGGAGGCCGCACAGTCACCCACACTTATCTCCAGAAGCAGATGGGCCCCGCCCAGGGCTGCACCCCGAAGGGGCCCAGTGAGCCAGGGGAGGGAGTGGGGGGTGACAGGCCAGGACCCTGGCCAGGGAGCAC
>NW_005370760.1:199443-201587 GCF_000412655.1 Myotis brandtii
GGGGGGGGGGGGGTCCCTCAGACCAGCCTGCACCTCTCCAATCTGGGACCCCTCGGGGGATGTCTGACTGCTAGTTGGACATCCCTCTCACAATCCGGGACTGCTGGCTCCCAACCGCTTGCCTGCCTGCCTGCCTGATCACCCCCTAACCACTCCCCTGCTGGACTGGTTGCCCCTAACTGCCCTCCCCTGCAGGCCCAGTCACTCCCACTGCCCTCCCCTGCTGGTCTGGTTGCCCCTAACTGCCCTCCCCTGCAGGCCATCTTGTGGCAGCCATCTTGTGGAGACATGGGGGCAGCCATTTGTGACGATATGGGCATGGCCATCTTGTGACCACATAGGGGTGGCCATCTTGGGACCACATGGGGGCGGCCATCTTGTGCAAGGGCGTGATGGTCAATTTGCATATTACCTCTTTATTATATAGGATGCTGCTATGAACATTCCTATATAAGTTTTTGTATGGATATATTTTCATTTCTCTTAGGTATATATCTAGAAGTATAATTGCTGGGGCACATGTTAATTCTGTTTAACATTTTGGGGAACTTCCAGACTGTTTTCCAAGTGGCTGTGTCATTTTACATTCCCACCAGCAATTTATGAAGGTTCTAAATTTCTCACATCTTCCATTTATTATTGTCTGTCTTTTTTACTTTATCCATTTAAAAAAAAATTGATTTGAGAGAGAGAGAAAGAGAGAGAGGCATAGATTTGCTGTTCCATTTATGAATACATTTGCTGACTCTTGTATGTGCCCTGACCAAGGATAGAATGATGTTCTAACCAACTGAGCTACCTGAACAGGGCTGACTTTAGCCATCTTAATAAATCCCTATAATCATAATAGAAAACTTATATAGCTCCTACTAAGTGCTAAGCACTGTTCTGAGGGTTATTTAATCCTCACAACACCCCTGTGAAGCAAGTTCTATCCCCATTTCACAGATAAGGAAATTGCAGCCCAGAGAGATAAAGTGAATTTGTTGGTCCCTCAGCTAATACTTGTTAGAGCTAGGATTCAAATATGAATCACTCAGTTGTGGAGTCTGTGCTCTTCATGTTATACTTCTATTATCATATCATGATAATAAAAGTGTAATATGCTAATTAGACGGGACAGCCGAATGACCTTTTGGACGTCATTCCGGATGTCCTTTCTGACAAAGCCATGGTGGCGGGGGCTGAGGCAGAGGTGGTTAGGGGCAATCAGGCAGGCAGGTGAGCAATTAGGGGTGATCAGGCAGGCAAGCAGAGGAGTTAGAGGCAATCAGGCAGGCATGGAGAGTGGTTAGGGTTGTTCAGGCAGGCAGGTGAGCAGTTAGGGGTGATCAGGGAGGCAGGCAGAGGAGTTAGGGGTGATCAGGCAGGCAGGCAGAGTGAGTGGTTAGGAGCCAGCAGTCCCAGTGTGCAAGAGGGATGTCTGACTGCCGGTTTAGTCTCTTGTAGGGCGGGCCCAAACTGGCAGTTGGACATGCCCCGAGGAGTCCCAGATTGTAAGAGGGTGCAGGCCAGGCTGAGGGACCACCCCTCGTGGGCCATGCCCCGAGGAGTCCCAGATTGTAAGAGGGTGCAGGCCAGGCTGAGGGACCACCCCTCCTGTGCACAGATATCATGCACCAGGCCTCTAGTATTCTTAAAATGTGCTTACTATGTATCTCTCTTTTTTAAAAAAAAATCATTATTTAATATTTTAAAAATAAACTTTTTATTCTTGACAGTATTACAGATATCTCCCTTTTTTCTCTTTCCCCCTCATGCTCTCAGCCCCTACCTACCCCCATGTGTTCACTACCCTGTTACCCCTGTCTATGGGCTATACCTATCTATACTATAATAGAAGAATACTCAAATTGTCCAGGATGCAGTCACAGTAACAGTAACGACCAAACAGCAGGCTGCGTGGGGTGACCAGGCCGGTGGGGAGGGGGCAGTTAGGGGTGACCAGGCCAGCAGAGGGGGACATTTGGGGGCGACCAGGCCAGCAAAGGGGCAGTAAGGGGAAACCAGGCCAGTGGGAGGGGGGGCAGTTAGGGTGACCAGGCTGGCAGGGGAGGGCAGGCAGTTGGGGGCAACCAGGCCTGCAGGGGAGGGCAGTTGGGGGTGACCAGGCTGGCAGGGGAGGGCAGTTGGAGGCAATCGGG
>NW_005370760.1:202282-208642 GCF_000412655.1 Myotis brandtii
TATGGAACAACAAGTGGATGCTGATTTTTCGAACAAAATCATCTTCAGCGATGAGTCTCATTTTCATCTTGATGGCTTGGTTAATCGACAAAATTGTTGCATTTGGGGTTCAGAAAATCCACGAGTGATTGTCGAGAAACAAATGCATCCACCACGTGTCACTGTTAGGTGCGGATTTTGGGCTGGAGGCATCATCGGACCATTATTTTTCGAAAATGCGGCTGCTCAGGAAATAACAGTTAATGGTGCTCGCTATCGCAACATGATAATCCAGTTTTTTGTGCCTAAATTGCAAGATATGGATGTGGACGACATGTGGTTTCAACAAGACGGTGACACATGCCATACAGCCCGAGAAACAATTCAAGTACTGCATGAGTCATTTCCTGGTCGTGTAATTTCCCGTTTTGATGATCAGAATTGGCCGCCCAGATCATGTAATTTAATGCCGTTGGACTTATTTCTTTGGGATTTTTTGAAGTCTAAGGTTTATGCCAACAAGCCCATGACCACCCATGCCTTGAAGGAGGAAATTGAGAGCTGTATCAATGAAATTCAGCCACATTTATGCAAAACGGTCTTGGAAAATTTCAACAAATGAGTGTGTATGTGCCAGCAAAGCCATGGAGGCCATTTACCCAATTTCCTATTCCATACATAACCCTATACTTTATACTTTATGAATCAATAAAAAATTTACAATTTTTAATTATAAACCTGTGTTTTCTATCAAAATTACTTCTTGCGTGAATTTTGGGACACTGTTTAGGTATTGCTACCCCAGCTTTATTTTCATTTCCATTTGTCTGAAAACATTTTTTCCATCCTTCATTTTCAGTCTGTGTGAGTCTTTTGGTCTGAGGTGAGTCTCTTGTAGATAGCATATATATGGGTCATGTTTTCTTATCTATTCAGCTACCCTATGTCTTTCAATTGGAGCATTTATTCCACTTATGTTTAAGTTTATTATTTATAGGTTCTTGTGGTTTTTTTTGCCATTGTTATTCTTTATGCCTGTGTTCCTCTCTCTATTTCTATTGCTTGTTCTTAGAACAGTCCCTTTAGCACTTCTAACATTGCTGGTTTGGTGATAATAGTCCCTTTAGCCTTTTTGTGTTTGTGATGCTTCTGATTTTACCTTCAGTTTTGAATGATAGCCTTTCTGGTTAGAGTATTCTTGGGCTCAGTCTCTTGCTTTTCATTATTTTGTATACTTCATGCCACTTCCTTCTAGCCTGGTGTTTCATTGAGAAATCAGAAGATATTCTAATGGTAGTTTTCTTGTAGGTAATTTTCTGTCTCTCTTGCAGCCTTTAAGATTCTTTTTTTGTCTTTAACCTTTGCAATCTTAAATATGATGTGTCTTGGTGTGGGTCTTTTTTGATTCATCTTGATTGTGACTCTATGTGCTTTCTGAATTTGTGTGCCTTTTTCCCTTTCCAAGTCAAGGAAGTTTTCTGTCATTATTTCTTTAAACAGGTTCTCTATTCTTTGCTCAGCTTCTTCTCCTTCTGGCACCCCAATTATGCAGATGTTGCTTCTTTTCATGTTGTCCCAAAACTTCATTAAAATCTCCTCCTGCTTTTTTATTTTATTTTTTACAACTGCTGCTCTCCTTGGTGTTTTTCTATGTTGTCTTCTAACTTGCTGATTTGGTCCACAGCTTTTTCTAGTCTATTGTAAAATCCTTCCATTGTGTTCTTTATTTCAGCTATGTCATCCTTCATTTCCTCTTGATTCTTAGTCATGTTAATGTATTTCCCATTTAGCTTCTTATAATTCTCATTGAGTGGCTTGTAATTCTTAGTAAGATGTTTGAACAACTTTCTAACCATTACTTAATTAGATATGTCCCCTTTTCCTCCCATTGACCTCTCCCAGCCTGCTCCTGCCTCTCAACACAGGCCCTCACCCCCTATAATCCGTGTCCATTGGTTATGCTTATATGCATGCATACAATCTTTTGCTTGATCTCTTAACCCCCCTCCTCTGCCTTCCCTCTGAGGTTTGATGGTCTGTTCGATGCTTCTATGTCTCTGTATCTATTTTGTTCATTAGTTTATGTTGTTCATTATATTCCACAAATGAGTGAAATCATGTGATACTTATCTTTCTCCGACTGCCTTATTTCACTTAACATAATGCTCGCCAAGTCCATCTATGCTGTTTCAAATGGTAAGAGTTCTTCATTGTTTACAGCAGTGTAGGATTATATTGTATAGATGTACAGCTGTTTTTTAATCCACTCATCTGCTGATAGGCACTCAGGCTGTTTCTAAATCTTAGCTATTGTAAATTGTGCTGCTATGAACATAGGGGTGCATATATTCTTTCTGATTGGTGTTTCTGATTTCTTGAGATATATTCCTAGGAATGGGATTACTGGATCAAATGGGAGTTCCATTTTTAATTTTTTGAGAAAATTCCATACTGTTTTCCACAATAGCTCCACCAGTCTGCATTCCCACCAGCAGTGTATGAGGGTTCCTTTTTCTCCACATCCTTGCTAGCACTTGTCCTTTGTTGATTTGTTGATGATAGTCATTCTGACAGGTGTGAGATAGTACCTCATTGCTATTTTGGTTTGCATATCATTTGAATTCTTTATCTGACAAATTACTCGGCTCTGTTTTATTCAGTTCCTTTTCTGGCAATTCCTCCTTTTCTTTCCTTTGGCAATTGTCTTTTTGTCCCCCCCAATTTTGCTTTCCATTTTTATTTGTTTTTATGTATTAAGTCAAATTGCTATGCCACCCATATTTTTGCAGGTGGTTTTATGTGGTAGGTATTTTGTGGGACCCATTGGTTCAGTCTCTCAGATATTCTGAGATGGGTGTTCTAAGGAAGCCCCCTACTTGAGTTATTTGGGTTCTCCTGTTGTAGTTGGTTCTTGACTGTTATTGTCCTGTTCATGGATGGAGTCTCCTCTCAGGTTATCTAACTATGTGGCTCACCCCCAACCTCATTGTGCAAGCTCTTTGGGAGGTGCTGACCAAACAGTACAAAATACAACAAGACAAAACACATCACAGGTGAAATAAAACAAGAATGTGCACAAGACCCTTATACACCAGAAAATGTGAACACCAGAGAAGAGAGAATTAGGAAAGAGAAAAGAGAGCATGAATGATAGAAAAAACAAAGACAAAATATGGGGTACAAATAAACAAAAAAAGAACAAACAAACAAAAAGAAGAAGAAAAAGAGGGGGCCAAATGTATAGATGCAGAGCTTAAATGGAGAAAATAAGAATAAAGAGTTAGAGGAATAACAGAAGGAAAATAGTTTAGAAAAACAGAGGGAAAAAAGAAATGAAAAGACAAGAAAAATAATTTTGAAAAGGCAAATAGAGGAGAAAGCAGATAGATTGAAATTAAGGAAGAGAAAAAAAGATAAGAAATTAGGAGAAAAAGAAAAGAGAGCAAAAAAATTGGGCAGTGAAAAAAAAGAGAAAGGAAAATTGAGTAGGAAGGGAAAAAGAAAATTACATGTATGAATAAAACTACAAAGACTAGAATAATAACTAATCAATAAAGCAGATAAATTAGATAACTTTAGAAAGTGGAAAAAAGGAAGGAAAGAGAAAAAGTAAAAGGAGATAAGAGAAATAATGGGAGGGGAAAAGTTAAGAGAGAAAAAAAAGGTGGAAACAAAAGTAAAGTGGCAATTGTTTCAGCCGAATTTAATGCCCCTTGAGAGCTTTCTTGAGACTCCACTTTTTGTTCTATTGGCCAATTCTGAGCTTCCTTTTAAGTACTTAGGTGCTAATCACTGGTTTTTTTTTGGCTTTTAGCAACACGCTTGAAACTCCAGGGGATCCACTGATCCTCAGATCTGAAATAGGAATTTTAGGGGGATATAGGCAGTTTTATGGAATTTTTATAATTGGGGGTCCATGGGGAAAAAAAAACACAGGGTTACAGACTAGGAGAAGTTACATTTCCATAACACAAGAGAGCCGAGCAGCAACAGTTACATTTACATAAGACAAGGGAACTGGGAATAGCCAAGAGGTCTATATTTACAAATAAAGAAAGAGGAAGAAAGCCCAGAAGGAATGGGAGGACAATGAGGGAGGAGGGCCTCGGGAGTTACTATAATAACCAATTCAAAAGGGAATATTTACCAATCAGAAGGGATATCAGGACACAGAGACTTGCAGCCTTTATAAACTGTGGAAACAGGAAGTCTGTGGGACTCTTTCCCCTTCCCCACGTGGGAGTCTGTACTTGTTCTTCAATAAATCTCCACCTTTGCTATAGCATCTTCTGTCCGTGTATTCATTCTTTGACACTTGTGGACAAAGAATCCGGGAACCATCCTGCCCGGGGAACATCGTGTGTTCCAGTCCAAAAATCATGTATCAAATCCACTGCTTATGTCTGTCTCCACAGGCCTTGGCTGCAAGCAGGAGGGGTCAATCTGTCCTCTAAAGTGGGTTTTTTAGCTGAATGGGGCCCAGAGCTGGTTCAGCAAAATTCTGCTGGCTCCTCAGGCTTAACCTCTGCTCTCTTTTGCCTGTTAGTTGTTATGCCCAGATTTCAGGATCCCCAAAAGACCACCAGGGAGCCAGCCGTGTCCGATGCAAAAGCAAAGAGTCTTTTATTCAAACCCGGGCTTGGCTCCCCTACCCTCCTTACTGGCACAGCAGCAAGTGGCAGAGAGAGGGCTAGCCCGGTGGGAAGAGGAGTTTTATAGGGGGGTGGAGTAAGGGGAGGAGAGGGGACTGTGGGCCCTGCCGATTGGCCAGGCGCAAGTTGGTGTCTCATTACACAGCATGTGGTCATATCTATGGTGTGCACTTCCCTTGATTGTCATTGGTTAGTTTAAAGAAATCCTGGGTGTGGCTAGCAGAGGCTTGGGCTTCCGGGAAGAAGCCTTGCCAAGCACATGGCTGCCCAAAAATGGAGGATTCAGGGTAAGATGGAGGGCGTAGTCCTCACCCTTTCATTAGTCAGTTGTCAATCTTAATCATTCAAAACTCTGTTTCTGACAGGGCTTTCAGTAGGGGAGGTGCTGTTTAGCTTTCAGGGAATATGGTGGGTGTGTTTTCCTGCCCCAGAGTTACTCCTCTGAGACTGTCCCAAAATGTTACTCTGCTCTTGTCTGGACATAGATCCTTGTATGGAGACCAATGGGGCTGGCTGGGAACCTGGAGTTTTTATCAGTCTGGTTCCCAGAATAGTGGGGCAGATGGCCCCTCCTCCACTCCAGTCACTGAGGGCTCCTAGAGACTGTCCAGACCCTTAAGCTTGGCCTCTGTGTTTGTTTCCTCTGTAAAGCTCAAAATGCAGGGTGTGGCAGGCTGTATCACCTAGGGTGGTTTTTTATTATTATTCTTTTTCTGCCCTCTGGCTATTGGGAGCAACTAGCTTCTCTCAGAAAAAATGGCCGTTTTGGTTTGGAAGAGTATGATCGACACAGTGCAGGACTCTTGGCTACTGCTTTTCCACATCTCTCTGCCCTGCTTCCCTCCCCCACTTCTCCTTAGGCACCTCAATTCTGTGCCTCCCTCCCTGTGCCAAAGCCTTGGGTGAGTAGTTGCAAGTGAAAATCCTATGCTCTGGGTTTAGAGAAAAGAAGTAAAAGAAAAACAACAACAAAACTGCGACCTTCTCTGCCACTGGCTCCAGACTGTGCCTAGGCCAGCCTCGGTGCTGCCTTTTACAGCTGGGGTCTCAGCTCCAGACTCCCAGGCAGCCAGCAGCCTGGCAGCTTTTCCCTTTTGCAGATGGATGTTACATGTGCTGCTGTGGGTCATGGCTCTGGTCTTCTATTTTCTGAGGGAACAGAGTCTCCTATAGCATAGTGCTCCCTTCTCTCTCTCTCGCTCGCTCTCTCTCTCTCTCTCTCTCTCCCACTCTCTTGGATCTCCATGCTGGTGGGGGTTGGGTCCACTCCTCTAGAGACCTCGCACTTCCTACTGGTCTCCAGGTGTTGTCTGTCCTTCCTTGCTATAAGTCACCTGATCAGCTGGACCTCAGTTGGTAATTCTGTGTGAATGTTCTCCAATCTAGTTGTATTTCCAGTTTGGCCCTGGGACAAGATGCCTGACAGGTCTGCCTATTCAGCCACCATTTTTTTTTCTCTCTGTACCACAGCTTTTTTATCCTCTCATCTACTGATGGGCACTTGGGCTGTTTCCAGATCTTAGCTATTGTAATTGCACTGCTACAAACATAGGGGTGCATACATTCTTTATATTGGTTTTTCATTTTTTTTAGGATATATTCCTAGAAGGTGGATCACTGGATCAAATGGCAATTCCATATTTAATGTTTTTTTTATTAAATCTTTATTGTTCAGATTTCATTTGTTCCTCTTTCCCCCCCCCCCATAACTCCCCTCCTCCGAGTTCCC
>NW_005370760.1:210149-219574 GCF_000412655.1 Myotis brandtii
CCGCACCTTTATATTTTCCACACTGCGCCTCCTCTGAGCCTCGGTATGCTGTTGTCTTTCCTTCTAATTGAAGAGTCTCTCCTCAGCCAGCTTTCCTGTGGTTCTGGGTGATGTCCGTTCCGTCTTTTAGTTGTATTTTTGAAGTGGTTGTTTGCGGCAGCAATCTCCGGTGTTTACCTATGCCGCCATCTTGGTCTCTCCCCATATTTAATGTTTTGAGGAAACTCCACACTGCTTTTCACAATGGCTGCACCAGTCTGCATTCCCTCCAGCAGTGTACTAGGGTTTCCTTTTCTCTACATCCTCACCAGCACTTGTTATTTGTTGATTTGTTAATGGTAGCCATTCTGATGGGTGTGAGGTGATACCTCATTGTTGTTTTAATTTGCATCTGTCTGATGATCAGTGACCTTGAATATTTTTTCATATGTCTCTTGGCCATCTGTATGTCCACTTTTAAGAAGTTTCTATTTAGGTCCTTTGCCTATTTCTTAAAAATATTTTTTTTTATTGATTTCAGAGAGGAAGGGAGAGGGAGAGATAGAAACATCAATGATGAGAAAGAATCATTGATTGGCTATCTCCTGCATGCCCCACACTGGGGACTGAGTTCGCAACCCAGGCATGTACCCTGACCGGCATGTGCCTAAACCGTGATCTCCTGGTTCATAAGTCAATGCCCAACCACTGAGCCATGCTGGCCGGGCTGCCCATTTTTTAATTGGGTTGTTTGTCTTCCTTTTGTTAAGCTGTATGAGTTTCTTATATATTTTGGATATTAAACCTTTATCAGATGTATCATTGCCAAATATGTTCCCTCATACAGTGGGATCCCTTTTCATTTTATCTCTATAGATTTAATGCGATCCCTGTTAAAATGCCAATAGCATATTTCACAGACCTAGAACAAATAATCCAAAAATTTATATAGAACCAAAAAAGATCCCAAGTAGCTGCAGCAATCATGAGAAAGAAGATCAAAGTTGGAGGGGTTACAATACCAGATATTAAGTTATACTACAAAGCCACTATAATCAAAACAGCCTGGTACTGGCACAAAAACAGGCATATAGATCAATGAAACAGACAGAGACTCCAGAAATCGACCCAAGCCATTACATCAATTAATATTTGACAAAGGAGGCAAGATCATGCAATAGGGTCAAGACAATCTCCTCAATAAATGTTGTTGGGAAAATTGGACAGATCATACAAAAAATGAATCTGGACCACCAACTTACAACATACATGAGAATAAACTCAAAATGGATAAAAGACTGACATGTAAGACATAAAAATCCTAGAAGAAACCTTTGGCAGCAAAATCTCAGACATCTCTCATAGCAATATGTTTGTGGGTACATCTAGGGCAAAGGAAACTAAGGAGATAATAAACAAATGGGACTATATTAAAATAAAAAGCTTCTGCACAGCAAATATTTCCTCTTAAAACATATCCTTGAACAAACCCTGTATGAAAAGGTGATATGGTCTTAACTAAGTATTTTATGAATGACAAGGGAGACTAAGAAATTCAATCTTTGTTTCTACTCACTTCTGATCCTGATGGGGGTGAAGAGGGAAAGGGGATGTGAAGGCAGATTAATCCTCAGTCACAGGGATGCTTTATTTTGCACAATAGTCAACACAATCTCAATAATAAAAACAGTATTTAGTTGCTTTAGGAGAAGTTGCTATTCAAAGAGATGTGGTGATATTTTTTTGTTAAAACAAACACTCTTCTGTCATTGTATTAACAAATAAGCAATCACTTTACTGCGTCTGCTCCATAAATTTTTATTGCTTGTATCAGGTTTGCTGGGCACACCTGCCTTGATTCCTACCTAGCATGTGAAATGAACTTTGTGCTGTTAGATGTCTAGTTTATCACATCAGGTCTAATCTGAACAGCTCTTTAGTTTCTCACATAATGCAAGGTAAGTTCTACCTGACCAAACAGGCAAGTTCAGTTGGCTAAATAAATAATTTCCCTTCTAAATCTGTCTTAACATTTGTACAATGGCTGATTCCAAGGCACTGAAAACATTAACTATCATGTCCAGTACTGACAATTTACATAATGTCTTCAAAAAGATTCTCGTAATGAGCCTTTTATTTTCACAGTTCACGCTATGACATAACCAGGAAAGCCTGTGTGTGCAAAATACATGCCTGCATTCATTCATGTTTATTTATATGGTGTTCTCAATACCAGGTGGCAGGTTTGACAGAAGGATAAATTTTCTGCTGAAGCCACAGAACTGATGCCATGACTTGAAAGAACTCTTTTTTTTTTGTTTGTTTGTTTTTTGTTTTTTTTTAACATTTTTTATACACAATCTTATGAACACAAATTCTCAATCTAAATTGGCAAGCTTTGGTATATGCCATGTTTGGGTACTTTGGGGAGAAAGTAACTGAGGGAAGAGAGACTTTTATCCCTGAACTGGATTTGTTAATCCAAAACTATTCTGGTGCTCATTACCTTTTCAGCCATTCACCAGCCTATCAGTCTACTGTAGAAATGAAAACTGCATTTATTTTTCTTTCTTTAATCTCCCCCTCTTAATTGCCATATTGACAAAAAGAAAAAGAAAAAAAGAAGAAAGCAGTTGTTTACCTTCCAAATTCTCTGGAGCACTAGCCAAATTAATCCTTTTGTTTGTGTTTCTCCAGTTCCAGAAACAAGTAGCATGCAAAGTAGCAAGAGACTCCCTTAAGAGGCAACAAAAAGAAGATGCCTAGACATTAACCTTGACTGGGAGAGCCCTGTAGTCATTTGCATCTTACTTTGGAAACAGCCCTGAGGTTATGAGGAAAGGGGTGCGTGTGTGTGGGGGGTGAGGGGTGATTGGGGGGTGGAGAGGTAATGACTAGGGCTGGATTAAGAAGTAAGCCTGCTTGGCCATTCCCTAGGGGTGTCAGTCTGTAAGAGAAAGCTGGTAAACCCTGCTAATCTCTTCCTCTTAGACCAGTGGTTCTCAACCTTCCTGATGCCGTGATCCTTTAATACAGTTCCTCATGTTGTGGTGACCCCCAACCATAAAATTATTTTCGTTGCTACTGTTATGCCCAGATTTCAGGATGCCCAAGATACCACACCAGGGAGCCAGCCGTGTCCGATGCAAAAGCATAAGAGTCTTTATTCAAGCCTGGGCTTGGCTCCCCTACCCTCCTTACTGACGCAGCAGCAAGTGGCCTTTTTTTTTTTTTGACTCAACACAGCGAAGAAAGGTTTTGGGGAAAACAATAACTTGAAGAACATGGATAAAGTTAATCCTTAACTTGACACAATGAAAGCCAGGAAATGGAGGTGAATTTAACAATCTTTTTGGCTATTATTCTGTATTCATACTTGTAATTACTTCCCTTCCTCTCCATACTTTCCCATAAATATTGTGCCAGTGGGGAAAGAGCTGAGAATACAGTTTAATATTAATATTGTGATGTTGTGATTCTAAATTTTTCTTAAATACTCAACCAAGGATAGGTTTATTGAGAGGAGAGAGAGAGAGAGAGAGAGAGAGAGAGAGAGAGAGAGAGAAGGGGGAGAGACATCAATGTGAGAGAGAAACATCAACTGGGGGGATCAAACCCGAAACCCTTAGGTTTGTGTTCTGACCTGGAATCAAACCTGAAATATTTTTGGTGCATGGGGATGATAGTACAACCAACTGAGCCATCTGGCTGAGGCTGATTTTAAATTCTTATCCTTAAAGTAATTTTGCCACAAGGTTTCCTTAGGTATTGAATTCAAACCACTTTTGCTTGAAAAGTTTGATTTTCTTTTTGTTAAATTTGGAAATCTCTCTCCCCAAAGAGGCTGATATGAAGAGTGGAAAGGCTTCCACATTGAGAAAATCCTAACCTCCATCTATTCAGCATTCCCATGTGAGTGGACAATGACTCAGCATTTCTTAAAAAATGACCCCTAAGCAATGCGGGGCCCTATTCAGAGTACACTGGATGCTAAAGGCCAATTAGATTGTGAAGGCCCTATTCAGAGTATGCTGGATTTTCAAGGCCACTCAGAGCATGGAAAACTTAATCAGAATGTTTAAGGCTAAGATGCTATTCACAGGGGCAAGGATGCAGCAATCTATGCACTGTGCAAGCATACCCTTCTATAACCCAAATGATCAATGTCACTATTTGGAAAGAAGCCTCTTTTGTCTAAGTTGTTACTGACTAGCCAGTGCGTGGCTGCATGGTGAGGCTGCAGGTGCAGGCTGCTGCTGCTCAGATGATGGCTGATGTGGCTGCTTAGAGAGGCTGTAGATCTAAGGATGGCTCCTGTACAACTGTGTAGGAGGCTACTGTTTTGTAGGAAAGATGTATTATTACCTAGCCCATGTGTGACTACCTACTGTATGGGACTTTGCTTTGAAGAACTGTTTTGTCTAGTGGCTCCTTATTAGCAATGGCTACTTGGCCACTGGCTCCTATAATAAAGATTCACTTATACATCTACAATTTATTATGGCTTCTCCATCTACCACCTGGCGTCCAAGGAGATCCAGCCCCTGGCAGAGGGGCTCAGACCCAATAGTTGGCATAGTGGAGCAGAGGATAAAGGAGGAACTGAGTTCCCAACTAATGTAGAAGAAAGCAAGGTTTAAGGAGGAACTTGCTCTGATACTTGATGCTGTGAGCAGGATTCAGAAGTATGTGTGAGTTCCTGACAATTGGCGTAGTCATCGGCAGGATGACTGTACACCCAGCAAACAGAGGATAATGGAGCAGTGAGTGCTCCCACACTTGGCCAGTCAGCAGGATGGAGCAGTGAGTGCTCTCACAAGCAATTGTGACCATTTTCAGGAAAAAAAGGCAACTATCAATTTCATGGACTTACTAGTATATGTGATTGTGACTACTTTCTGGGATTTAAAATTATCAGTTACCCATTCTGTGATTAATTAAGAACTGAATCTTCCCATCCATTTGATGTGAACAATAGTACACTGTTCCAAGCTGCCTATTATATTTCCACAGGACAAAAACTAATGTGAATGGTAATAACAAACAGATCTGCCACTGTAGATTTCTTGCCTCTGAAGTCAAATATAACAGGCCCAGTTCAGTATTAACAGACTCTCACACTTGCTATAAGATAGGATAATGCCCTTCTTCACAAAGCCAACATTTAACATGTTTTTCCTTTTCACTCATAATCAGCATTCTTTTAAAAATCTTTAAAAGTAATGGGCAAGGCAGTCTTTGGAGAGGGAAGAAATTTCTCAAAGAGCAAATTTCTAATGCTATATTTCATAGCTTGGAAGCTAATGTTTCAATTCTTTGCTGCGTTTTCAAAAAACAGCTATCTTCTACATTCCTAATGTTGAGCCTGTGGATGGGGTAGATGATTACCTTGTTTCTCTTTACATCACCACTTCTAGACTCTCACTTGTCTTCCTTCCTATTCTCCAGAATCCCTGGATTTAAATGTCATGACCACAACTATTACCTTAATTTTTGGTGATTAAGATATCCATGTACATGATCCTTTTAATATTCTGATTCCTTGACCTCTTCTCCAAAGAACTCACTCTAGACACCACCTCCATCCCTTATTCTACATCACCCTACAATAACTACAAGCATCCAGTCTCCAGCCACATTGTCCTTTCACTTGCATTCATATCTTTTACTACCCCTTCCTCAACAATACTTTAACCCAATAGCTCATTTATCTTGCTGCTCTTTCATTGTCCCTCAACCCCTTCATGTCTCCTTCCTCATCCATACCCAGCTTAGATTCCAGTTTCAACATTATAATCATTTCCTTGTCTTACCTCCAATCTTTTCCCCATCTCTTTTAATCAGACTTACCTTGCAAAACCTGAACACTTATTAAATTTATTTTCCGCCTACTCTGTACTAAATGTGGCCAAAGAAAAACATATGCATAGGCTGACTAGACCAACTCTAACTTATAATCAAAAACCCCTGGTAGGCTTTACTGCATGTGGCCATCAGACTACATTTCTTTGGTCTATCAGTCCTCCTGGCCTTTGTTCTCTTATGCCTTCTACTGATCATCCTTCTTCCTATTTTACAGAGAAAGCAGAGGTGGTCAGAGAACTTTCACATGCTCTCTATTTTGTTTTCCCCCAACACTTGCATCTGGGTAAAAAAAAACACATGCCTTTTCTTCTGTAAAAAGACAATTAGCCAGAATTGTAGAGGTGGAAGTAGTAGATTACTTGAAAAAACAGAGGGAATCAAGTGATGTGACCTGATGAGCAGCAACCAGCAGAGGCTGAGAGGGGCAGCCGGCATGTGGATTTCAAGACGAAGTTCCTCTCATCCACCCTACCTTAAAGAGTTAAGAAAACTGAGTATTTATCCAAAAGGATGGAATTCTGTAAAAGAGACTATCTAAACCAGGGCTGACAGGGACTTGATTCTTTTTTTTTAAATATATTTTATTGATATTTTACAGAGAGTAAGGGAGAGAGATAGAGAGTCAGAAACATCAATGAGAGAGAAACATCGATGATCTGCCTCCTGCACACCCCCCACTGGGGATGTGCCCGCAACCAAGGTACATGCCCTTGACCAGAATCGAACCTGGGACCTTTCAGTCCGCAGGCCGACACTCTATCCACTGAGCCAAACCAGTTAGGGCGGGACTTGATTCTTGTATTGATCACTTAACTTAAACACAATATTTATACTGTAAGAGGCTGTGTTGTTTTTTTATTAAATATCTGTTGTCCCTCCTACCCAGGTACTCCTCTGCTTACAATCTAGCAGAAGCTCCCCTTCCTGTTCAGCATTAGGGCCCACATGTCAGGCATGGTATCCCTTGCATGGCTGCCTCTTCTCCCCTTTGCTACTTCACTGTAGGCATGTGACACTTCAGGGGCACACACCTTTCAGTCCTTGAGTATGTTATTCAGCCTCCAGCCTTCAGTGCAAGTTCTTATGTCTCCTTCCATTGGACTGATTCTCCCCACCTTCTCTGCCAGGTGGACTCCTCTCATATGTCAGGGTCTATCTATAGAGTTACCTCCAGTAGGATATCCCATTAGCATACTGGATGAGCTAACTACTTTATTTTTGCAGCCATTGTGGTGCCTTCTCCATATGCTTCTATGACAATGTGTACAATTATTTCTTAGAGTCTTTATTATATGCTAGAGGCCCAGTGCACGAAATTCATGCACAGAGGGGGGTTCTTCAGCCTGGCTTTCACCCTCTACAATCTGAGACCCCTTGGGGGATGTCCGACTGCCGGTAGTCGGACATCCCTCTTGCAATCCGGGACCGATGGCTCCTAACTGCTCACCTGCCTGCCTGCCTGCCTGATTGCCCCAACCCTTCTGCCTGCCTGCCTGTTCGCCCCTAACCCCTCTGCCTGCTGGACTGATCGCCCCTACCTTGCCCCCCTGCAGGCCTGATCTCCCCTAACTGCCTGTGCCTTGGCCCCCAGTCTGGCCTCCTTCTGCGGGAGGCAACCTGGTGGATCAGGGGATGGCACCACCCCCATTACCCCACTGCTGCTGCCACTGCTGGCCTGAGCCTCAGCCCTTCACAGCTGCCCACAGCTGCCTGAGCCTTGGCCCTTGCAGCCACTGCAGCTTTGTCTGGAAGGATGTCCGGAAGATGACCACTCTAATTAGCATATTCCCCTTTTATTAGTATAGATTTGGGGACCATTACAACCACGCAGAATTTAAAGAAAACACATGGCCCTGACTGGTTTGGCTTAATGGAGAGAGCATTGGCCTGTGGACTGAAGGGTCCCAGGTTTGAGTCTGGTCGGGGGCACATGCCTAGGTTGCAGGCTCGATCCCTAGTAGGGGGCCTGCGGGAGGCAGCTGATCAGTGATTCTTATCATTGATGTTTCTATCTCTCCCTCCCTCCCCCTTTCTCTCTGAAATAAATAAAAATATTTTTAAAAAAGAAAACACATGATCTTCACTTTGGGCTTTGTCATTTTACAATATCCTTTGTGCAGTATTTTAACATCCCTCAACTTTCCTTTACCCACTCTTAAAATGCAATCTATTTTGGGGAAGATGATCAGGAAAGTGATTCTAGTGGGTAGAAGTTATTTTTTGGAGGGGATAGGGTCATGAAAATATTTCAAAATTGAGCATGGTGATGATTGTACCACTCTGAATTTACTTTAAAAAAAAACAGTTCATTGTACACTTTAGGTGACATGTACAGTATATGAATTATAGCTCAACAAAGCTGTTCTTTTATTCCTTTTTAAATAAAGACCAGTCTTATAATCAATTGCAGATGTTTTCAGAGGCCCCCCAGGATTTGCTTACCGTGTCCCAAACCATGGCTGTGACTGCCAGTTGCCTCCAATTCTGGTGGATCTGAATGGTATGGTTTGCAAAGGAGAAGGTGGAAAGAAGCTTGTGGAATTTCTGCAACCCCATTCCTGCAGACTCCTCATAGGGCATCAGGGCCATTTCTACTGTGCCAGCTCTCTGCTTCCTTTAACCTGTTGGGCAAAAGAATCCTGCATGCCTGGCCAGAAAGTGCATTATCTCTTAGGTGGCGTGAATGCTTTTTTAAGGTCATTTTATGGATTTAAAAGAATAAACAGAGATGTGGAAAGCTTTTGTCAAATTCCTTTTACATGGTTCTTCCAGTCTCATGGGAAGTGAGATGTGGCTCTGAATTCATCCCAAAGGGTGTCTTTGGGCAAAAGCACCCAGAATGGCACAACTCCTTCAGGATGCCCTGCACACTTCACTGTCAGGACTCAGGGAGGCTTGAGGGTGAGCAAAGAGGCAGTGCCAGCACAGGACCTGGGAGAAGGTAGCGCTTTCTACACTGCCCAGGTCACATGGACTGCAGCTGCACCTGCCAAGGTGGGCAGGGTGTTTCTGCTATTTTGTTTCGGTCTGGCCTCCACCCCATCAGCCATGGACCTGTGCCTGTACTGAGACTGTGAGCAGTTCGATGGTCCTCGTTTTGGTGGACAGTGGATTCACTCCCACTTCCCGGAGACTGGCAGTTAGACACTGGCGGCTTCCTAGTTGCTCATGGGGAAAGCCCAGCCCTAGGTCCAGAACAGACTTGAGCATCCTCGGCTAGGAGGTCTCCCCAGGCTAGGGGCTGCCGCAGTTTGAAGGCCTGCCACAACCCAGATCCTGGCAGGGGTCTCCTCTGGGGTGATGGCCGGCCTGGGCTAGGGCCACCCACAGTTTGGAGGCTGGCCACACCCCCCAATCCTGGTGGGGGTCTCCTCTGGGGTGTTGGCCAGCCTGGGCTAAGGGCCGCCTGCAGTTTGGAGGCTGGCCACACCCCATGATCCTGGCTGGGCTCCCCTCATGGTGACCTTTCGTCCTGCTCCCTCAGCTCCCTAGCCTGGCTTTTGGTCAAGTCTCCGGTCGTTTTGGACATGACGGACCCAGGCGCGCGTGTGTGCTCTCTCTCTCTCTCTCTCTCTCTCTCT
>NW_005370760.1:219641-232424 GCF_000412655.1 Myotis brandtii
AAGGGTAGGGATAAATTCTTAATCATTATTGTATCATCAGTATCTAGCAGAGTGTCTTGCACATAGTAAAATCTCAGTGAATATTTGTTGAAGGAAAATAAATGAATCAAACAACTGAGTGTTTTTCTAGGTCTTGGTCCTAGTTACAGATAAAAGAAATAGTAAATGTAGCAATTTTAAAAAGTGAACAGTTAACAAACAAAATGAACAAAAACTTAAATGACATTTTAAAAGTAGGTACCTACCCAATTTGACTCCCAACAATCAGTAATGCTGTTTGAGTACCAGTCATTACTTTCCCCTTCTCATTTTCAAAATAGAACTTCTAAGTTAAATGATGTTTACCCTTTTTAAAATTTGTTTTAGATATAGGAACATATGAAGAGTGCATAATCAGGAGTGCTGAATAACCACTGAAAACATTGTCAAATATTCACCTAGCCATATTTTTCAGCACATTAATAAAAGAACAAAAAGCAAGAACCCATCATTCAGACATTGTAATGTGCAAATAGAATCAGTTAAAAAAATCAGCTTTATTATTTCAGGCAGTAACGGTGACTCAGGAGAGTAATACCAGGCTTGCTGTCTGGAAAATTCTGTACTTTGTTTTGCTTCCTCTATATGCTTTGTTTCACATGTGCTACCAGATGCTTGTACTAACTCTGTTTCATATTGGGCCATAGCTTAACTGGGAAGATAAGCATTGTGAGACCCAGTAGTTGATAGTAGACAGTTAAATATTAAAAAAGCTTTTCTCTATATACACTATATTCAACCTGATATTATCTTATTCACTTTATTGACTATGGTATACTTTTACTTATGCTTCACATCTTTAAAAAATTGAATCTTGCAGCAACTCTAAATAAACCTGTTCTAGCTGGGACTTGCCAGTATAAAGATGTTACAAATTTAAAGCCAGAACAGGGACAACAGAACAAGTGATTCATCATTGCTGAGCCTAATAACCACCAGCTTCCAGGTCTGTGTTTCAACTTGTCTGGCTTGTTTCTGAGTCCTGAGGTGGTTGGTGGCCAAAGAGCCCCATGGCTGGGAGCAGAGAGACACGAGGCCGGAGAAACACTTGCAGTGCTTTCTCCTACTGGTCCTCCGTGTGGGCTACAATGAGACTTGAGCTCACTAACTCCAGTAAGGTTCCACACCGAGTAAATTACAGCAACAGGGAAAAATGGAAGTCTCTTAGAATGCAAGTCCTGCTTGCAGCAGCAGATATACCTCTTACTTTTCCTATTTTAAAAAAAAGTGGGGAGGAGGGGGTGAATGGGAGAAAAAGGAGACATCTGTAATACTTTCAACAATAAATTTAAAAAATAAAAACATAAGAAAGAAGCTATTGTTTGTAAGATACCTGATTAATAGGAGTAAAAATACCAAAGTAAACAACAAGAAAAAAAAAAGGCAGTCATTAGTAGATAAATTCACCTCAAAATGGGGGCATAGTTGTTATCAGATCAGTCTCAAACTACTGACTTTTGTGACAGTGCTTCATTACGATCTCAGGTCAGGATAAAAGCTTCCGATGAAATATTTGTATATTCTCTTATAAATTGGATTACTGATTCTGCATGAGAATTCATGTAAGGCACTAGTCATAAAAATAAAGATTAAATAAATAACAATCACCTTGATAATGAAATTATTACCAAAGAGAGTGGATTTTGTTTTTCTGAAGTGTGAGGAGGGTGCTTAATTCTGTTATGTGTGAGGTGTAATTATTCGTGTGCTGCTGTCATCATGTGGGAGCCAACTTTAAACTGACTAAAGGTGCCAGTGGAATATGTGGTCATGGAAGAGATCCTCAGCCACCGAAAAGGCTGTTTGATGATGAAAGATGCCGTGGTGACCATGAAGCCAGCGTGGCTCTGGAAGACAGGTATTTAAAGGTCAGGTGCTGTGGCATTGTATTATGTACACTGTAAAGATGTAATCAGCAAGAACTGCTTATGGGAAAGGATTTAATCACAGAAAAGAATGAGAACAAGTGTGAAGGAGAAGAGGAGGGCTCAGCAATAGGTGAGGAAAGAGAGCACTGACATCACTAAACAAATTCAAAATACTCTATGTCAATTTTGTCCAGAACCAATCTGTATAATGGTGAACAGGCATGGTCTGTGGTTGAGGGTGACGCTCCAGATAAAAACGTTTACTTTTTCAAGAAGTTCCACTGTTTTCAAACAAGAATCTGTTAACTCTGCCTCAGACACCAATGAGGAGTGATGAGCAACAGCTCTCCTGGGAGCTTCTCACTAGAGCAGCGATTCTCAACCTGTGGGTCGCAACCCCTTTGGCGGTCGAACGACCCTTTCATAGGGGTCGCCTAAGACCATCCTGCATATCAGATATTTACATTACGATTCATAACAGTAGCAACATTACAGTTATGAAGTAGCAATGAAAATAAATTTATGGTTGGGTCACAACATGAGGAACTGTATTTAAAGGGCCAGAAGGTTGAGAACCACTGCACTAGAGTAGTGCTTGAGCCCTGTGGATGCCAAACCTGCTTGTTTCTCCATTCACTTCTTTGAAAATCTCTTGAGATGGAGATTCCAAAGTTACTTTTTTCAGTGGTTAAGCACTCTCATAGTAGAAAATTTTTTTTCCTGCTTCAATTGACAAGTGGTCCCACTTTTTTAAAATTTCCCCGTGAGAGAGGAAGCTATTCATCATCATTGTCTTAAGAAAATCACTCTTGAAGTAAAACTGTCCTTATTTGCAGACGACATGATATTATACATACAAAACCCTAGAGACTCCATCAAAAAGCTACTAGACTTAATACATGAATTTGGCAATGTAGCAGGATACAAAATTAACCCCAAGAAATCTGAGGCATTTCTATACACCAACAGTATATTGACATTATTAAAAGTGACTATGTAATCATATCAGAGCAATTCCATTCTCTTTGCACTTTTTCCTAAAATTAAAAGAAATGAAATGCTGTATGGTAGGTAGATAACATTTAAACACATTTATGCATCTATTTATTAATTTATCACTCATTTATGGAGCGCCTACTGTGTATAATTATAGATGTTAGTGGAACGTCTCACTCTGGAATTAGTCACAGAGAACTGGTGTACTCTCACACAAATTATTTAATTGATCTGGGTCTCTCTAAGTTATAAATGGTAATAATAATACTTAACTGATCATTGTAAGAATTAAATGCTTTAATTAAATGCTTTAAATTAAATGCATAAAATGTCAGCTAAATATAAGATGCAAAATACATTTCAAATTTTAATTCAGGAACTATGTCAAGTGCAAAGGTTAAGAGAAAAATGTAATTCCAATCTTGGCTCCAGGAACACACTGTCTAATGGTGTCAGTAATGTGGCAGAGATGTGAAAAAACTTTGAGGGAGAACAGATCCAGGCCAGACTTGCTTGGGAATGATTAGGAAAGGCTCCCCTGGGGATACCTTTATTCTGTGAATGGGGAATGCAGAGGAAGGTGAGGCGAAACTCTCAAAAGCGGAGAATTTCTACAGTAACAAGAGATGGTCATCAAAAGTCCCTTCTGTGAAGGGGCTGGGCAAGCTGTGTGCTATTATGACAAAACATTCCTAAGAAACCAGACAGTTCTTTGTTGGCTGGCCAAGGGCAGAGCATGTGGGAAATACAGTTCTACTTTCTGGCCTCATTACCTCACCAGCCCATCCTTGGAAAGAAGGCAGCAGAAACTGAAGCCCATGGCTGTGGTCTTTCAACCCAAGGTGTGGGTCCCTTGGCCTCTGAAAGGTGCTCTGTAGGGCAGGTGCTCGGGGACTCTGATGAGGGCATGGGAAGGGTTATTTCAAAGTGAATATCCACTGGCTGAATGGACACTGCTCTTAGATTGGTGTAGACTGGGCAGAGGCCCAGCTTTGTGGAGGGAGTTGCGCTCCCTCTCAGACTCTGTTTCCAGCCTGATGTTCTGTTATCAAACCCAGGCCCGAGTTGGCAGTTTTTCAGGAGGCTCATTGGTCAGTCTGAAGCAACTCTCTTCCCATTAAGGTGACTTTCACATGTTTGTTGATAGAGAAGAGACCCCTGAGAGACCAAAATGAGAAAAGCAAGAGAAAGCCTCAGAACATCAGGCCCTTACTTGCTAGAAAAAACAAGAGTGTCCCTGTGAGAATAATAGCCCTGGTCAGGCTCCCCTGCAAAGTTTGGAGGAAAAATCTGAACCCAGGCCTGCCTTAATGCCCAAAGCTCTAGTTTTTGTCATTATACTCGGCTTTACATAATTTTAAAAAATTGAGTTCTGTGTATATGTATATGCCTTTATTTTCTTAGAATTGAAGATCTCAAGAGGTATTTGGGTAACATAGGTGTCCTGTAGGTCTTATTTGAGAAAGGTTTCTAGCCATTTGCCATGGCCACCTCACCGAAATCTTTAATTTTTTTCTTATTAACTAGTTATTCATTCTGAAATTGAATCAGAGATGAGACAGTTTGTACCCTATTTCTGTACCCTTTAACTGCACATTTTCTCAAGATGGTGGTCCCACTCTTATGGTTCTGGTTAGTGCGCTTGCAGGAAGCAACCAATTGATGTGTCTTTCTCACAATGATGTTTCTCTTTCTCTCTCCCCCTCCTCCCTTCCTTCTACTCTCTCTCTAAAGATCAATGGAAAAAATATCTTGGGGTGAGGATTAAAAGTGTGTGGGGAGGTGGAGGTGCTAAAACACCTCTACTCCTGCAGAGCTTGTTTCCTTTCTGAGCTTGTGTGACAATGTTTGCTCCTCCTGCTGTCATTTTGCATTTCCTAAGTATCTTTGGGTGGAATTTCATGATTTCCTCCTACAGCACTGATGGAAATATGTCAGAAATGTTGAAGGCAATGGCTCTGGCAGAAAAAGGCAGTGGGAATTAAGTGGCTCTATGCAAAGGTTAGTGACACCCATAATACCTCACAATCTTGTCACTGGAAGATGTGGTTGGAGAGTGTTTAGGGTAGTCATATAGTTTTTTTAAAAAAATCCATTTTAGATAGAAGCCAAATACTTTTTGTTGTGGATTAAATTCATTAATTTATGCTTCTTTATGAGAGACTGTAATAACTTATTCTCTGTTGGAGTGCCACTTAGAGAGTCCGCTTTCACTCTTACCCAAACTAAACTCTGCAAACGCATGCTTCACATTTGTCAAATATAACTTCCTCCAAATTAATACAGTAGGTCAAGTATATTAAATAACCTCACCAGTGATAGAAATGCAGAAGTTAATATGCACACAATTTTTGTGAATTTCTATCAATGCATGAAACATAAGAATGCTTTCTAATGAGCAGCTTATATGACTTATTGGTGACTTAAGGTTGCAGTCAGAATCATAATGTTGTTATTGGCATTGTTTTTACTATTGCATTACCAGTGTTTCCCAACTCTTGTTTTCTTTTAATTTCTAAAAAGGTAAAGAAAGAAAAACTAAATTGAAATTATTCATGTGAAGTTGGTCTGTGTATAGTTTTTTTATTAAATTTATTTGGGTGACATCCTATATAATAAAGAGCTAATATGCAAATAGTCGTCACGCCCTTGTGCCCTTGCGCCAGGGCTGGGGGGACCTGAGGCTGTGCCCCCCACCCAGCAGGGCTTGACAGGGGTGGGCCGGCCAGGTCTGGGTCTTGCATGATTTCGAGGCCCACACGGGTGGGCGGGGACTTGACTCTGGGTCCCGCAGCGTGCCTCAGACTCTGACAGGAGGGAGATTTTTATATACATTTTACTAATTTTCTTTCATCTCTGACACTTCTATTATAGAGAAAGGGCAAATAGCAATATTCAAATATTTTCTCTTTTTAATTCCCTTTTAATGTGCCTATAATAATAAAAGCATAATATCCTACTTAGACTGGACGTCCTTCGGATGATCTTCTGGATGAAGCCGGGGCTGTGAGGGAAGCCCCGGTCCTGTGTGCCAGAGGGAAGCCGGTGCTGGCAGCCGGGGGAAGGAAGGCCTACTCTTGCACGAATTTCATGCATCGGGCCTCTAGTTGGTTAATAAAACCATACAGGTTTCAAGTATACAGTTAAAAAAAACATCTACACACTGCATTATGTGTCCATTGCCCAAAGCAAAGTTTCTTTCCATCCCCATTTATCCCCCCTTTGCCCACTTCGGTCTTCCTTCATGCCCCTTTCTCTCTGGATGTCACTGTACTGCTATCCGTGTCTACTAGTATATGTCATATATCTATTGCTTAATCTCTTTTACCTTTTTCATCCAGTCCCCTAAACCACCTCCACTCTGATTACTGCCATTCTGTTCTATGCATCTTTGCTTCTGTTTCTGTTTGTTAAATTATTTTGCTAATTAGATTTCACATATGAATTGAACTTAATTCATTCTGGAAGGCTGTTTGAGAAGTAATTTGTTGGAAACTGAATCTTTTTTCCCCATTAGAAATAATGTAAATTGAATTAATCCATTCCAGACCCCCAAATGATTCCCTGTTTAAACCTTTTGTATATATAGTACCTGACTGATGTACTGTTTAATCTATAAATAAACACTCTGAAAAAGGTCATGAAATGTAAATGAAAATTTAACAAAAAGGAAATGATATGTACAGTAAAAAACAAAAATTTACATACACAGAACTTACCTTTAATGTTGAGAACTATTGATGACTGAATCAGAGAGGAGGGTTAGAGGGATAAAGGGATATTATTGTTCAGAATGGGAGTCCCCTTCCATAAAAACATAAGGTGGATGTTCTTCTAAGGTTCTTTCTCTTTCTCTCTTTGCTCCACTCGAACTTGCTTCAGGCTCACTGGACCTTGTCGCACTAAAAACCTATCCAATGATGTTTGTTTTTGCCTGTGTTTTAACATTTGCCTGAAGTGAAACTGCATTGCCATTAAACAAGTTTATCACATGGTTTGTTACTTCTTTGTCAGGGTGATATTTCTCAATAAATATTTGCATTTCTCCCACTTGCCAAAGCACTTCCTTGACTAGTGAAGTAGGAATATCGCCCTTCCCTCCCCCTCCTCTCAAGAGACTCCTCAGCTGCCATCTGTTGCTGCTCCCTCTGAAGATCTTGGAGCTCCTCAGTGGTCAGCTCAGTGCTATGGTCCTCCGCCAACTTCTCCACATCATCATCACCCACCTTCAACCCATTGACTTCTCCAGAGACACAGTACCTTCCACAACAAGCACAGGCTCATGCTCAAAGCCCTCAAAGTCTCATTAGCAACAGACTCAGGCCACAATTTCTTCCAAGCCAATTGCATGGTCTAGAAGACACTCTCCTCACCCCCATGATTTGTCTATGAGCTTCAAGCAAGTGAGGATATTAAAATGTTCCTTACAGAACTCCCTGAGGCTTAAATTAGTTTCAGAGGTCACCTCAAAACACCTCTGAAACAATACCTTTGTGTAACATTTCTTGAAATTAGAAATGACCTGCTGGCCCATGGGCTGGATGAGAGGAGTTGTGTTAGGTGGTAAGAACCTCACAGTGATGACATTACTCCTCTACCAACTCGGCCTCCAAGACTGGAAGGGGCATTGTCCATTATAAGAAGTGTCCTGTGTAGCAATTGTTTTTCGCAGAGGTATTTCTTTACACTTGGGGAAACACTTCATGAACCCACGTAATAAAAAATTGCCTGTCTACCAAGCTTTGCTATTATCCCTTCACATCACATTCAATTTGGTTTTTTGTGACATTATTTTTCTTGAAAATTCACAGGTTTTTACAATGGTAGATGAGTAGAAGCTTCAATTTAAAGTCCCCACTCACGTTCCCACACAACAATAACATCTGTTTGTCCTTCATTGGCTTGTGTCCTAGCAATCACTTCTCCTCCTGTGTGATGTAGATACTCTTTTACATTTTAGAGGCCTATCGCATCACAATTGAACACTTGTTGGGAAAGAAATCCCTTGATCTCTATGTATTCTTGAAATTCTGTCACAAAATTACCAGCAGCCACTTTGTTAGAACTGGCAGCCTCCCCATGCCTCACTGCACTCTAAATATCACTTCTTTTCTTATATTTGTTGAACCACCCCCTACTAACCTTAAACAAATCACTTTCAGAACTGGTCCAACGAGATCTTTCAGAAGGTCAGTAGGCAGCAACTTCACCTTTTCACATATCATTGCCTCCAAAATGCTATCACCAACTAACTACTTTTCATGATCAAAATCAACAATTTTTCTACCTCTTCAATTACCTTTTCATGAGCACTTTCACATCCATAGCAACATTAGCATTCTTGATGGTCTCTTTATGTTTTAAAATTGTGTTTATCATTGATTTCATCATGCCTCTCTTGATAGCCAGATAAGACACATGAACACCTCTATCATAGTTTTTAATTGTTTATTTTTAAAGTTCTATCATTGTTCTTGCAACTTTTCTTTTCACTTTGCTGCTATCACTAATTTCTTAGGACTTACTGTATGTATTTTATAGTAACAAGCAGCAGGAAAACACAAAAATATTCATAGCACAATTTCCTGAGATGTTAACAATTTGAGGGTTAGTGGTAAACTGACTCATACTCACACATTCTCTCCTTTGTTTATTCCCTGAGTGATGCATAAAAGCGTTGTCAGGTTGAGAACTAAAGTTTTGTTTGTTTCTGTGAACAATTTGGTTGAGAAGCAAATTGTTCAACATGGAAGATATTCAAGAACTGAGGTTTGACTCTAAAAGTGAGATCGTATATTATTTGTCTTTCTCTGACTGGCTTGTTTCACTTAGCATAATACTCTCCAGGTCCATCCTTGTCGAAAAAGGTGTGATTTCCTTTTCTCTCTTTTTTATGACTGAGTAGCATTCCATTGTGTAAATGCACCACATCTTTTTTTCTACTCATCTTTGATGGGTACTTGGGCTGTTTCCAGATCTATTGTAAATAACACTTCAATGAACATAGGTGTGCATATGTTCTTTTGAATTAGTGTTTTAGGTTTCTTTGGTTATATTTCCAGAAGTGAAATCTTTAGGTCAAAAGGTAGTTCCATTTTTAATTTTTTGAGGAAACTCCATGTTGTTTTCCACAGTGGCTGCATTAGTCTGCATTCCCACTAACAGTGCACAAGAATTCCTTTATTTCAGAATATCATCACCAGCACTTGTTGATTGTTGATTTATTGATGGTAGCCGTTCTGACAGGTATGAGGTGATATCTCATGGTTTTAATTTGTATTTCTTTGATGGTTAGTGACACTGAGCATCTTTTCATATGTCTATTGGCCATTTGAATGTACTCTTTGGAGAGGTGTGTATTCAGATCATTTGCCCATTTTTTTAATTGGGTTGTTTGTCTTCTTGGTATTGAGTGGTATAAGTTCTATATACTAGTATATTTAGGAAATTAACCCCTTATCAAATGTGTCATTGCCAAATACGTTCTCCCATTTAGAGGGTTCCCTTTTCTTTTTTTTTTTTATGGTTTTCTTTGCGGTGCAAAAGCTTTTTAGTTTTATGTAATCGCCTTTATGTATTTTGTTCTTTATTTACCTTGCCCAAGGAGATATATCGGCAAATATAGTGCTATGAGAGATGTCTGAGATTTTACTACCTATAATTTTCTTCTAGGATTTTATCAATTTTGAGATTATTCTTGTTATGGTGTAAATTGGTGGGCTAGTTTAATTTTTTATATGTACCTGTCCAATTTTTCCAACATCATTTATTGAAGTGACTGTCTACTCCATTGTGTGTTCCTGCCTCCCTTGTCAAATATTAATTGACCATAAAGGCATGGGTTTATTTCTGGGCTCTCTATTCTATTCCTTTTATCTATATGCCTCTTTTTATATTACAGTGGCCTTGTAATATAGTTTTATGTCAGGCAGTGTGATACCTCCATTTTGTTCTTCTTTCTCAAGGTTGCTGAAGCTTTTCAGGGTCATTTGTGGTTCCATATACATTTTTGGAATTAAAACTATACATTGCTTTGGGTATAATGGACGTTTTAATGATAATTCTTCCCATCTAGGAACACAGTATATGTGTCCACTTATTTATATCTTCCTCAATTTCTTCCTTCAGTATCCTATAATTTTCTGAGTATTTGTATTTTATCTTGGTTAAATTTATTCCTAGATAACTTACTTTTTCTATAATAGTAAATGGGATTATTTTCTTAATTTCTCTTTCTCATAGTTCATTATTGGTGTATAAAAATGCCAGCAATTTCTGAATATTAATTTTGTATCCTGCTACTTTACCAAATTCACTTATCAGTCCTAGTAGTTTTTTGGTGTTTTCTTTGTTTTATTTTTGTTTTGTTTTTTAAATATACAATGTCATGTCATCTTCAAATAGTGAGAGTTTTATTTCTTCGTTTCCCATTTGGATGCTTTTTATTTCTTCTTCTTGTCTGATTGATATGGGTAGGTCTTCTAGTACTATGTTGAATAAGAGTGGTGAAAACAGACATCACTTTTAATTTTTTCCCATTGAGCATGATGTTGGCTGTGTGTTTGTCATATATGATCTTGTGATATATATCTTTCATTTTGTTTATGTGATGAATCACATTTATTGATTTGTGAATATTGTACCAACCTTACATCCCTGAAATAAATATCACTTGACTTTGATGTATGATATTTTTAATGTATTGCTGGGTCTTGTTTGCTAATATTTTTTGAGGATTTTGGTATCTATGTTGATCAGAAATATTGGCCTATAATTTTCTTTTTTGTAGTGTCTTTAACTGGTTTTGGAATTAAGATAAAGCCTTGTAAATGAGCTTGGGTTCTTCTTCCTCTTGGATTTTTGAAATAGTTTGAGAAGAATATATGTTAGTTCTTCTTTGAATGTTTGATAAAATTTGCCTGTGAAGCCATCCAGTTCAGGACTTTTGTTTGCTTGGAGGTTTTTTTTTATTTAATTTTTTTATTACTGCTCGATTTCAGTAGTTGTAATTGATCTATTCAGATTTTCTGATTCTTGCTGATTCAGTTTTGAAAAATTGTGTGTTTCTAGGGATTTTTTTATTTCACCTAGGTTTTCTTATTTGTTGGCATATAGTTGTTCATAGCATTTTCTTACAATCCTATGTTTGGCTGCTTCTCCTCTTTCATTTCTGATTTTATTTATTTATTTGTTTTTTATCTTTTTCTTCATGAGTCTGGTTACAGTTTTGTCAATCTTGCTTATCTTTTCAAAGAACCAGTTCTTAGTTTCATTGTTCTCTTTTTTATTATTTTTTTATTTTTTAGCCTCTGTTATTTATTTCTTCTCCAATCTTCATGATATTCTTTTTTATACTTACTGTAGGCTTGTTTACTGTTTTTATTCTAGCTATTTTAGGTATAGGGTTAGATTATTTATTTAATTTTTCTTGCTTCTTGGGGTAGCCCTGTAATGCTATGAATTTCCTTCTTAGGACTGCTTATGCATAGATTTTGAGTTGGTGTGTGTCTAGGTAGTTTTTGATTTCTTCCTTGATCTAGTTGTTAACACATTCATTGTTTAATAACATGTTATTTAGCCTCCATGTTTTAAGTGTTTTTCAGTTTTTCCTTCTAACTGATTTTCTAGTTTTATACCATTATGGTCAGAGAAGATGTTTGATATGATTTCAAACTTCTTAAATTTGTTGAGTCTTTTTTTGTCTTAACATGTGGTTTATCTTAGAAAATAGTTCATGTGCACTTGAAAATAATGTGTATTCTGCTGCTTTGATGTGAAATGGTCTGATGATATAAATTAAATTCATCTGGTCTATTGTGTCATTTAAAGCCATTGTTTCCTTGTTGATTTTCTCTCTGGAAGATCTATCCGTTGATTTCAATGGGGTGTTAAAATCCTCTACTAGCACTGCATTAGTGTTGATCTCTCCCTTTATGTCCACCAGGACCTGCTTTACATATTTAGGTGTTCCTATGTTAGGTACATACATTTGTACAAGGGTTATATCTTCTTGTTTGGATTGCTTTCTTTATCATTATGTAGTATCCTTTGTCTCTTACTGTCTTTCAAACAAAAGCACTTTGTCTGATATAAGTATTAATGCCTAAGTTTATTTTTTCATTTCCATTTGCATAGAATATTTTTTCAATCCCTTCACTTTTAGTGTGTATCTTTTGTTCTGGGGTGGCTGGCTTGTAGACAGCATACATATGGGTCATGTTTTCTCATCCATTCAGCTACCCTATGTTGTTTTATTTTATTTTATTTTATTGTTTATTTTATTATTTTATTTTATTGTTTACAGTATTACCCTCTTTACCCCCCTCCTCCCAGTCCTATCTCACCCCAGACCTTTACTACACTATATGTTTGTGTCTATTGGTTATGCATTATATGCATGTAAATTCTTTTGGTTAATCTCTTCCCATCCTCCCACCCCACCCTTCTCTCTGAGATATGTCAGTCTGTTCTGTACCCTATGTCTTTAAAAAATAAAAACTTTATTGTTGAGAGTATTGCAGATGTCCTCCTCATTCCCCCCATTGTGCCCCTCTACCCAGTTCCCACCCTGCCCCAGACCTTCACCACCATATTGTCTGTGTCTATAGGTAATGCATATCCTTTATAATGAAGAGGTAATATGCAAATTGACCATCCCTCCAACACACAAGATGGCCGCCCCCATGTGGACACAAGATGGCCAGCAGAGGAGGGCAGTTGTGGGCAATCAGGCCAGCAGGGGAGAGCAGTTGGGAGGGACCAGGCCTGAAAGGGAGGGCAGTTGTGGGCGACCAGGCCAGCAGGGGAGGGCAGTTAGGGGTGACCAGGCCAGCAGGGGAGGACAGTTTGGGGCAACCAGGCCTGCAGGGGAGGGCAGTTA
>NW_005370760.1:232681-234042 GCF_000412655.1 Myotis brandtii
AAGAAGATGTAGTGTCGAGGATTGAGAAAGGTATGTTGAGATGGTTTGGACATATAGAGAGGATGAACGAAAGGAGATAGATGAAACAAGTATACAAGACGAGTGTGGATGGGAGAGTTGGAAGGGGTCGACCTCAGCGAACGTACCTCAATCAGATTGAGGACGTTTTTAGCAAAGGCCAGCTTAGGAGTACCCTAATTAAGTTAATAACAATGTACCTACCTATATAGTTTAAGTTTAAAAAATTTGGCTCTCAAAAGAAATTTCAATCATTGTACTGTTGATATTTGGTTCTGTTGACTAATGAGTTTGCCGACCACTGGGTTAGGGGCAAACAGGCAGGCAGGCAGGCGAGTGGTTGGGAGCCAGCAGTCCTGGATTGTGAAAGGGATGTCCAACTGCCCGTTTAGGCCTGATCCCACCAGCCTGGTTCCCCCCAACTGCCCTGGTGGGATTGGGCCTAATTGGGCAATCAGACATCCCTTGAGTGGTCCCAGATTGGATAGGGTACAGGCTGGTTGAGGGACACATCCCTCCCCTGCCCCATGCACAAATTTCGTGTGCTGGGCCTCTAGTATGTATATAAGATCTTTGGTTAATCTCTTCCCACCCCACCCCTTCCCTCTGAAATTCGTCAATCTGTTCCATGTTACCATGCCTCTGGTTCTATTTTATTCAACAATTTATTTTGTTTATTAGATTCCTTGTTTATTTTGATTTTTTTAGATTCAATTGTTGCTAGATATGTATTTATTGCCATTTTATTATTCATATTTTAATTTCTTCTTCTTCTTCTTCTTCTTCTTGTTCCTCTTCCTCTTTCTCTTCCTCTTCCTCTTCCTAAAGAATACCCTTCAACATTTCATGTAATGCTGGTTTGGTGGTAAACTCCTTTAGCATTTCCTTATCTGTGAAGCTTTTTATCTGACCTTCAATTCTAAATGATAGCTTTGCTGGGTAGAGTAATCTTGGTTGTAGGTCCTTGCTAATCACTTTGAATATTTCTTGCTACTCCTTTCTGGCCTGCAAAGTATGGGTACTCCATTGCAAGTAACTAACTGCTTTTCTCTTGCTGCTTTTAAGATTCTCTCTTTGTCTTTAATGCTTGACATTTTGATTCTGATGTGTCTTGGTGTGGGCCTCTTTTGGTTCCTCTTGTTTGGGACTCTCTGTGCTTCCTGGACTTGTAAGTGCATTTCTTTCACCAGGTAGAAGAAGTTTTCTGTCATTATTTCTTCAAATAGGTTTGCAATATCTTGCTCTCTCTTCTTCTTCTGGCACCCCCCATAATATGAATGTTGGGATCTTGAGGTTGTCCCAGAGGCTCCTTACACTATCTCCATATTTCTTCTTCTCCTTCT
>NW_005370760.1:234054-240903 GCF_000412655.1 Myotis brandtii
TTCTTCTTCTTCTTCTTCTTCTTCTTCTTCTTCTTCTTCTTCTTCTTCTTCTTCTTCTTCTTCTTCTTCTTCTTCTTCTTCTTCTTCTTCTTCTTCTTCTTCTTCTTCTTCTTCTTCTTCTTCTTCTTCTTCTTCTTCTTCTTCTTCTTCTTCTTCTTCTTCTTCTTCTTCTTCTTCTTCTTCTTCTTCTTCTTCTTCTTCTTCTTCTTCTTCTTCTTCTTCTTCTTCTTCTTCTTTTTCTCTTCTGATTGGGTGTTTTTTGCTTCCTCATATTCTAAATAGTTGATTTGATTATCATAATCCTCTACTCTACTGTTGAATCCCTGTAAATTAGTCTTTATTTCAGTTAGTGTATGCTTAATTTTTGACTGGTCCTTTTCATGTCTTTGATGTTCTCACTAAGGTTCTTGAATTCTCACTAAGATCCTTGGAAGTGCCACTAGGTCCCTTGAAGCCCTCATTTAGATCCTCCAGCAACCTTATAATCATTATTTTGAACTCTGTATCTAGTAGTTTGCTTGCTTCCATTTCATTTTGTTCTTTTTTCTGGAGATTTCTTCTGTTCTTTCACTTGTGACATGTTTCTTTGTCTCCACAGTTTGGCTGCTTCCCTGTGTTTGTTTCTATGTATTAAGTAGAGCTGCTATGTGTCCTGGAATTGGTAGAGTGGCCTTGTGTAGTAAGTGCCCTGTAGGGCCCAGTGGCTCAGCCTCTCCAGTCACCTGAGCTGAGCACTCTAGGTACATCCCTGTGTGGGCTCTGTGCACAGCCTTGTTGTAGTTGAGCCTTAATTGGTGTCACTGATAGCAATTGACCTCCAGGCAAAATGGCTGTGAGGACCAGCTGTAACTACAGTGTTCAGGAGACACTCCTATAGAGCTGGACTTGCTTTAGTGAGGCTTTGGTGCTCACTGAGTCTTCCCCTGGAGTGTCTCACTTGTGGATGTGTAGAGTTGTAATCTGGTATAATCTGAAGCTGTCCACCAGGTGCACTGGCTCTGGGGCCTCCTGGGAGGTCCAAAGTCAGAACTGCCTCTTCTTCCCTCCCCCACTGCAGGACCTACAGAGCTATCTGCAGATGGCTGCTATTTGTATTGGGCTTGGAAGTGCCCAGCTGAGGCCAAGCTGTGAAGTAAGGCAGGCTGGTGCTAGTGCTGGGTCTTGGGCCTCTTTTTGATAGGTATGGGGCACGCTGACACCAGCTGCTGTTTGTTTGAGAGATTTTAGGAAAGCCTGAAGTCTGAGCCAGGATAGGCCATTCCTATGGAAAGCCACTGCAAATGGCTTGAGTGGGGATTGCAAATTGGGTAGGGCAGGGTCTCAGGGTTTCAGGACAGAGCAAATAGTGTGATCCAAGCTGATCGTAACTCAAATATGGCTGCCAGTCAGCTCTGGGACAGGGGAAGTCCCAGTACTGGACAATGACATCTGTGAGCGCCCTTATCTGGAAGAAATCTGTCCCTGAGTTCTTGCCATGATGGCAGACAATGCAGTTCCTCCCCTAATGTCCCAGATTTCTTTCAAGCTGCTGACCCAGCATTGGAGCCCAGAGGGTTCAAGTCTGAGTAAGTCAGTATACCAGCCTTTTAAGAGGATCTGCCTGAGTTTCCAGCAGCCTTTGTGTCACTCAGCCACAATCCCTGCTGGTTTTTACAGCCCAAAGTTATGGAGACTTCTTTTCCCAGCTCTTGAACCCTGTGCTGGAGGATTGATGTCTTTTGATTGAAGCATTTAATTCATTTACATTTAAGGTCATTATTGATAGGTACTTATTTATTGCCATTTAATTATTTATACCTATGCTTCTATTTCTTTTTTCTTTCTTCTTCTTTTTTAATTTTTTTTTAAATACTAGAGGCCCAGTGCATGAATTCATGCATGGGTGGGGTCCCTCTGGGTGGCCTGTAAGGATTGTGCCGAAACCCACAGCCCAATGCTGCCTGCAGCTCCTACCTGCTGTTCCCGCTTATTCCGGCCCCACTGTGCCTGCCGCGGGCTCACGCCCAATCAGTCCTGATTGGGAGAGGCTCGTGCTGCCACAGCTGTGCTCACCAGCCATGAGCCCTGCGTCTGGTGCCCTCCCCAGGGGAGTGGCCTGCAGGATCGGGGTTAAACTGGCTCTCTGACATCCCCTGAGGGGTCCCGGATTGCGAGAGGGTGCAGGCCAGGCTGAGGGATCCCACCGGTGCACGATTGGGCCAGGGAGGGACCACAGGAGGGCTCCAGGGCATGTCCAGCCCATCTCGTTCAGTCCCGATCAGCCAGACCCCAGCAGCAAGCTAACTTACACATCAGAGCATCTATCCTCTGGTGGTCAGTGGACATCATAGCGACTGGTCAACCAGTTCACTGTCTGCCCCCTGGTGGTCAGTGCATATCATAGCGAGTGGTTGAGCAGCCTTAGCATATCATTAGCATATTACGCTTTAATTGGTTGTTCGGTTGTTCTGCCGTTTGGTCTATTTGCATATTACCCTTTTTTATATAGGATATTTTATTGATTTATTAAGGCAGCCCCTTTAACATTTCTTGCAATACTGGTTTGATAGTCATAAACTCCATTATATTCTGAAATATATAATGGAGTTTAGTCTGAAAATCTCTTTATTTCAACTTCAATTTTAAATGATAGCTTCACTTGGTAGAGCAGTCTTGGTTGTAGGTCCTTGTTCTTTATCTATTTGAATATTTTATGCCAATCCCTTCTGGCATGAAGTGTTTCTGGTGAGAAATCAGCTGATAACCTTATGAGAGCTCCTTTTTAGGTAGCTAACTGTTTTTCTTTTGCTCCTTTTAAGATTGCCTCTTTGTCTTTAACCTTTGCCATTTTAATTATCATGTGTCTCTCAACTTCCTGAATTTGTGTGACTTTTTCCTTTACCAGTTTTGGAAAGTGTTTTTGCAATTATTTATTCAAACAGATTTTTTTTATCCTTGCTTACTTCATTCTTCTTCTGTTATGTTTGATGTTGTTCCAAAGATCTCTTAGACTTCCCTCATTTTTTAAATTCTCTTTCATTTTATTTATTTATTTATTGTTCTGCTTGGTTGCTTACTGTTATCTTGTTCTCTAAATCACTGATTCAATTTTCTGTTTCATCTAACCTGATGTTTATTCCTTCTAGTATATTCTTCATTTCAGATATTGTATTCTATATTTTTGATTTTTTTTGTTTTATGGTAATTTTTTTAATGCTTACTATCTATGTTTAAGTTGTCATTGAGATTATCCATTTTTCCCCTAAGGTCCTTGAACATCCTTATAACCATTGTTTTAAACTGCATTTTGTATCTTGGTTGCTTCCATTTTATTTAATTATTTTTGGGGGGATTTCTCTTGTTATTTCATTTAGGGCAGTGATTCCCAAAGTGGGCGCTACCGCCCCCTGGTAGGCACTGCAGTGATCCAGGGGGGGTGGTGATGGCCACAGGTGCATTTGGGGGCAATGAGTAACTGCTATTAAAATTTTAAAAAAATTAATTTCCAGGGGCTGAGTAATATTTTTTTCTGGAAAGGGGGCGGTAGGCCAAATAAGTTTGGGAACCACTGATTTAGGGCATTTTTTTTGTCTCCCATTTGTCTGCCTTTTTTGTTTTTTTGTTTGTTTGTCTCTGTATATTAGGTAGATCTTCTATGACTCACAAGCTTGTTATGAGGGCTTTCTGATGTAGATGCCTTGTGGGTCACCTGAGCTAAGTGCCTTGGGAATAATTCTTGTGTGCATTATGTGTCCCCTCCTGTTGTAGATGAGTTTTGAATGCTGTTGTCGATTTGTGGGTAGAGTTAACCCTCAGACTGCCTGACTATAAGGATAGACCTCATTCATCATGTATGAGTCACTGTTCAGGGGCTGCCCCTTGAGGCAGAGTTGTTCCCAGCAGGGTCTGGTGTCTGCTGGTGCCCTCTTTAGCTTTGTCATTAGTGTGGCTTATTGGGTCTAGCTCTGGTATGGTTTGAAGCCCACCACTGGTTGTGTTGGTTCTAGGCACACTTGGCCAGGATTCTGGTGTAGGTTGATGTCAGACACTGTGTGTAACTGACCTCGGGCTACCCAGCTGGAGCTACCATATAATTCACTGTTTGTTGCTATGTCTACAAGGCCTGTGTGTGTATGGGAGGGACTGAACTGTGTACAAGGATCTGCTTCCTGCAGTTCTGAGCTGGGGGAAGATCATTAAAATGTTTAAGGCCCCTTAAGTTTGGCATCCATTCTTCAGCTACTGCATTACCCCACGAGGCTGTCTGAACTTCCTCCAGAATCTTATGAAGAAAGACTGTAGAGCTGGCCATTCCCATCTGCCCCTTCCACATGACTCAAGTTCCGTAGAGCAGGGGGACCAGGTTGGGAGAACAAGGCCAGTGGGTCCCCTACTTGTGGGCAGCATTGTCAGGCAATCAATAGGGAGCATGGCCCCTACTCTAGAGCCCTACCACTCAGCCTCTGCCAGAGTCTCCAACTCTAGCTACCCCAGGAGGAGTGTACCACAGGTTCAAGTAAGTGCATCCAGCTTTAACCACTGCAGGAAAAAAACTGAGCAGGATGAGGCCAGTGGGACCTGGGAGAACAGATCAAGGCCGTCATTTGTTGGGGGTGGTGCCAGCCTTTGGGAAGGGGACAAGGTGCATGCCTCCCCTTAGTTCCACAGGCACACCATCAGAGATCCTGACAGGTGGCTTTGAGACAGAGGCACTTCAAAGGTTCCAGTACTGAGGGGCATTCCCTTTGCTTCAGGAACTAGGCACAGCAGTGCAAGGCCAGTGGCACTTGGGACAAGGCAGTCTTTTTTGGGAGGGTGGAGCTGTCCCATCAAAGGGGAGTGAGCTGCAGATCTCCCCTTTACTATGCAGCTTTATCAGAGACCCTGATGGGAAGCTTTGAGGGAGATGCACGACAAAGCTTCCAGCTCTGAAGGGTGTTCTCTTTCCCCCTCTCACCCTCCCCACCCCCCGCCCCTAGCCCCATGTAACTGAGCTCAGCAGGATGGGGCCAGTGGGACTTGGGAAACAGATCAAGGCAGTCTTCTGTTGGGGGTAATGACTCCTGAACCTGGGGGAAGGGGAAAAGATTGGCTCCCATTCCAAAGCCACACAGTTCAATGACTGAAGGTCTGCCTATAGTTTCTCCAGAAAAAGAGTGCACCACAGGTCCTTTTTCCTGGATTCTAACTTGGCAGAGTGATGTTGCCAGAATTTGGAGTACTGTGTTAGTGTTCTCCTCCAGCTGGTGCTATAAGAATAGGAGTGCCTGATCCTGAGAGATGGCCCCTGAGGGCAATGTGGGATGTTGAATCAGGCCTGGTACCTCAGTAGCTGACCCTCCACATCTCTCTCTGGATCTTCTCTTTATGACTCCCATATGCGATTAGTCCTTTTCCCTCTACCGGAACCCAAGAAGACTGCCTGAGAGCAAGCTCCTGTGGATTGAACCTTTAGCAGAGCACCTGGGATTCTAGCAGGCTCCCTTCTCTTCCCAGCAGATAGTATGCCTGCTGATTTCCACTGCCAGATGCTATGCAGGCTCTTCTTCCCAGCCCTGATGGTCTGAGGTAGAGGTTCCAGCATGGGGTTGAGATCCCACTCTCCTCAGGGGGTACTTTTGCAGCTGAGATATCTGTCCAGCTTCTCAGTCACCACATCTGGGTACAGGAGCCAGATCTCTCTGCTTCTACACCTTTCTTACCATCTCTTTATAGTTTTTTATATAAATCCTTGAATATAATACTCTTGTTCAGCTGTCCTTCAGTTGGTCATTCAGGTTGATTGGTCTATAATTTAGCCATAAATTTGGTTTGGCACTAGGAGGAGGTGTGTGTAGCTTCCACTTACTCCGAAGCTGTCTTGGATCCTCAACAATAGCTATTGTCTGCCCTGTGTAGAGTTTGAATATTTTAAACTTTATATAAGTAAAATAATAAAAGAGGCTGTTTACTCCTCTAGCCAAGACTATTCAACTTAAAGATATGTTTACATTTGTAATTGCTGAAATGCACAAAATAAATTATTTTATCTCATTTTTAGCCAAAAGTATTAAATGTTGTAAAAATTAGTAAATTTATGGAGGAAACCAAGATGGCGGCATAGGTTAACGCCGGAGTTTGCTGCCTCGAACAACCACTTCAAAAATACAACTAAAAGACGGAACGGACATCATCCAGAACCACAGGAAGGCTGGCTGAGTGGAAGTTCTACAACTAGGAGGAAAGAGGAAAGCATACCGAAAATCAGAGGAGGCACAGTGCGGAGGTGAAATACTGAGGTGCGGAGGTACGAGCGGTGCGGGCTGGTGGCTGAGGGTGCGGTTGTCTGTTTCAATCCGGAGGGAGCCTCAGACTCTGAGCTCCAGATCCGGGCGAGTCTCTAGGGACCCAGACTCAAACGGGAGAAGCGGGACTGTCTGGCTTCGGTCGGAACTCTCCGAGGTTTGCAGCGGTTGCTGGGACAGAGAGGCAGAGCCTCTGGGGACTGGACTGAGAGCAGCCATAACTGCTTGCTCCATCCGCCCTGTTGATCCCTTGGGACCCGTCCCACCCAAGCCCCGCACAGAGGCATTTGCCGATAGCCTCAGGCAAAGGCTAGATTAGCACCTCCCTAGAGGATAGTAGTTCTCCCACTGCAGACACAGCTGATTCGCACAGCCAGTTGGCCTGGAGGTCAAGTAGTAATTACCTACAACAATCAAGGCTTAACTACAACAAGACTGCGCACAAAGACCACAAGGGGGTGCACCAAGAAAGCATAAAAAATGCGGAGACAAAAAAACATGACAAAAATGGAGGATATAGAGCTAAAAAACGCACTTTTAAGGGCTTTCAATAATTTGCTAGAAACTGCCGATAAACTTGATGAGA
>NW_005370760.1:241907-243261 GCF_000412655.1 Myotis brandtii
AGGACAGTGGGTGGGGAGTGAGGGCGGAGGGTGGGGTGGGAACTGGGAGGAGGGGAGTTATGGGGGGAAAAAAGAGGAACAAATGTAATAATCTGAACAATAAAGATTTAATTAAAAAAATTAGTAAATTTATGAGGTTAAAAGTGACCCTCCACTTTGTACTTCATCATTTACAGATGAGGTGATGAAAGTCCAAATGAATCAAATTGCTCAAGATCAAATAGCTGACTAGTGGCTGTATCAAAACTAGAACATTGATCGTTGTCCCACAAATAAGCACTCTCTCCACACTGCTAAATAGATTTAGACTTGTGATCATTTTGGTTAAATCAATGGTTGATTTCTTGTCTTGATCTGTTTTTATTGTAATTTTTAAACTCAAGAATATCTAGAATTGTTGCCTCATTAAATATTCCTTGTATGCCTGTGTTCTTTGAAAGCAACAAAATATTCCCAGTGCCAAGGTCCCATGTGCTCCAGAGGGTTTTCAGATCCATCAGGTTCCCCACATTAACAAGAGTGAGAGAACATAGTAGTTGTGTACCGCTTTGTGTTCAGAAAGATTCCTTTAGCTCAAGACCACCCTGGAAAAGCTACCACAGGGCCCTGCAACTGCAGCAGAGTATACTAAGTGAAGCCTGGACACAAAGAGGGGAAAAAGAGATAAGCTAGTGTCTTGAGTAGCATCATAGTGGCATCAACCAGACCACATGCTGGTCAAGAAATCTGATTTCTGTTTGCTTTTTTTTCTTTGTTAATTTTTTTAAATTTTTTATTTTTATTAATTTTGTTTTATTGCTTAAAATATTACAAAGAGTACTACATATGTCTTGTTTTTTCCCGCTTGACCTTCTCCCGGAGCCCCTACCCCCCAGTGCCTTGTGTCCATTGGTTATGCTTACATGCATGCATACAAGTCCTTCGGTTGATCTCTTAAGCCCCTCCCCCAGCAACCCTCCCTGGCATTCCTGCTGTAATTTGACAGTCTGTTCAATGCTGCTCTGCTTCTGTATCTATTTTTGTTCATCAGTTTACAATGGTCTTCATTATCCATAAATGAGTGAGATCATGTGGTATTTTTCTTTCATTGACTGGCTTATTTCACTTAGCATAATGCTCTCCAGTTCCATCCATGCTGCTGCAAATGGTAAGAATTCCTTCTTTTTTATAGCAGCATAGTATTCCATTGTGTAGATGGACCAGTTTTCTAATCCATCCATCTGTTGATGGGCACTTAAGCTGTTTCCAAATCTTAGCTATGGTAAATTGTGCTGCTATGAGCATAGGGATGCATATATCCTTTCTGATTGGTGTTTCTGGTTTCTTGGGATATATTCCTAGAAGTGGGATCACT
>NW_005370760.1:244382-261220 GCF_000412655.1 Myotis brandtii
GGGGGTGGGGGGAAGAGGAACAAATGTAATCTGAACAATAAAGATTTAATTAAAAAAAAACATGCAATGAACCTAAAGCAGTCATATTTTTGTGCAAAATAAATAAATAAATAAAAATTTAAAGTTATCTAGACTGCATTAAAAATTTTCCAAAAGCCTCCAAATAATTAAATCAAAAAAGGGGGATAGTGGAAGAATACCATGTAAGGAAAAATATCCTGTAACTAATTACATCTAGAAAATTTTTTTTTTCATTTGTAATGCTAACAGCAAGACACCCATGAAAAACATATGTGATGTCAAAATAAGCCAAAAGAAAATCATTTGGGCTAATATAATAAGGATCCCCCAAGTAAAATTTCCTTTATTAACCTTTGGTCGAGAATATGTTTGTATACTTTCAGAGAACAGCTCCAAGACCATGTGGATTCCTGCGGCAACGGATCCCAGAGAGAAAATGACTAAATTGCTCCAGCCACAAAGACAGGAGAGACAGTTCAGAGATGGAGATGGTGAAGACGCCTTGCCATGCTAGCAGTCAGCAGCTGTGCATCGCTGCAGGGTGGCCAGGACCAAACCAGAGAGGACTGGACCTGCATTTGTCCACCATCCAGAACCAGCATTTAATTGCTGGCATGTACACATGAACTGTCAGACATTGAAACTTGGACTCAGAACTGTTGGACATTGAAATTGGGACTTGTTCTTATATGTTTATTTCTGGTCTGCAGATACAAGCCATCTTAAGGAAAAAATAAGGGGAAGATGTGGGAAACTGTTTATTGCCTTCACTATCTGATAAGCATAGACAGAGAACCCCCCCCCCCCAAGGCTGGGTGCCTTTGAAGCCCTAGCAAAGGTCGGAGCTAGGAGCCACCTCTGTTTGTCCAGACAGTGGTAGCTGAAGCAACTTCCCCATTTATTATTATTATGTAAATCCTTGCTGATGGGCTAGTCTGCCTGTTGCCAGGGGTCGCCTGCCTAAGGGCTATGCTATGGGTGCATCCCAGATCAATAAAAGCTTGGTGAGGCCTGAGCACAGGTGGAAGTCCTTCCCCTTGAGTTGGACTTGCCCACCTGGTCCCCCAATATTTCCAATTATCTCTTGTCTTTTCATTTTCATTTGTGTGCGGCTCCGCTTCCAGTTCCTGAACCCTAATCCACTCAGGACGTGGGAAGGAAACACTCAACAATTAGCCAATGGGAAGTGTAGCGGGGTTATGGTTAATTACCATGTTTGTCTATTATTAGATAGGACTAGAGGCCCAGTGCACATATTTGTACACTGGTGGGGTCCCTCAGCCTGGCCTGTGGGGATCGGGCTGAAACCAGCCGGGTGCACAGATTCATTCAGGGTGTGTCTGGCCTGTCTCTCCCAGTCCCCCTCAGGGCCAATTGGGGCTGATCAGGGTGTCTCACCCAGTCCCAGTCAGGGCCAATGGGAGCTGATCAGGGCTGACTGGCTAGGGAGGGACCCCAAGAGGTTGGTTGGCTGGGGAGAGACCGTGGGAGGGCTCCAGAGCATGTCCAGCCAGTCTCACCCAGTCCCAATCAGCTGGACCCCAGCAGCAAGCTAACCTACCAGTAGGAGCATCTGCCCCCTGGTGGTCAGTGCGCATCATAGCGACTGGTCAAACGGTGGAATGAATGGTAGGACACTTAGCATATTAGGCTTTTATTATATGGGATTGTCTCTAGTACTAGAATGACACTCTTTGAGTATAGAACTGTGTGGCTCTTATTCATTGTTGTTTCCTCAGTGTCTAATGCAGTGCTTTTGCTCAGTAAATATTAGTTGAATGAATTACCTAAATATTTTACATCAATAATTTGCCTAAAATCTCTGTGACTCAACTCTATGCTGACTTACATTTTGTACTTGTATAGTAAGTTCTCACTTAATGTCATTAATAGGTTCTACAACTTTAAGTATAATTTGTAATTAAACCAATTTTATTATAGGCAATTAATGTAAACAAGACTTAAGTTCTTATAGCATCCCATCATTACAATGCTGAACGAAATGACATTATACAGTGACCAGCTATATATGATTTTATTCCTCATAAAAATACTTTCACATATATTAGCTCATGACAGCTCAGGAGATTAGGTATGCAAATCTGATTATTTTTATTCTATAGCTGAGAAAATATAGTTAGGGTCATATAACTAATAAGAGAGGCAATATGGCTGTTGTGATGCTCACTCCATCTTTATCTCCTCTCTTTATCATTCTAGTATTTTCTTAGGTGTCAGAACAAAGCATGGACAAGAATATCTCTGGATGCTATGAGGGAAAAACCAATTCTGGATTGCGATCAGCTGCAATTCAATTTTGTGGTTTGAGAATTGAGACTTATTGGTAGAATCACTGCAGTTTCCACTGGAACAGAGGATTAGGATGAGCCAGAGCCTGAGTTAAGAAAAAAAATGATGTGCTGGTACCCTGGGACCTAATGGGAGTACTGAGGTTGGGAAACAATCCATTATTGAACGAATAGTGACTGAGCAACAGATTCATGTGTGTCCAGCAGCTGGTGCTAAGGGTCCAATGGTCAAATAGCCTTGTTTCTTGCCATTTTTAACGAAGTACACAAGAATACAATTGAAAATACAAATTGTACTAAATTTCACATGTCAGATGAGTTACACAATACTGCATAGTATTCACTTTTTGAAAAATATAAATGTTATCAAAACTTGAATAATAGGAAAGAGATAGGTAGAAGAGACAGATTTGTTCATTAAAAGATGTTTCTTGGCCCAGTGTCCTCACTCCTAGGAATATATCCTAAGAATCCTGAAATACCAATTAGGAAGAATATATGTACCTCTAGGTTCATAGCAGTGCTATTTGCAATAGCTAATATCTGGAAACAGCCCAAGTGTCCATCAGTAGATGAGTGGATAAAAAAAGATGTGGTGCATTTACACAATTGAATACTATGCAACTTTTAAAAAGAAGGATCTCTTACCCTTTGAGACAGCATAGAGGAACCTGGAGATTATTAGGCTAAGAAAAATAAGCCAGTCAGAGAAAGACAAGTATCACATAATCTCACTCATATGTAGAATATAAAGAACAAAATAAACCAATGAACAAAATAGATCCAGAGACATAGAAACATGAACAAAATGGTGAATCTCAGAGGGAAGGGATGAGATCGGGGTGGGGGGTGGGAAGAGATAAACCAAAGAACTTATATGCATATATGAATGGCCACAGACAATAGTGAGGTGAAGGCCTGGAGGTGGGTGGGTATGTGGTGGAGGGGTCAATAGGGATGAAAAGGAGATATCCATAATACTTTCAACAATAAAGGTAAATTTAAAAAATGTTTCTTGGAACCTACCACATGTCAAGCCTTTATCTAGGAACTGAGGATATAGCAGTGAACAAAACAACAGGCACTATTCCTGCTTTTATGGAAGGAAGGAAAATAGCAAGGCATATTCCAGGGATAGTGTCAGAGCACACAGCAGGAGCTCTGCACGAGCTCTGGTGCTCTGAGTTGTACTGAGTGGCTGTGAGTCCATGTATTCTTCTAAATTCTACTATCTGACTATGCCAAGGCTGGTTCCTGCTTGAACCCTGCTCACTGTACTAACTATTGGTAACTTAGTCAAAGTTCTTCCTTTATCCTCTGCTCACTAGTAACAGGTGTTGGGTCTGAGCCCCTCTGCCTGAGGCTGGACCTCCTAGGACACCGGGTCTTAGATGGAGAAGCCATGAGAGATTGTGGGTATATAAGAATAAGTCTTTATTGCTGACACCAGTGGCCATATCGCCATCAGTACCCACAGCTATTATCTGAGCAGCACATGCTGTCTCCTAGACTGACCACCTCACATTATAGCAGTATGTGGCTCAGCAGCTTCTCCTGTCTCTCCTGCCCAGTTGTTCTCTTCAGCAGACTTCTTCTCACTCCCACCTCAGCCAATTCCAGCTATCTAGCTGGTCAGTAACCTACTTTTATACCATTTAGACAAAGAAGACTTCGTGCCAATAGTTACATCAATCATATTTGCTACAGAAGGGCATAGTGTACCTTGTTTCCTTGCACCTGCTCATGGTATCTTGACCTGATTAGGATTCCCAAACTCAGAGTCCTTGAACATTCCATTTAGGCACATGCCAAGAGTGGCCTTTGGTCATTCTGGTGTATTGATAACAAGGCCTTTGTGCTCCCACAGGCATTGACTATCCGGGGACCTGGCATGGTTCCCACAGATAATAAGTAGATCTTTTTGCCTAGAGTGACCCTATCCAACATGGTAGCAACTAGCCACATGTGGTTAACTAATTTTAAATCCATTAAAATAAAATAGATAAAATAGAAAATAATTCAGTCCTCAGGCACACCAGCCACATTGCAAGTGCTCAATAGCCATATATGGCCAATGGCTATCATACTGGACAGAGCAGGTGTAGAACATTTCCATCACCACAGAAAGTTCTGTTGGAATGCACTGTCCTACAATGTAATATTTAGGTTGAAAGTGGTCTTTAAGATGAATAATCTGGTCTCAGTGGATAGATTGGATTTGGGGGAGAAGATGTTTGACCTAGAGAGAGGCCTTAATAAGGACAATGGCTATAGGAATGTAGAAGGATCTTGCATGAGGCAGGATAGGCAGTATTTTGAGAGCAGCTGTCAGTGATGACTCAGAGATTCTAGCCTAAGTGACCAGAGAATAAAATTACCTTAAACAAGCACTGCAGAATTAAGAGAAAGTGTAATTTTAGGGGCTATATGATGAGAATAATTTTAGACTGGGTTCAACACAAGAAAACAATTATAAGAGACCAAGATGGCGGCATAGGTAAACACCAGAGACTGCTGCCGCAAACAACCACTTCAAAAATACAACTAAAAGACGGAACGGACATCACCCAGAACCACAGGAAGGCTGGCTGAGGAGAGACTCTTCAACTAGAAGGAAAAATAACAGCACACCGAGGCTCAGAGGAGGCGCAGTGTGGAAAAAACTCAGGTGCGGAGGTGCGCGCGCAAAGCGGGCTGGTGGCTGAGAGCGCGGTTGTCGTTTTCGGTCAGGGGGGAGTCTCAGACTCTGAGCTCCAGATACGGGCGAATCGCTGGGGACTCGGACCCAAACGGGAGAAGCGGGAGTGTCTGGCATCAGTTGGAAGGCAGCTTTCCCTCCGAGGTTTGCAGCGGTTCCGGGGGTTCTGAGAAGCAGAGCCTCTGGGAACAGGACTGAGGGCACCATAACGGCTCCCTCCGCCCGCCCTGTTGAGCCCGCCCCGCCCAAGCCCTGCGCAGAGCCATTTGCCGGATAGCCTCAGGCAAAGGCTAGATTAGCACCTCCCCAGAGGACAGAAGTTTTCCGCGGCAGACACAGCTGATTCACACAGCCAGTCGGCCTGGTGGTCAAATCCCTCTAGTATTAACTACAACAATCAAGGCTCAACTAGAACAAGACTGCGCACAAAGACCACTAGGGGGTGCACCAAGAAAGCATAAAAAATGCGGAGACAAAAAAACATGACAGAAATGGAGGATATAGAGCTAAAAATCGCAATTTTGAGGGCTTGCAAAAATGTGCTAGAAGCTGTCAATAAACTTGAGGAGAGAGTCACGAAAACTAATGAGACCCTCGATGCTATGATAAAGAACCAACTAGAAATTAAGCATACACGGACTGAAATAAAGAATATTATACAGACACCCAATAGCAGACCAGAGGAGCGCAAGAATCAAGCCAAAGATTTGAAATGCGAAGAAGCAAAAAACACCCAACCGGAAAAGCAAAATGAAAAAAGAATCCGAAAATACGAAGATAGTGTAAGGAGCCTCTGGGACAGCTTCAAGCGTACAAACATCAGAATAATTGGGGTGCCAGAAGATGAGAGACAGCAAGATATTGAAAACCTATTTGAAGAAATAATGGCAGAAAACTTCCCCCACCTGGTGAAAGAAATGGACTTACAGGTCCAAGAAGCGCAGAGAACCCCAAACAAAAGGAATCCAAAGAGGACCACACCAAGACACATCATAATTAAAATGCCAAGAGCAAAAGACAAAGAGAGAATCTTAAAAGCAGCAAGAGAAAGAGACTCAATTACCTACAAGGGAATACCCATACGACTGTCAGCTGATTTCTCAACAGAAACTTTGCAGGCCAGAAGGGAATGGCAAGAAATATTCAAAGTGATGAATACCAAGAACCTACAACCAAGATTACTTTATCCAGCAAAGCTATCATTCAGAATTGAAGGTCAGATAAAGAGCTTCACAGATAAGGAAAAGCTAAAGGAGTTCATCACCACTAAACCAGTATTATACGAAATGCTGAAAGGTATCCTTTAAGAGGAGGAAGAAGAAAAAGGTAAAGATACAAATTGTGAACAACAAACATGCATCTATCAACAAGTGAATCTAAGAATCAAGTGAATAAATAATCTGATGTACAGAATGAACTGGTGATTATAATGAATCAGGGACATAGAAAGGGAATGGACTGACTATTCTTGGGGGGGAAAGGGGAATGGGAGATGCGGGAAGAGACTGGACAAAAATCGTGCACCTATGGATGAGGACAGTGGGTGGGGAGTGAGGGCGGAGGGTGGGGCGGGAACTGGGAGGAGGGGAGTTATGGGGGGGAAAAAAAGAGGAACAAATGTAACCTGAACAATAAAGATTTAATTTAAAAAAAAAAGAAAAGAAAACAATTATAAACAGTGGACAACAAAAGATTGGAGAGAGAGAGAGAGCAGGCATAATTGCTTCCTTATGAATTAGTCAGCCAAAGTGTTAGATAGGACTTCTCATGTCATCATTGGCCTAACTTGCCTGATTTTCTAGCTTACCTGGTATTAAACACATATGGTTTAGAGATCTGCGTTTAAAAAAATATTGAGCCACAGTTTTCAAACCTAAAAATAGAATTAAATTAATTATCTTTTTTAGTTCTTATTAATATTAAATGTGGCAGCAAAATATCAGGCATATGTTGTAGCAATATTTTTACTGATACAGCTCCTAGGACAATGGAAACTAAGGAGAAAATAAACAAATTGGACTACATAAAAATAAAAAGCTTCTGCACAACAAAATAAACCATCAACAAAACAACAAGAAAACCCACTGCATGAGAGAACATTTTGCCAATGTTATCTCCAATAAGGCTTTCATCCCAAAATTTACAGCGAACTCATGCAACTTAGCAAAAGGAAGATAAACAACTCAATCAAAAATGGGCAAGGGACCTAAATAGACACTTTTCAAAAGAGGACATACAGAAGGCCAAGAGACATACAAAAACATGCTCAAAGTCACTAATCATCTGAGATATGCAAATCAAAACAACAATGAGATACCATCTCACACCTGTCAGAATGACTATCATCAACAAATCAACAAATGATAAGTGCTGGCGAGAATGCAGATTAAAAAGTAACCCTCTTGCACTGCTGGTGGGAATGGAGACTGGTGCAGCCACTATGGAAAACAGTATGGAGTTTCCTCAAAACGTTAAAAATGGAACTCCCATTTGACCCAGTAATCCCACTTCTAGGAATATATCCCAAGAAATCAGAAACACCAATCTGAAAGGATATATGCACCCCTATGTTCATAGCAGCACAATTTACAATAGCTAAGATTTGGAAACAGCTTAAGTGCCCATCAGCAGATGAGTGGATTAAAAACCTGTGGTACATCTACACAATGGAATACTATGCTGCTGTAAAAAGAGAGTCTCAACAGCACGGATGGACATGGAGAGCATTATGTTAAGTGAAATAAGCCAATCAGAGAAAGGTAAATATATCAGAGAAAAAATATCACATGATCTCATTCATTTGTGGAATATAATGTACAACATAAACTGATGGACAAAAATAGATACAGAGACAGAGAAGCATCAAACAGATCGTCAAACCTCAGAGGTTTTGCAGGGGAGGGTGTGTGTGTGGGGGAGGGGGGGTGGTAAGAGATCAACCAAAGGAGTTGTATGCATGCTTATAAGCATAACCAATGAACACAGACACTAGGGGGGTGAGGGCATGTGCTGGGGGGTGGGAGTGGCCAGGGAGAGGTCAGTGGGGAAAAAGGAGACATATGTAATACTTTAATCAATAAAGGATTAAATATATATATACAAAAAAAATTAACTGTGGTAATAAGTATCTTGCATTGCTCCTGGCCCTGAGTGGAGAATCTAATGTGGTAGCACTCTTTCCTTAGTGTGGGTATAAATAACACCACATCTCTAATGAATACCTAATAATTTAATTGAATTCTGCAGTCATATGTTTTTCTGTAGCATGCCTGCATGACACTGTGTTCTTCTTCCTGATGGAGTGACAGCAGCTCCCCAACAACCACAGAGATAGAAAGGACAGAGAACAAGCTCTGGGCTGGAGTGAATCTTCCAGTGGTGTGTGTGGCCTGTCCCTTGTTATTATTCCCCATCGGTAAAATGAAAAGATTGAACTGGCTGATTCCTAAAGTCCCTTATGATCTAGATTCTGTGATCTCAGCTGTCATGTCCAGGATAAATTTTAACATTCACTTTCAGAATGTCAGCTACCAGATGGGCCTACTTTGGATTTGAGATTGAGAAGGCATATATGCTTATTCAACTTGACATGCTTCTAATGAAAAGAAAAAATCATATTCATCTAGACACAGCATCCAGTAGACATTCAATAATGATAGAACCAATGCAGAATAAGAATTAGACTGTTTGACTTTGTGAAACCATGGCAGTGGCCTCTGAATATGGGACTCCTAGTGTGAATACTGATGAAAACAGTATATTCTTTTGAAAACAGAATATTCACAACCTTTGATGCCACAATTGGCTAAATTGCTCTTCTTTTTAAAAAAATATATTTTATTGATTTCTTACAGAGAGGAAGGGAGAGAGATAGTTAGCAACATCGATGAGAGAGAAACATCAATCAGCTGCCTCCTGCACACCTCCTACTGGGGATGTGCCCGCAACCAAGGTACATGCCCTTGACTGGAATCGAACCTGGGACCCTTGAGTCTGCAGGCCGACGCTCTATCCACTGAGCCAAACCAGTCAGGGCTAAATTGGTCTTCTTGATCCCATGGTGAATGACAGAATAAAGGACCAGAGAGGCAACTATAGCCTGGGATGGCACCCTACCCCACAGAATCTGTACTGTTTTATCCTAAATACTAGGAATTCAAATTATAATTAGGGGTGTGGAGAGACAAAAAGTGCATTTTTGATGAAAATCCAATTAGTAGAACAATTAATTGGGCACTTACTACTCACAAAGCACTTTGATTGATGAGTTTTAGGAGACAAAGATGAATCAAGTAAGCTCTGTGTCCTGAAGAAATTTATGATATAAGGGAGTGGGGTGATGAGGTAGGAGCAGAATAATCAACAAAGGGATGGGATGGATGTGAATGTAGGTCACCTGGAGGGAATATTTGAGCTATATGTGGATGGCTAATACCAAAGAAACCTGAGAAGAGGCTGCCTGGGAGGTTCTCTGAATGACACCTCCACCCCACTCCATCTTCTGATATGCTTTGTACCCCAAAAGAAATAAAAAATCTTAAGTAAACAGTGACTTTCCTTAAAGAGACAGCTGTATTTTTGTGCTTCATGCTTAGCCAAATCCTGTTTAATTAACCTACTTAGACTTGTTGATTGAGGTTAATTAGAGCATAGGATTGAAGTTAATTGCTATTGTAAACTGCCAATGTTATAGGCAGTACATTTTGAATTTGGCTAAAAAGATACTGAGGTAGAGGTCTATTTTTCTTAGCTTGCTTACTTTTTGTCTTATGCTTTCCACTCCTTAGGTAAAAGTCATTTCTCCATTCCTAATTCTAGTTTACTTTGCTTTTGTTGTGCGTGGTGGGTGGATGGGTCATTGAGGGAGCTGACTTTATTTTACTCCATAATTCCTCAGGTATTAGTTAGTCTCTTTCACTTGATTCTTCTTTTTATCTCTCCTTTCTGATTATGCCTCACCCAAAATGTGCATACTTGTACACATATGCACACATACACACATAAATACACACATGAACAAATGTGCACACACAAACACATACCACACAGTCCACTCCTTCTACTTCTACTCTGCATAACGTCATGGATTTTTTTAAGCAGCCACATAATCTTTTTTCCTAGAAGGAATGAAGGGAGGCCTACTGGCAATATGATAGGACACTCAATGGACTAGCAAAGACATTAACTGATCTTTTGATAACATGTGTGTGCATATGATGTTGTTGGTGTTGGTGGTGTGTGATGAGGGCAGAGAGGAAGACAAATATATATAGCAAAAAAAAAATAAAAGAGAAAAGGCAAGAATTTTCAGAGCCAGAATATGTTTGGGGCATGCTATTTCCTCTATTTTATTTCAGGGATCAAAGTTCAAATTCAGAAGGACAAATTCCTGAGCCATTCACATGGCAGCTTTTCCCACTGCACCTTCTCTTTAGGTTCTAGGTACTCTTTTACACATAAACTCAGTTCAGCTCAAGCAGTCACATAAAAGGCTCTCTTGCCTCACACATATATGTAGACACAAAAATGCTGTGCATATTTTTACAAAATATCTAAGTAAATGTGTATTTTGAACCCTAGAGCTGTCTGCAATGACTGTTCTGAGGACATTTTGAAATACTGTTTTTAGGCTTTGTGCTCATCCCAGTTCCTGTCCCCACTTCCCTTTGTCTTGATAAGTGATGGTTCTCTGCCCCAAGCTCTGACTTCTGTTTTTTAGCAAATGTCAGACAAGTCAGGTACTGTCCCCACTAATCTCTTGATGTGAACACATTTGACAGATGCATCAATAACAAAGTAGTAACTAAAATGGCAGAAAAATCTTCATCTCTTTTACTTCTCTTATGATGTGGACTTGAACATCAAGAACATTGTAGTTGTGGGGAGAAGAAAATGGCAGTTGAAAAGGCAGATGTGTCCTGCACCTCGTCTTGGAGCCAGGCTGGAAAAGCAACTAAATCAGAGAACACCCACCTGTAATTAACAAATTGGACACAGCTGAGGAGACAATTATCAACAAGAAAGGGCAGAGGATGCCTGGAGAATAGGTAGGAACAGGAATCTGGGCGGGAGAGGGCCACCTGGTCATGAAGCTGAGAGGGTGAGGTAGAAGTTGCATTGCACCTGAAGAATGGACCTTGAAAGAACTGACTCCTTTCATCCCCTTGCCCTCTACCTGAACCTTAGGCATTCCTTTTGATTCCCATAAATTTTGTTAGTACTGCCTCTCAGGCACAGATGGTTCATTTGAAGTATCCATCTTATATAAAAACTGCTGTTTGAAATTTTAACCCTGATAGTATAGCTTCTGTCTTAAATAATAAGGAAAATAAGACTACTCCCATTCCAGAGAGGCCGTAAACTATGCCCCAGACAGAGTTGTCAGTGCTGACACCCAGACAGTTGCCAGGCCTTGAGATATGGTCTCATGGCCCCTTCCCAGCACACAGGCCTTCTTTCTCAGAAGGCCTGGAAGTCTCATTCCAAATTTGGGAGACAAAGGACTGGAAAAAGTATAAATAAAGAGAGTTTCCTCCATATTGGGGGCCCAGAATTTGAAAGACACATTTTTCTCTGGGCCTGCACAGAATTTAATAATAAAATGTAACTCCTGTAGTCGGCACTGCAGTTCAGCCTCTGCTTCAGCAGGATGCTATTATTGTAGTCGCTGGCCAGCTTAATAAAGGTTCCTAAATTTTAATCTGAGTCCCTGGTAGTCGTCTCCACGGGTCACCCCATTACACATTGACCTATTAATTCCAGGATATAACTAAACCAGATAAGTAACTATGCTATTTCTAGCTTCTATAAATATGCTTGCTTGAATAATGGGAAAGTGAAGCGGGATGGGGGGGCTGGAAATTTGGGCCTGTGACGGAAATCTGGTGTATGTTCTTATCAGTCTATGGTCTGGTCACTGCTCCTTCTTAAATTATCTATCTTGCAGGACCTGTTTGCTTAAGTATTGTTACCACCTTAGGAAGGCCTTAAACTATGACGCTCCCAGACGGAATTGTCATGGCTGGCGCCAGGCCAGGCCTTGAGATAGTGTCTCACGGCACCAATCCTAGAGGTGTGTTGTTGTTGTTTTTTTTCTCTTTTTGCCTTTATAAGCTTACCCCTAACTTCATTTCGAGACCGCGAGGTTTGGAATGGTGATAGCCCTTCGCGGTCACTGTGGGCTTTGAAATAAAAGCTCCAAAATTTGACCCTCTGGTTGTGGCGTTTTCTCTTGGACTCGCTGAATTTCAATATAACCAATGCTGTGCCCCTTGGTGACAGGCGTAATACCAAACTGAGAAAAGGAAAACCACAGGTCTGCTGGCACTTAGGGAATCTAGACCTAAGACCACAGCCACAAAAGGCTGCACCCCGACAGGCAGCCTGAAAAGCGGCCTGAGCAGCACGGTGCCAGCAGAAGAGAAACCTGCAGTTTCGTGGTTGTTTTGCTTTTGTTTTGACTTTGCTTTTATTCGCTAAACCCAGACATAGGACTATTCAGTTGCAAGAACTCACCCAAGGCTGTGGAGCAGGGAGAGGCACAGATTTGTGAAGCTGGAGGAGAGGCGGTGGAGGGAATCAGTGCAGGGAGACATGACCAGGAATCCAGCATTGGGACATTTGTAACCTTCCAAACCTAAGCGGCCATTTCTCTCCTGAAGAGCTACCCCTCCCAGTAGCCTCAAGACAGGTAACCCAGCCTGCCATACCCTGCCTGCATTTTGAGCTATATAAAGGAAACAAAGGCTCTGAATAGCCCCAAAGAGCCCTCGGTGACTGGTTTGGAAAAGGGGATGGCTTGCCCTGCTATTCCAGGAATAAGACTGATAAAAATTCCAGGTTGCCAGCCATCCCCATTAATCTCATACAAGGATCTCTGACCAACCAAGGCCAAGGTAATATCATGGGCCACTCCTGGAGGAATAGCTCTTGGTCAGGGAAAAAATATCAATCTGATTCCTGGAAAGCAAAACAGCACCATCCCCACCTAAAGTCCTGTCAGAAGCAGATGCTTGAGTGATTAAGATTGACAGCTGGCAGATAGGCAAAGCAGGCAGATTGGTCCTGCCTGCTTGCAGCCAAGGCCTGTGGAGACAGACACAAGAAGAGCAGTGGTGGATTGCTTGGAGCTTCAACATTGTGCTAATTGCCAGACAGTGCCTGACAATGGTCAGCACATAACCACCTAATAGGAAGCCCAGAATTGGCAGACTGAACAGAAGAGTGGGGTCCTAAACTTTTTCTTTAATTAAAAAAAATTAGTATTATTTTATTACCTTTTTATTGTTTTTTTATTTTTTTTCACTTTTTCTTCCTCACTTCTCCCTTTTTCATCCCGTTTTGCTTCTCCTTTCCCCACTGTAGCTTTTCTCTTTTTTTCTTTTTATCAATTCTTTTAAATTGATCTTCTTTATCTGCTTTATTGATGTGTTATTATTATTGTAGTCTCTGTTGGCTTATTCATATATAAAAACTCCTCTTCCTTGCTCCTACTCCATTTCCCCTTCTCTTTTCTCTTTCTTCACTACTCAATATTTTTTCCCCTTGCCTCTCTTGCCCTTTTCATCTCCTAATTTTTAAATTAGTTTCACTTCCTAAATTCAGGCCTATCTGCTCTCTTCTCTATTCTCCTTTTTAAAAAAAAAATTTACTATACTAAACCATATTCCTTCCCCTATTCATCTAATTCCTTATCCTTATTTTTCATACTTAGGCTCTGCCTCAACATATTCTGCCCCCTCCCCACTTTCTGGTATTTTTTGTTTGCACTTTTTGGTTTAATTGTTTATTTTCTCCCTACATTCTTTTTTCCCCTCTTCTTGTTGTCTTTTCTTGCTACCATTTTTGTTCTCTTAATTTTTCTCTCTCTTAATTCTCTTTTTTTTCTGGTGATAACTTTTATTAGGGTTATAGGTGTCTTGTGTACATTTGTGTTCTGTTACTTTTGTGTTGTGTCATGCCATGTTGTATTTTGTGTTGCTCGGTCAGCACCTCCACAATGGTTGGCATGATGTGGTAGAGAGCGAGCCAGATAAACAAGACACCCTGAGAGGAGACTCTATCCATGAATGGGACAATAACATTCAAGAATCAACTACATCAAGAGAACCAAAATATCTCAAGTAGGGGTCATCCTAGAATACCCAGCCCAGAAGACTTGAGACACTGGGTCCCACAAAACATCTATTACATAAGACAAATCCAAAAAATTTGGGTTGCATAGCAGTTCGATCTAATATCAAAAAGGAATAGAAAATATGGGGAGACAAAGAAACACCCCCATATGAAAGAAGAGGAATCAACAGTTTAGGACAGTGGTCAGCAAACTCATTAGTCAACAGAGCCAAATATCAACAGTACAATAATTGAAATTTCTTTTGAGAGCCAAATTTGTTAAACTTAAACTCTATAGGGTAGGTACATTGTTATTAACTTAATTAGGGTACTCCTAAAGCTTAGGAAGAGCCACACTCAAGGGGCCAAAGAGCTGCATGTGGCTCATGAGCCGCAGTTTGCTGACCACAGGTTTAGGAAATAAATGAAATGGAGGCAAGCAATTTGTCAGAGAAAGAATTCAGAGTAATGGTTATAAGGATGGTCAAAAGGCTGAATGAGAAAATTACCAACTATGTAAGAATCAAGAGGAAATGAAGAATGACAGAGCTGAAATAAAGAACACATTGGAAGGTTTCAAGAGTACACTAGAAAAAGATGAGGACTGAATCAATGAGTTAGAAGACAAAATAGAAAAAACTCCCAAGCAGAGCAGCAACTGGAAAAAAATTAAAAAGCAGGAGGCGTGTCTAAGGGAGATTTGGGACAACACAAAATGAAACAACATCTGCATAATAGGGGTGCCAGAAGGAAAGGAAACTGAACAAGGAATAGAAAACCTGTTTGAAGAAATAATGACAGAAAAATTCCCTGACTTTGGGAAGAAAAAAGTCACACAAGTCCTAGAAGCACACAGGGCCCAAACAAGATGAACCCCAAAAAACTGACACCAGGACACACCGTAATTAAATTGGCAAACATCAACAGCAAAGTAAGACTCTTAAAGAGACAGAAAGTTACCTACAAGGGATCTCCCTTTAGACTATTAACTGATTTTTCAACAGAAACACATCAGGCCAGAAGGGATTGGAATGAAGTATGCAAAGTGGTAAAAAGCAAGGGACTGAGCTCAAGAATACTCTATTTAGCAAGGCTGTCATTCAAAATTGAAGGTAAATCAGGTGCTTCACAGACACACAAAAAAAGGCTAAGGGAGTTTTTTACCACCAAGCCAGCAATGCACAAAATGTGAAAGGGACAATGCCAGAAGAAATAGAAAGGGAGGAATGAACACAGGCATAAAGAATCAGAATGACAACAAACAAGTACCTATCAATAATAACCTTAAACATAAATGGATTAAATGTTCTCATCAAAAGACATAGGAATAGAAAACATGACCCATATATATGCTGTCTATAAGAGACCCACCTCAGAACTAAGGACTCACACAGACTGAGAGTGAAGGGATGAAAAAAAATTCTTCAGGCAAATGGAAATGAAAAAAAAAAAGCTAGGGTGGCAATACATATATCTGACAAAATTGACTAAAAGTGAAGGCAATAACAAGAGATGAGGAAGGCCACTTCATAATACTGAATGGATTGATTCAACAAGAGGATATAACTTTGGTAAACATATATGCCCCCAACACAGGAGCACCCAAGTACATAAAAAATCTCCTGGAATATATCAAGGAAGAGATCAACAGCAATGCAATCATTGTAGGGGAGTTTAATACACCATTGACATAATTAGATAAATCCTCTAGACAAAAGATTAGGAAAGAAACAGCAATTCTAAATGACTCAATAAATCAGATGGAATTTATTGAGATCTTCAGAACATTCAACCCCAAAGCTACAGAATATACATTCTTATCAAGTGCACATGGGACATTTTCTAAGATAGATCACATATTAGGACACATACTAAGTCTCTAAAAATTCAAGGAGATTGAAGTCATAGCAGGCATCTTCTCAGATCACAATGGCATAAAATTAGAAATTAACTACAATAAAAACAAACATATAGAGGCTAAATAGCAGCCTATTAAACAATGAATGGGTTACCAATGAGATCAAAGAAGAAGTGAAAAAGATCCTGGAAACAAATGACAATGAAAACACAATAATCCAAAATCCATGGGACACAGTGAAAGCAGTCCTTTCAGGGACGTTTGTAGCACTACAGGCATACCTCAAAAAAAACAAGAAAAATCAATGATAAACTATTTAACTCTACTACTTAAAGAACTAGACAGAGAACAACAAGAAAAATCCAAAGGAAGTACAGTGGGGCCTTGACTTACGAGTTTAATTCGTTCCGTGACGGAGCTCGTAACTCAAATTACTCGTATGTCAAATCAATTTTCACCATTACAATGAATTGAAATGCCATTAATCCGTTCCGGACACCCAAAAAACACTGCAATTGTTTTGTTAAATGTTTTTAAATAAGAAAAATGTATTTAAAAATAACGAATATTGTATAAAAACACAATACTGAACAATAGAATGTAGTGCAATAAACTTGTTTTATTAAGTTTAATGTACAGCATTTACCTTGGAGATCAAACAACTTAAAGATGCTGATGGAGTTGGAGGAGAAAGGCTGAACTGAATAACTGAATCTTCTTTGCTGATTTTTGCCCTTTTTGCCACGCTTTCATCACTTTCATCTACAGGAGTTTTCGATAAAAACCTGTCCAATGAGATCTGTTTCATCCTCCCTTTCAGAATATTTCTGAAATGAGT
>NW_005370760.1:261975-267025 GCF_000412655.1 Myotis brandtii
TTCACTGTGACGTTCACTGCGCCAACTAGCGGTGGGGTATCTGAAGCTGGCTCGTAACCCGAATTTTAGCTCGCAACTCAAAGCAAAAAATCGGCTGAGAGACGGCTCCTATCTTGAAAAACTCGTTAGTCGGGACACTCGTAAGTCAAGGCCCCACTGTAGAAGAAAGAAATAATAAAGATTAGAGCAGAAATAAATAACATAGAGACTAAAAAAAACAATACAAAAAATCAATGAAACCAAGAGCTGGTTCTTTGAAAAGATAAACAAAATTGATGGGTCATGCATATATGCATGCAAGTACATTAGTTGATCTCTTCCCCCGCTCCCTCCCCTGCCTTCCATCTGAGGTTCAAGGTCTGTTCATGCTTCTATGACTCGGAGTCTATATTTGATCATCAGTTTGTTTGGTTCATTAGGTTCCTCATATGAATAAGATCACGTGATACTTATCTCTCTCTGACTGGCTTATTTTACACAGCATAATACTCTCCAGGTTCATGCATGCTGTTGCAAATGGTAAGAGTTATTTCTTTTTTATTGCCACATAGTATTCCATTGTGTAAATGTACCATCTTTTTTTTAATCCACTCATCTGCTTATGGACATTTAAGCTATTTCCAAGTCTTAGCTATAGTAAATTGTGCTTCTATGAAATAGGGTTGCATGCATTCTTTCTGATGAGTGCCTCAGGTTTCTTAGGGTATATTCCTAGAAGTGGAATGACTAGGTCAAAGGGAGTTCCATCTTAATTTTTTGAGGAAACTGCATACTGTTTTCCACAGTGGCTGCACCAGTCTGCATTCCCACCAACAGTGCACTGGAGTTCCCTTTTCTCAACAACCTTGCCAACACTTGTCCTTGGTAGATTTGTTAATTAGAGCCACAGGTGTGAGGTGATATCTCATTGTCGAATTGATTAGCATCCCTCAGATAATTAATGCCTTTGTTTTGTTTTGTTTTTCCATATACCTCTTGGCTTTCTGTATGTCCATTTTGGAGAAGTGTCCATTTTTTAATTGGATTGTTTGTCTTCTTTTTGTTAAGTTGTATGAGTTCCCTATATATTTTGGAGATTAACCCCTTATCAGATGTATCATTGCCAAATATGTTCTCCCATGGAGTGGGTTCTCTTGTTATTCTGATGATGGTATCTTTTTTCAGTGCAGATGCTTTTTATTTTAATACTAGAGGCCCGACGCATGAAATTCATGCATGGGTAGGGTCCCTAGGCTGGGCCTGTGATCAGGGCCATTATCCCTGGATGCTGGCATCTGGCTCCACCCCCCACCACCACCACCAGTCACCCTCTATGTGTGGGGCGACCGGCGGGGCGATTGGGGCCCCACTCATACCCGCCTTGGCCTGGCACCACCCGAATCTGCCACCATCCACCCCAGATTCCAAGTTCCCCATTGGGTGATTGGAGCCTGCCAGCTGCAGGGAGTGACCAAGGGGTTGGCTGGCAGGCCTGGATCAGGCAATCGGGGCTTGCAGGCTGGCAGCAGCTCCTGCATTGAATGTTGGCCCCTGGTGGTCAGTGCACATCATAGCGACTGGTTGTTCTGCCATCTGGTTGATTTGAATATTATACTTTTATATATATAGTAGAGGCATGGTGCACAAAAATTCGTGCACTGGAGGAGGGCCCTCAGTCTGGCCTGCCCCCTCTCACAGTCCAGGAGCCCTCAAGGGATGTCGTACTGATGGCCTCCCTCTGCAGGAGGCAACCAGCCAATCAAGGAAAGGCGACGCTCCCATCATGTTTCTGCTGCTGCCACTTCTGGCCACTGCAGCTGCCTAAGCCTCGGCCCTCGCAGCCACCAAGGCTTGCCCAAGCCTCAACTGGCCCTCATTGCCTGAGCCTCGGGCCCTCGCAGCGGCAGCTGCCATCTGCTGCCTGCCTGAGCCTCAGGCCGGCCCTGGCAGCAGCAGTCACCATCCACAGCTTGCCTGAGCCTTGGGCAGCCACTGTGGCTTTGTACGGAAGGACATTCAGAAGAACATCTGGAAGATGTCTGCTCTAATTAGCATATTATCTTTTTATTAGTATAGACTAGAGGCCCGGTGCACAAAAATTTGTGCACTCGGGGTGGGGTGGGGTCCCTCAGCCCGGCCTGTGCCCTTTTGCAGTCTGGGACCCCTCGGGGGATGTCCACCTACTGGCTTAGGCCCGCTCCCCAGGGGATCGGGCCTCAGCTGGCAGACATCCCTCTGGCAGCTGGGAGCCCTCAGGGGATGTCCACTTGCCAGCAGGGAGCAGGCCTAAGCTGCAGTCGGACATCATTAGAGCTGCTGAGGAGGTGGGAGAGGCTCCCGCCACCACCGCTGTGCTAGCAGCCGTCAACCAGGCTTGTGGCTGAGCAGAGCTCCCCCTGTGGGAGCGCAATGACCACCAGGAGGCAGCTCCTGCATTGAGCATCTGCCCCCTGGTGGTCAGTGTGTGTCATAGTGACCAGTCATTCCCAGTCTTTCTGCTGTTAGGGTCAATTTGCATATTACCCTTTTATTATATAGGATGGGTGCCTGGCCAGCCTGGGTGAGGGGCTAATGGCTGTTTGCAGGCTGGTCAAGCCCCACAGTGGAAACCCTCACCCCATGGGAGTGTGGCCAGCCTGTTTGAGAGGCTGAGGGCTGTTTTCAGGCTGCCCAAACCCCTTTCAGGGTGGGGGGCCCTAATGGGGTGCCTGGCCAGCCTGGGTGAGGGGCTAATGGCTGTTTGCAGGCTGGTCAAGCCCCACAGTGGAAACCCTCACCCCATGGGAGTGTGGCCAGCCTGTTTGAGAGGCTGAGGGCTGTTTTCAGGCTGCCCAAACCCCTTTCAGGGTGGGGGGCCCTAATGGGGTGCCTGGCCAGCCTGGGTGAGGGGCTAATGGCTGTTTGCAGGCTGGTCAAGCCCCACAGTGGAAACCCTCACCCCATGGGAGTGTGGCCAGCCTGTTTGAGAGGCTGAGGGCTGTTTTCAGGCTGCCCAAACCCCTTTCAGGGTGGGGGGCCCTAATGGGGTGCCTGGCCAGCCTGGGTGAGGGGCTAATGGCTGTTTGCAGGCTGGTCAAGCCCCACAGTGGAAACCCTCACCCCATGGGAGTGTGGCCAGCCTGTTTGAGAGGCTGAGGGCTGTTTTCAGGCTGCCCAAACCCCTTTCAGGGTGGGGGGCCCTAATGGGGTGCCTGGCCAGCCTGGGTGAGGGGCTAATGGCTGTTTGCAGGCTGGTCAAGCCCCACAGTGGAAACCCTCACCCCATGGGAGTGTGGCCAGCCTGTTTGAGAGGCTGAGGGCTGTTTTCAGGCTGCCCAAACCCCTTTCAGGGTGGGGGGCCCTAATGGGGTGCCTGGCCAGCCTGGGTGAGGGGCTAATGGCTGTTTGCAGGCTGGTCAAGCCCCACAGTGGAAACCCTCACCCCATGGGAGTGTGGCCAGCCTGTTTGAGAGGCTGAGGGCTGTTTTCAGGCTGCCCAAACCCCTTTCAGGGTGGGGGGCCCTAATGGGGTGCCTGGCCAGCCTGGGTGAGGGGCTAATGGCTGTTTGCAGGCTGGTCAAGCCCCACAGTGGAAACCCTCACCCCATGGGAGTGTGGCCAGCCTGTTTGAGAGGCTGAGGGCTGTTTTCAGGCTGCCCAAACCCCTTTCAGGGTGGGGGGCCCTAATGGGGTGCCTGGCCAGCCTGGGTGAGGGGCTAATGGCTGTTTGCAGGCTGGTCAAGCCCCACAGTGGAAACCCTCACCCCATGGGAGTGTGGCCAGCCTGTTTGAGAGGCTGAGGGCTGTTTTCAGGCTGCCCAAACCCCCTTCAGGTTGGGGGTCCCCACTGGGGTGCCTGGCCAGCCTGGGTGAGGGGCTAATGGCTGTTTGCAGGCTGGTCAAGCCCCACAGTGGAAACCCTCACCCCATGGGAGTGTGGCCAGCCTGTTTGAGAGGCTGAGGGCTGTTTTCAGGCTGCCCAAACCCCTTTCAGGGTGGGGGGCCCTAATGGGGTGCCTGGCCAGCCTGGGTGAGGGGCTGATGGCCGTTTCAGGCTGCCCATGGCTACAGGTTGGAAGCAGGTATCTGGTATTTATTTAACTTCTATAATTGAAACTTTGTAGCCTTGGTCCTGCTTGAAGCCTGGGTTGCCCCTGGCAACCCTTGTTCCCAGCCCCTCCTTGAGCAGAGGCCTTGCTGGCTGGAAGCAGGTATCTGGGATTTATTTATCTTCTGTAATTGAAACTTTGTAGCCTTGAGCCGAGATCAGGGCCAGCCAGGGCAGGCAGAAAGCTTGGCTTCCTCCATCGCCGGGGGCAACCTAAGCCTCCTGCTAACTCCAGCTTCGTGGCCGCCGCCATCTTTGTGACAGAGTGAGGGAGTGAGGGTGTGATGGTTAATTTGCATATTACTATTTTATTAGATAGGATATAAACTAGAGGCCCTGTGCACAAAATTCATGCGGGGGGGGGGTGTGTCCCTCAGCCTGGCCTGCACTTTCTCCATTCTGGGATCCCTTGGGGAATGTCCGACTACCTGTTCGCCCCTAACTGTCTCTGCTTCAGCCCCCGCCACCGTGGCTTTGTCCAGATGTCTGGTCTAATTAGCATATTACTCTCTCCAATCCAGGACCCCTCGGGGGATGTCCAACTGCCAGTTTAGGCCCAATCCAGTGGGATCGGGCCTAAACCAGCAGTCGGGCATTCCTCTCACAATCTGGGACTGCTGGCTCCTAACCGCTCACCTGCCTGCCTGATCACCCCTAACCACCTCTGCCTGCCAGCCTGATAACCCCTAACTGCCCTCCCCTGCTGGCCTTATCACCCCTAACCACTCTGCCTTGGCCCCTGCCACTGTGGCTTTGTCCAGAAGGACGTCCAGAAGACTTCCAGTCTAATTAGCACATTACCCTTTTATTAGCATAGATAGTCTCATTTGTTTATTTTCTCCTTAGTTCCTTTTGCCCTAGGACAGTGGTCGGCAAACTGCAGCTCTGCAAACCGCGGCTCGTGAGCCACATGCGGCTCTTTGGCCCCTTGAGTGTGGCTCTTCCACAAAATACCGGCTCTTTCACAAAATACTGACTTCTGCG
>NW_005370760.1:267187-268799 GCF_000412655.1 Myotis brandtii
GAACGTGCGCACCCACATGTGGTATTTTGTGGAAGAGCCACACTCAAGGGGCCAAAGAGCCGCATGTGGCTCGCAAGCTGCGGTTTGCCAACCACGGCCCTAAGAAATGTATTGGTAAAGATATTGCTATGAGAGATGTCTGAGATTTTTCAGCCTATGGCTTTTCTGGGGCTTTTATGGTTTCATGCCTTATATTTAAGTCTTTTATCTATTTTGAGTTCATTCTTATGTATGGTGCAAGTTGATGGCTTAGTTTCATTTTTTTGGCATGTATCTGTCCAATTTTTCCAACACCATTTATTGAACAGATTGTCATGACCCCATTGTATGTTCTTGCCTACTTTGTCAAATATTAATTGAGCATAATGGCTTGGGTCAAATTCTGGGATCTCTGTTCTATTCCATTTATCTATATGCCTCTTCTTGTGCCAGTACCAGGCTGTTTTGATTATGGTGGCTTTGTAGTATAATTTGATCTGGTCTTGTGAATCTTTCAACAACATTCTCTTTCTCAAGATTGCTGCAGTTATTGTGGGTCTTTTTTGGTTCTATTAAATTTTTGGTGTATTTGTTCTAGATGTGTGAAATAACCTGTTGGTATTTTAATAGGGATTGCATTGAATCTGTTGATTGCCTTGGTTAGTATGGACATTTTAATGATGTTAATTCTCCCAATCCATGAACTCGGTATATTCTTCCACTTGTTTGCATCTTCCATTATCTCTTTTTTTCAATGTCCTGTAGTTTTCCAAGTACAAGTCTTTTACCTTTTTGGTTAAGTTTGTTGCTAAGTATCTTCATTTTTTGTTATACTGGTAAATGAGATTGTTTGTTTAGTTTCTCTTCCTGAGAATTCATTATTGGTGTATAAAATAGCCTTCGATTTTTGGGTGTTGAATTTCTATCCTGCTAAATTGCCAAATTCATTTATTAAACCAAGTACTTTTTTTGGTGGAGTCTTTATGGTTTTCTATGTACAATATTATATTATCTGAGAATTTTGCTTCCTTCCTTCTAATTTGAATGCCTGTTATTTCTTCTTGTCTGATCTCTTTGGGTAGAACTTCTAGTACTATGTTGAATAAAAGTGGTGAAAGCAGACATTCCCTTCTTATTCCTTTTTTTTTATGAGAAACTAGAGGCCTGGTGCATGGATTCATGCACTGGTGGGGTCCCTCGACCTGGCCTGTGCCCTTTTGCAATCTGGGACCCCTAGGGGGGATTTCAGAGAGCCAGTTTTGGCCCAATCCCCACAGGCCAGAAGTGATTTCACTGGTGCACGAATCTGTGCACTGAGCCAGTTTTGGCCTAATCCCCGTAGGCCTCTAGTATGCATATAAGATCTTTGGTTAATCTCTTTCCACCCTCCACCCTCTCCCCTTCCCTCTGAGATTTATCATTCTGTTCCATGTTTCCATGCCTGTGCTTTCTGCTCCTTTGTTGAGCGTCTGCCCCCTGGTGGTCAGTACAAGTCATAGCTACCAGTCAGCCAGTTGCTTAGGCTTTTATATATATACTAGAGGCCCGGTGCACAAAAATTTGTGCACTCGGGGGGCGGGGGAGGGGGGGTCACCCAGCCCGGCCTGTGCCCTCTCGAAGTCTGGGACCCCTC
>NW_005370760.1:270117-271763 GCF_000412655.1 Myotis brandtii
AGCAAGCAAGCCTCCCTGCTTGCTTCAGTGCCTGGCTGCCGGCCGCCATCTTGGCTGACAGTTAATTTGCATATACTCACTGATTAGCCAATGAAAAGGGTAGCGGTCGTATGCCAATTACCATGTTTCTCTTTTATTAGTGTAGATATATATATATATATATAGATGTTTTTAGGTTTTGGCCATTGAGTATGATGTTTTCTGTAGGATTGTCATATATGGCCTTTATTATGTTTAGATATGTTCCCACTATTCCCACTTTGCTGAGAGTTTTTATTAAAAACGGGCATGGTATTTTGTCAAATGCTTTTTCTGCATCTATTGATATGGTCATATGAGTTTTGTCTTTCAATTTGTTTATATGATATGTCACTTTTATTGATTTATGAATATTGTACCAGCCTTGCATCCCTTGAATAAATTCCACTTGGTCATGGTTTATTATCTTTTTAATATATTGCTGAATCTAATTTCTAATATTTTTTGAGGATTTTAGCATCTATATTCATCAGGATATTAGCCTGTGATTTTCTTTCTTTGTAGTGTCTTTAACTATTTTTGGAATTAGGATAGTGCTGGCTTCATGAAAAAGAGCTAGGAAGTGTTCCTTCTTCTTCTTGGATTTTCTTGGAATAGTCTGAGGAGTATAGGTGTTAGTTCTTCTTTGAATATTTGTTAAAAATCCCCTGTGAAGCCATCTGGACCAGGGCTTTTGTTTGCTGAGAGGTGTGTTTTTTTTTCTGCCTCTATTTCATCTGTTGTTATTGGCCTATTCAGGTTTTCTGATTCTTCTTGAGTCCATTTTGGGAGATTATATTTTTCTAGGAATTTATCCATTTCTTCCACCTTGTCAAGCTTGTTGGCATGTAGTTGTTCATAGTATTTTCTTACAATCATTTATATTTCTACTAGAGGCCCGGTACATGAAATTCATGCACAGTGAGGTCCCTAGGTTTGGCTGGCAATCAGGGCCGATCAGGTTCCCCGCCTCCCTGCCTCCCCGCCTCCCCACCTCCTCCTTCCCTCACTGCCTGCACAGTTCCCTGCCTCCCCGCCTCCCCCCCTCCTCCTTCCCTCGCCGCCCACGTCTGCCTCCACCCACCCCCGGTTCCCCGTCCCAGCCCAGGGCCTGGCCCCGATGGGGCAATCGGCCTGCTGGCTAGGGGAGGGTCAGGGGGAGGGAGCTGGGAGGTTGGCTGGCAGGCCCCATCAGTGATCGGGGCCTGCGGGCAGGGGGAAGCTCCTGCATTGAGCATCTGCCCCCTGGTGGTCAGTGCATGTCATAGTGACTGGTTGTTCCAGTTGTTCTGGTCATTCAGGTTGTTCCGGTCGTTCCATCGTAATGGTTGCTTAGGCTTTTATATATAGACTAGGGGCCCGGTGCACAAAAATTTGTGCACTGGGGAGGGCGTTCCCTCAGCCCAGCTTGCCCCCTATCACATACTGGGAGCCCTAGGGGATGTCCTACTACCTGCTCCCTGCTCCCTTGGGGAGTGGGCCTAAGCCACAGTCTGGCCACCCTTTGTGGGAGTCGAACGGGCTGATCAGGGGAAGGCACCAGCCCCATCACCACACTGTTGCAGCCACTGCAAGTCAACAATTGCTGGCTGGCTCCGCCCTGGTTCCCCGCCTCTGCCGCCATCAAC
>NW_005370760.1:272194-276073 GCF_000412655.1 Myotis brandtii
GATCGCTGGCTGGCTCCTCCCCGGCCTAGGCCTAAAGCCTCAGTCTGTGGCTTGGGGCCGACATATGCAAATTAGCCGCCATCTTGGTTGTCAGTTAATTTGCATATACTCACTGATTAGCCAATGAAAAGGGTAGCGGTCGTACGCCAATTACCATGTTTCTCTTTTATTAGTGTAGATGGTGTCTATTGTTATTTCTCAGCTTTTGTTTCTGATTTTAATTATTTGGGGGTCGTCTCTTTGTTTCTTGCTGAGTTTGGTTAATGGTTTATCAATCTTATTTATCCTTTCAAAGAACCAAATCTTGGTTGGATTGACATTTCATATTGTTATTTTTAGTCTCCATGTCATTTATTTATTCTCTAATCTTTTTTTTTAAAACATAATCTGGTCATTTTTTTAAAAAAATATATTTTATTGATTTTTTACAGAGAGGAAGGAAGAGGGATAGAGAGTCAGAAACATCGATTAGCTGCCTCCTGCACACCTCCTACTGGGGATGTGCCTGCAACCAAGGTACATGCCCTTGACCGGAATCGAACCTGGGACCTTTCAGTCCGCAGGCCGATGCTCTATCCACTGAGCCAAACTGGTTACGGCTATTCTCTAATCTTTATTATTTCCTTCCTTCTATTTACTCTGGGATTCTCTTGTTGTTTTCTTTCTAATTTTTTAAATTGTAGGGTTAAATAGTTTATTATTATTATTATTAATTTGTGATAAGCCTGTAATGCTATGAACTTCCCTCTGAGGAATGCTTTTGGGGTTGTTAAGTGTTCATTTTAATTTGTTTCCAGGATTTTTTTATTTTTTATTTTATCTCTTTGGTAACCCATTCATTGTTTAATAGCATGCTATTTAGCCTCCATGTGTTTGAATGTTTTTGAGTGTTTATATTGAACACACAACAACCCCAAATCTCTGGGGCACAGTGAAAGCAGTCCTGAGAAGGAAGTTCATAGCATTACAAGCCTACTCAAAAAAAAAACAAGAAAAATTAATATTAAACTCATTAACCCTATAACTTAAAGAATTGATTCCTAATTTCATGCCATTGTGACCTGAGAAGATGCTTGATATGATTTCAATATTCTTGAACTTGTAGAGCCTTAGTTTGTGTCCTATCATATGGTCTATCTTTGAAAATGTCATATGTGCACTTGAGAACAATGTGTATTCTGTAGCGCTGAGGTGAAATATTCTGAAAATATCAATTAATTCCATCTGATCTCGTGTGTTATTTAGGATCAATTTTTCATTGTTGACTTATTTGTCTAGAAGATCTATACAGTGATGTCAGTGCAGTGTTAAAGTCTCCTACTATGATTGTATTGTTCTCAACCTCTCCCTTAAAATTTGACATCAGTTTTTTTAACATATTTGGATGCTCCTATATTTGATGCATATATATTTACCAGAGTTATATCCTCTTGTTGGATTGATCCTTTTAGTATTACGAATTGGCCTTCATTATCTCTTGTTATGGCTGTTACTTTTTTTTTTAATGGACTGTACTTTGAAAACTATTTTTTCAGATATGAGTATTGGTACCCCAGCTTTTTTTCATTTCCATTTGCATGGAAAATTTTATTCCATCCTTTCACTTTCATCCTGTGTGAATCTTTTGTTCTTAGGTGCCTCTCTTGTAGACATCATATAGTTGGGTTCTGTTTTTGTATCCATTCAGCTAACCGATGACTTTTGATTAGAGCATTTAATCCATTTACATTTAAATTTATTATTGATAGGTACTTATTTATTGCCATTTTAATTCTCTGTGCCTAGGTTTTTCTCTCTATTTCTTCTTCTCATTGCAGCTGTCCCTTTAGCATTTCTTGCAATGCATGCTTGGTGGTGATAAATTTGTTTAAACTTTTTTTTTTTAATGAGAAGCTCTTTATTTCACCATCTACTTTGAATGGTAGCCTTGCTGGATATAGTAATCTTAGTTTCAGACCCTTGCTATTCATTACCTTGATTACTTCCTGTCATTTCTTTCTCACATGTGGAGTTTCTGATGAGAATACAGTTGACAGCCTTCTGGGAGCTCCTTTGTAGGTAACAAATTCTTTTCTTCTGCTGTTTTTAAGATTCTCTCTCCATTTTTACTCAGTTTCCACAAGTTTAAGGCTAGTTTCTTAAAATTTAAACCCTGGGAAGGTTGTCAAAGTTTTTTGACCAAAAGATTATATATAAAAGATATAATTTTCTTTTTAACAGACTGGAAAATGACTAAACAAATCCCATATTAAGGCAGGTGATATTTTTCTTCAGAGTCAAGAAATCCTTGTTCCCTGTCAGAGGGACCATGAGGCCTGGGCACAGAAGGAGGTGGCGATGGTAATTAGAGGTGATATTCTCTGTGTATGAATAGGGCTTGTAACCTGGTGGAAACAAACTGAACAACAAGAATTATGTCAAGTGATCCAGTAAAAGGAAAAGTGTGCTAGTGTTCATAGATTCCAAGGCTAAGGATGGGAGAAAATCAGGCATTAATCTGGAGAGTTGTATCTAAAGATCCAAGAAAACTAGATACATTTAGGATTCAATTCAATTCATAGGTAAAAATAAAACTTTGAAACAATTGGAGTCTATTCACAATTGTATATTATAGAGTCTGCTGAAATATAATCTTTCCCCCTAAAATCACCCTTTCTTAAAAATAAAGACCTATTTATTATTTATTAAGTTTAGTTTCAATTTGGCCTGATTGTTTGTATGAATACAATAAGAATAGTAATTGACTGTAGAGGCTCTTTTAAAATCTGTTTTGCTGGGATCTCATGATCAAGTTTAATGAGCCCTACTGGGCAAAGAAGCCCAGCCACCAAGTTGCCAATAGGCTTTCCTGCCATACCTGTAGACTTGGGTGAATTCCTCAAGTTTTTTAGGTTCCCAAAATGGCTTGAAGTTCCTTTCTTGCTATCGATCAGGAAAGCAAACTTTGTTCCTTACTGGAAAGACTGCTATGAACCAGTTGGCCAAGCAAAGTACCAGGCTTTTTTCTAAGGTGCTCGCTCACATTGGCTTCAAGTTTTCTGGTGACATCCAGAGTCCAGGCATGTCTCTCTCAGACATGACACTCCAGTCAAAGTCTTGGTTAACAAAACTATCATTGGAAACTGGTCTTATTGATTTCATGCAAATAAACACATTACTATGATTTATTTATTGTGAATTGCCAAATTCTGGAGGGATTAGGTATGGAGAAAAATATACAATTTACTAAATCGTTTTGTTTCATTGTATTTGAGAAATAAAATTTAAAAATTAGCAGTACTTTTAACAAAAGTTACAAAATGCAAATTTTGTCTTCTCATATAAATGAGTTTATATGAGAGACCTTGATTGTATTTTGAAAAGCCAATATATCACAGCAATTAAAGTATGCATTTTTATTGAAAAAGTAAAGTAAGTAAGCCTATACATATAACATTCCTCTGTTGAATATTTTGGTACAGATTAATTCTTAAAGTTCCCTGTTTATTTGTTGTGGCCTTCCCAGAAATCATGAGAAGCACCTCACAACTTTATCTTGCCAATCCTTGAGACTGCTGGCTTCTGTGCCTAGGGAGTAAAATGGCCCTTTTTTCCTTTCCTCTCCCCTCTCCCTTTCTGCATTTTCTTATTAGGGAGGTATTTTTGTTTGTTTGTTTGTTTTTAACCATTTTCTCTGTGTTCTTGGCTGGGGAAGATAATGGTTTGTTGGTTACAAGCTGCTGCAAATTGCCCATACTGTTTGGCGCTTGAGGCTGTGCACGGTCCCGGGACTCGGATCCGTGACCCTTCACGGTGGGGAGGCAGCCATCAGCACCCAGGAGTGACTGCACAAGATCCGCCTCCTGGCCCAGAAGGTGCAGGATCGCAGGGACAGCCACC
>NW_005370760.1:276355-284029 GCF_000412655.1 Myotis brandtii
CGGGCGGCCCTCTCTGAGGTGCCTTCGGTCAGCGTTCAAGATCAAGAGCCCAGAGGCAGAGAGGAATTCCGTCCTCTCAGTGAAACAGTGGGATAGTCGGGGCGACTGTAGAGGAGGAATGTGCACTTTGGGTGCCAGCACCCATGAGTGAAGGCTGCCCTGACTGAGCCTTGCTTGCTTGGGGCCTAGCTCACTCCTGCCGGGCAGCGGGTGACAGGACGTGCTTTTCCGAATTAATGAGAGAAAACATTGATTCTCCTGCTGCCCACGAAGGTGGAAAGTGAAGTGGGGAGACATGTGGGGAATGAGCAAGGTTCCCTGTCTGGGGGTTCCAAATCTGCTGTTGGTTTCTTTCACCACTGACTAGAGATATACAGGGTGTCCCCCCAAAATGTATACACACTTTGAATACCTACTAATTCCAATGGTTTTAAGCATAAGAAAGGAACAACAATGGAGCTGTTATCTGTTAAAAGTGTGGGCACAAACAGGTAGTTGGACATTCCCTAAGGGGTCTCAGATTGGAGAGGGTGAAGGCCAGACTGAGGGGCCCCTTCTCCCCCCCTACCCCAGTGCACGAATTTTGTGTACCGGGCTACTAGTAATATTATAATAACTACATGTGCCAGGTGAGTACCAGAAAACTTGGGAGGAACACTTTGTAAAGTATATGACTATCTAACCACTATACTGTACACCACCTGAAACGAATACAAAATAATATTGAATGTAAACTGTAATTAAAACATGAAATTAAAAAAGAAGAACAATGCAGGAATTCTGCTCAATTACAATAGCTGTGCAGTTCTGAGGAGGAAACTGGTCTTGCAAGGTGTGTCAGGCCATAAAAACTGTGAACAATGCACTGCCCTGGGGGAGGGGGGAAGGTTGTTATTGCTGGCCCCAGGACAGATCAATACCTGGGGGCCTTCCTGTAAGCCCATGAAAGGGGGAGGAACCATATCTGCAAGACAAAGACCCCAGAAGGTTATAAAAAGCGAAGCCTCTGCTTGTTGCTTCACTCTGATTTGGAAATTATTCCCGGAGTCCACTAGTGTTAATAAGTGGGGTCCCTCCATTTCTCTAGGAAGCGTGCTTGGTATTTCTTTGCTCTTCTGTAACATATGGTTCCCTGACCGGGAAGCTAACCGCGTTTGGCTCTTGCCTCGGGTGAGTGGACAGGGTTTCGGGCCCAGGGGAGCGGGACAGGCCTCTGGAAGGCACGCGCTGCTAATTTTAGCAGAATTGAACTGGGGGGAACTCCAGGTGCTCCCGGACCTCAGCCCAGGACCCGGCCGGCATCTGGAGAAAGTGGACGGACACCTTTGAACCTGTCAGAATCTGTAAGGTAGGGGTCCCAGTCAGTCAGGCCTACTCCAAGTGAGTGGAAGGGGGAGCTTGATCACCTCCCCAGAAGTCATAGGACTTCATCAGGTAATCAGGAATCAGGACTCTGGAGGTGAGTGAATTCAGATTCGATTAAGGAATTATGGGTTCACTGTTCTGTTTGTTTGTGTATGGGACTAGCCAATTTGCTACCAAGAAGGGGGGCTGGACGCAGCCTTAACTCCTCCAGTAGGTTCTCACCGAGATGTTGGTCAAGAATTCTGGTCTGGGGTGTGGGTGCCGGGAGTGCCCCCATGCCCATCTGGGGAGTTGGGCATTATCTGCTCAGCTCCAGTCTGGACTAGTCTGAGAGAGAGTGAGTACGGATATTTGCCGATTAACTGGTCTGTGTGAAAATGAAAGCTATTTTGATTTTCTGTTTGCTCATCTGGTTAAAACATTTGATTTGCTGAGGGCTGAACGCGTGGTGGTCTGCGAAGGTCTCGGGCAGCACTGTTGAGGTGGTTTTCTTGGAGACATTTGCTCTCTGTCACAGGAGGAATCAGCCCACTTAGTGAGGATTTCTGTCTATGTTTGTGTACTAGGGACTTGTCCTGTATCTGGAGGAATGGCTTCTAGACGGTATTCACCATCTCTGGGACTTCCGGGAGGGAGGTCAAAACTCGGACTGGCTAAGGGTTCGAGTCTGGCATGTCTTTTAAAAAAAGGTAGGAGAGTTCCTAGGCAGTGTTCTACTGCCTCTGTTCAGGGACTTGTTCTGTATCTCTGCACAATTGAAACTTATTTGGTGGTATTCTGTGGTGTAAATGTGGTACGTGCCGGTGTAAAAGTGTTTTTATGTTTGTTTCTGTTTGTTGTTTTTTTAAAAGAAAACCCTTCTAAACCTCTCCCCAGTTTCTGTGGTGATTCAAAGTTTTTAATGAGGAATGTTATCTGTCTTTATTGTTTAAATATGTGTCTTTGTTGTTTGTTTAAAATTGTTTAGCCAGTGAAATTTCTCTTTGTGTCTCTTAAAAAAATATGAATGTATTGCTAATTTGAGGAATGTTAATTATTTACATGTCACCTAAAAATTAAGGCTAAGAGTTCTAGCTAACTGGAAAGTATGGCTTTGCTGTAATGGAGGAAGGTAAAGAGAAATGTTGAAAGAAAGTTGAATGGATGACAGGCCAGTAAGCTGGGACAAGTAGAATAGGGAAACAGCAGAAATCCTGTCTTCCCTAAATCCTTAAATCCTGTCTTACCTAAATCAAGGACATTGGAGCCATCTTGTAAATCCTGACTTCCCTAAACTAAGGACACTTGGGAGTAAATGATTTGCGTTTGCCTCCCTAAACAGAGGTTAAATAGTTTATGTCAATCTGATTAGTGTCATTTGCTATCCACACCCAAGGACAAATGAAGTTAGAAAATAAGCCTTATTTTTATTAGTTCTTTTATTCAGATATTTTTTAAAGAAGAGGCAACCTGGTCCCTCCCTGCAACATGGGTAATAGCTCCTCCTCAAACTTGACTGTCTTAGAATGTATGTTAAGGAATTTTAAAAAAGAGTTTGTTGGGGACTACACAGTAAAACTAGTCCCCTGGGAGTTAAAAAAGGATGTGTGAAATAGACTGGCCATCTTCTGGAGTAGGATGGCTACCAGAGGGCACATGGGATGTCCCCACGATCAGGAATGTTCACAGAATTATCACAGAAGACCCAGGTCACCCAGGTCAGTTCCCTTATATAGACAGCTGGTTAGAAATTGCTCAAACCTGCTGCGTTGGGTCCTGTTCTGCGTGTGTAAGAAGGGACAGAGTAAAGTTTTAGTAGCAGGAGTGAAGAGGCAGGCAGGGCAGGAGTAGGCCAGAAGAAGCTGGCAAGGCTATCCAAACCACCCAGCCGCTATCGGCCAGAGCCGCATGAGGTAGACCTCATCGGACTGGCAACAGCTGACTCTGACTAGGACAGATTGGGCTCTTTCCAACTGGGCCCCCGTGAGCCCATGGTCGAAATGAAAATCGGGGGCCAGAATGTGAACTTTATGGTTGATACAGGGGCAGAGCACTCAGTAGTTACTCAGAAGGTAGCTCCCGTCTCAGGACAGGAAGTCACCATTATTGGAGCTACCGGGAACCACAGCTGCAGACCGTTCTGCTGCCCCACCGATGTCAGTTAGGCGGCCACCAGGTGGTTCATGAATTCCTGTATTTGCCAGATTGCCTGGTCCCTCTAATGGGCAGAGACCTTTTAGCCAAAATGGGAGCAGAAACCACTTTTGCTCCAGATGGCTCAGCACAGCTTCGCCTAGGTGAGGAGACCTCCCCAATGATCCTGTCCTTAGCAGTGCCGAGGGAGGAAGAATGGAGACTTTATACCCCCCAGACAAAGTCCTCACCATTAGAAACTGAATTAGAGGAAGAATTCTCACTGGTCTGGGCAAAAGGGAATCCTCCAGGCCTGGCTAAGAAATCCTCCAGGCCCAGTGCTATTCGAGTTAAAGCCTGTGGCACAGCCTGTTAAAATCCGCCAATATCCAATTCCAAGGGAAATGAAGGCTAGGGACTGAAAGAAAGCAGGCAGTATGTGCCATCCCAGTCTCTTGCAGCCAGCAGCAGATTCAGGAATTCCTGGGAATGGCAGGATTCTGTTGAATTTGGATCCCAGGGTTTTCAGACCTGGCCAAGCTTCTCTATGAAGCTTTAAGAGGAGAAGAGAAGGCACCTATCAACTGGGGTCTTAAACAGGAGAAAGCCTTCGACACCATAAAGGCAAAGCTCACTGAGGCCCTGGCACTAGGGCTACCAGATGTGACGCAAGACTTTAATCTTTTTGTTCACGAGAATAGCGGGGTAGCCCTAGGAGTTCTAACCCAGGAGTTTGGACCCTGGCAAAGACTGTAGCCTATCTCTCCAAGCAGATTGACCCAGTTGCCTCTGGGTGGTCCCCCGTGCCTCAGAGCCCTTGCAGCCACGGCATTATTAGTCAAGGAAGTGGATAAGCTTACCTTAGGACAAAACTTAAATGTAGAAGTACCTCATGCTGTTGTCACCCTGACGGAAGCAAGGGGGCAGCACTGGCTGACTCATGCTTGAATGACTCAGTATCAGAAGGAAACCAGCATGCTGACGCTGCAGACAAGCTGGCTGCTAAAGAACAAGCAGTACCGGCAGGGATCGTGTTGACCCCCGAATTACCTGAACCTCCAAAATACACTACTCAGGAAGAGAAATGGGCCCAGCAAGAAGAGGGCAAGAGAACAAAGGAAGGCTGGTGGATACTCCCAGATCATAGGGTCTATGTCCCAGAACAGTTAGCCCATAAGGTAGTCCTCCAGCAGCATGAACTCACTCATTTAGGAAAGGCTTCCATAGAAGCTTTGTTAGGCAGGTACTACCTAATTGCCTGTCTACCCTCCTTGTGCGCCTCAGTCTCTCAGTGTTGCCTCCTCTGTGCTCAGAACAATGCTAAACAGGGTCCTGTGGGACCGATAGGAGTCCAAAGCTGTGAACAAGCTCCTTTTTAGGACTTAGAAGTAGATTTTACAGAAATATTCTATCTAGCAGATAGAATAAATACCTGCTAGTCTTTGTTTGCACCTTTTCAGGTTGGGTCGAGGCATATCCCACTCGCACTGAAAAGGCGAGAGAAGTCACTAAGGCATTGCTGAAGGACATAATTCCACAGTATGGAATGCCTCTGACCATGGGGTCTGATAATGGCCCAGCCTTTGTAGCAGAAATAGTACAACAGGTAGCCAAGGCTTTAGGAATTAAATGGAATCTACATACAGCTTACAGGCCTCAGAGTTCAGGGAAAGTGGAGCACATGAACCGGACTCTAAAGCAGGCTATGGCTAAGAGCTATGCCAAGATAACCTTACCCTGACAGATATCTTGCCTCTTGTACTCCTGTGGGTACGCTGTGCCCCAAGGGTCAGGGTAGGTTTCTCTCTCTTTGAAATTCTATACGGTATACCCCCTCCCTTAATTCAGCCAAAGGGAGATTTTGGGGAAATAGGGAACTTAGAAATCCAGAAACAATTACTGCTGCGTTGGGTCCTGTTCTGCGTGTGTAAGAAGGGACAGAGTAAAGTTTTAGTAGCAGGAGTGAAGAGGCAGGCAGGGCAGGAGTAGGCCAGAAGAAGCTGGCAAGGCTATCCAAACCACCCAGCCGCTATCGGCCAGAGCCGCATGAGGTAGACCTCATCGGACTGGCAACAGCTGACTCTGACTAGGACAGATTGGGCTCTTTCCAACTGGGCCCCCGTGAGCCCATGGTCGAAATGAAAATCGGGGGCCAGAATGTGAACTTTATGGTTGATACAGGGGCAGAGCACTCAGTAGTTACTCAGAAGGTAGCTCCCGTCTCAGGACAGGAAGTCACCATTATTGGAGCTACCGGGAACCACAGCTGCAGACCGTTCTGCTGCCCCACCGATGTCAGTTAGGCGGCCACCAGGTGGTTCATGAATTCCTGTATTTGCCAGATTGCCTGGTCCCTCTAATGGGCAGAGACCTTTTAGCCAAAATGGGAGCAGAAACCACTTTTGCTCCAGATGGCTCAGCACAGCTTCGCCTAGGTGAGGAGACCTCCCCAATGATCCTGTCCTTAGCAGTGCCGAGGGAGGAAGAATGGAGACTTTATACCCCCCAGACAAAGTCCTCACCATTAGAAACTGAATTAGAGGAAGAATTCTCACTGGTCTGGGCAAAAGGGAATCCTCCAGGCCTGGCTAAGAAATCCTCCAGGCCCAGTGCTATTCGAGTTAAAGCCTGTGGCACAGCCTGTTAAAATCCGCCAATATCCAATTCCAAGGGAAATGAAGGCTAGGGACTGAAAGAAAGCAGGCAGTATGTGCCATCCCAGTCTCTTGCAGCCAGCAGCAGATTCAGGAATTCCTGGGAATGGCAGGATTCTGTTGAATTTGGATCCCAGGGTTTTCAGACCTGGCCAAGCTTCTCTATGAAGCTTTAAGAGGAGAAGAGAAGGCACCTATCAACTGGGGTCTTAAACAGGAGAAAGCCTTCGACACCATAAAGGCAAAGCTCACTGAGGCCCTGGCACTAGGGCTACCAGATGTGACGCAAGACTTTAATCTTTTTGTTCACGAGAATAGCGGGGTAGCCCTAGGAGTTCTAACCCAGGAGTTTGGACCCTGGCAAAGACTGTAGCCTATCTCTCCAAGCAGATTGACCCAGTTGCCTCTGGGTGGCCCCCGTGCCTCAGGACCCTTGCAGCCACGGCATTATTAGTCAAGGAAGTGGATAAGCTTACCTTAGGACAAAACTTAAATGTAGAAGTACCTCATGCTGTTGTCACCCTGACGGAAGCAAGGGGGCAGCACTGGCTGACTCATGCTTGAATGACTCAGTATCAGAAGGAAACCAGCATGCTGACGCTGCAGACAAGCTGGCTGCTAAAGAACAAGCAGTACCGGCAGGGATCGTGTTGACCCCCGAATTACCTGAACCTCCAAAATACACTACTCAGGAAGAGAAATGGGCCCAGCAAGAAGAGGGCAAGAGAACAAAGGAAGGCTGGTGGATACTCCCAGATCATAGGGTCTATGTCCCAGAACAGTTAGCCCATAAGGTAGTCCTCCAGCAGCATGAACTCACTCATTTAGGAAAGGCTTCCATAGAAGCTTTGTTAGGCAGGTACTACCTAATTGCCTGTCTACCCTCCTTGTGCGCCTCAGTCTCTCAGTGTTGCCTCCTCTGTGCTCAGAACAATGCTAAACAGGGTCCTGTGGGACCGATAGGAGTCCAAAGCTGTGAGCAAGCTCCTTTTTAGGACTTAGAAGTAGATTTTACAGAAATATTCTATCTAGCAGATAGAATAAATACCTGCTAGTCTTTGTTTGCACCTTTTCAGGTTGGGTCGAGGCATATCCCACTCGCACTGAAAAGGCGAGAGAAGTCACTAAGGCATTGCTGAAGGATATAATTCCACGGTATGGAATGCCTCTGACCATAGGGTCCGATAATGGCCCAGCCTTTGTAGCAGAAATAGTACAACAGGTAGCTAAGTCTTTAGGAATTAAATGGAACCTACATGCAGCCTACAGGCCTCAGAGTTCAGGGAAAGTGGAGCACATGAACCGGACTCTAAAGCAGGCTATGGCTAAGCTATGCCAAAAGATAACCTTACCCTGACAGATATCTTGCCTCTTGTACTCCTGTGGGTACGCTGTGCCCCAAGGGCCAGAATAGGTATCTCTCTCTTTGAAATTCTATACAGTAGACCACCTCCTTTAATTTGGCCAAAGGGAGATTTGGGGGAAATAGGGAACTTAGAAATCCAGAAACAACTACAAGGACTTGGAAAAACTGTCTTTGAGG
>NW_005370760.1:286352-289725 GCF_000412655.1 Myotis brandtii
CTCTGGGGCAGTCGACTCTCCCAAACCAGTATTAAGTGCGATAGGGAAAACAAAACCTAAATACTGGCTAGAGAGGACTTATAGCCTCGGAGGTCAATCCAGAAACACTGCCACCCAGGGGCTGAACCACAAACTGACTCTTCTGTAAAGACAAATAAAGGCAGTCTGGGAAACAAATACTGCCTGCTTTAAAATCAGTGTATCGCAGGGAACGTCAACACTCTCCTGAATACCTGACAGGACTAAGGCATGCCAAACAGAAGAGTAGAGGAAGTGAAGGACCTTCACTAGTGCACATTTTTATTTTTTTCACCTTTTACATAAGAAAGTAAATTTTTTTTCCTCACCTGATTTCACCTTTTTAATTACTACATTTTTATTTTTAACCAATATTATTACTACTACCATTTTACCTTTTTTTTTAAAGTGTCATTTATTTTCTCTTTATTTTATTTTGGGATTAGTGTTCTACATTCTGTTTTCATCTTTCTTTTAGAATCATTTTACTCTATATCAACTTTACCTTTATGCCAAAACTCTCTTCCTCACTTTTCCCCTTTTGTTGTCCTGTTTCTCTTAGCCTATTCCTGCTTTACATTTTCACTATTCCTTCTTTTTACCCCCTGTTAAAATTTCACCCTTTACCTATAAGGGACCCTATCCAGTAATATTAACCACCCCCACAAGCTCTTAAGGTTGCAGGACTAAACACCTGGATCCACCGCCCATATACACCTCTCTCTTCTCTTCACTGTCGTTTTGTTGTTGTTTGCTTGATTGTTGATTATATTGGAGTTTTTTATGCTTGTTTGTGAGATTGTTTCCCTTTTTCTATTTATTTTTTGTTGGTTTTTTTTCGGTTATTATTTGCTTCTCTTTTCCCTCAGCACACTTGATATTAGTTGTTGTTTGTAGTTTGCATTCATCTCTAGCTATCTGCTGCTAGAATTTGTTGGGATTAGTTGCTGTTCTATCAGAGTTTTCTCCCCATATAAATAGTTTCTTCCCCTCTTCTATTTTATTCTCTTTCTTTTCTCTCTTACTTTTTCTTTCCGTTTCCCAATTTCATTTTTGCACTCCTTTTTTTCCTTTTTCTCTTCTTTCTTTCTTATCCGCTGATTCTCTATTCTCTGGTGGTCACCTTTATTTGGGGTTATTAGTATCAGGAATACATTTGTATTCAGTGCTTTATGCATTTTGCCTTGTTGTGTTGTATTTTGTGCCTTTAAATCAACACAGCAGAGAGAGAACTACATGACCAAACAACTGGAGAAGAGATATCATGGGGAGAAAAAGAAACAGCCCACATATGAAAGAAAAACAGGCATCACCAGAAAAGCAAGTAAATGAAATGGAGGCAAGCAACCTGTCAGAGAAAGAATTAAGAGAAATGGGAACTATGCAACTCTACTTCCAAGGCTGAAAACACCACCTATCCCTGGTGCCCCCTGCAGGAACATCCTACGTGTGTGGGACCACTGCTTACCTCTGCCTGCCTGCAACCAGAAGAACTCCCTACAAACCCCTCTGAGAGGAAGAAGCGGAATGCTAACCCCTTGGTCATTGTCCCTTTCCAGCAGGAAGTAGTTAAGAGTGGTCGTCACCCCTGTTCACCATAACATCCCGTGGTCGTTGCTCCACAAGGCTAAAAGAAGTTTGTGGGACGAGGCGGGGGAGGGGAAATGAGGAGGAAACTGATATTGCAAGACATATCAGGCCATGAAAATTGTGAACCATGCACTGCCCTGGGGCTGGGGGGGAGGTTGTTATTGCTGGCCCCAGGACAGATCATTGAATATGGCCTGGGGACCTCCAAAACCTGGGGGCCTTCCTGCAAGTCCATGAAAGGGGACAGAACCATATCTGCAAGACAAAGACCCCAGAAGGTTATAAAAAGTGAAGCCCTGGAAGATGGCTGCCAACGGGAAGGCAGACTGCAAGACAGTGTGAGAGGGAGAGAATGAAAGGAGAGTGTGTGGACGTACAGAGAGTGTAAATTTGTGGGTGAGCGATAGCTATACTTCAGGGGACTGTTGGAGACTACCGGATCAGGCTCCCCTAACCAGGCAGCCTCCACTGCTGCTAAAATCTCTCCCAGAGCGGCCGGCTCAGCCTCGGAGACCGCGCCATCTTGAGTGACTGATATCAGAAGCATATACATCCAGAGACCCTGCAACCATGGCACCCAGGGACCAGCTACGAACCCAGGAACACCGGATCTCAAGCAGCACAAATACATGGATTCAGACGAGCCCTGCTCCTCCTCACGGAAAGGTCAGATTTCGCCTAGATAAAGGTGTGATTTGTAATCTAGGTTGAAGAGAGGAATGCACGTGGGGGAAGTCTGTGCCCCACAAAGTCCGCAGCCGTTAGGGCCAGCATGATCCACGAGTGTGGAGAGGGTCCCGCAGGGCTGCTGACAGAAGGGAACTCTAAAAATCAGCCCATAGCTGGACTGGGTGCAAAAAGGCAGCCTCAGATTTTGTCAGTGTGCCGGCTGCTTAGTGCCAAGGGAGAGAGGACGTGTGGAAGAGACTTTGGGAGAATTGTGCACAGAGCTGGATGGTGGAAGGTTGCGAGCTCCTGCACTTACTCTGGCTCTTTTTTTCTCTCCTTAAATATTTGCTTTTGATTATTAAACCCAATACATAGGATCGCCCAATTGGGGTAACTCACAGAGACTGCAGGGGAAAGTTGTCTTTGTGGAACCTGGGAATCAGAGTGGGGAGTAACGATCAAGGAACCAGCTCTGGGGATAAATATGGCGACAAACAAGTATATATCAATAATAACTTTAAATGTAACTGGATTAAATGCCCCAATCAAAAGACATAGGGTAACTGAGTGTATAAGAAAATATGACCCATATATCTGCTGTCCAATGGTGATAGTGGGGTATTAAAGTCCCCTACTATGATTGTTTTGCTGTCAATCTCAGAAGTTTTCTGTCATTATTTCTTATCTGAGTGGATAAGAAAATATTACCCATACATCTGCTGAAACCCAACTCAGAAAAAAAGATGCACACAGACTGATGGTGAAGGGATGGAAAAAGGATTTTCAGGAGAATGGAAATGAAGAAAAAGCTGGGGTAGCAATACTTATTTCACTAGTGCACATTTTTATTTTTTTCACCTTTTACATAAGAAAGTAAATTTTTTTTCCTCACCTGATTTCACCTTTTTAATTACTACATTTTTATTTTTAACCAATATTATTACTACTACCATTTTACCTTTTTTTTTAAAGTGTCATTTATTTTCTCTTTATTTTATTTTGGGATTAGTGTTCTACATTCTGTTTTCATCTTTCTTTTAGAATCATTTTACTCTATATCAACTTTACCTTTATGCCAAAACTCTCTTCCTCACTT
>NW_005370760.1:291380-292237 GCF_000412655.1 Myotis brandtii
CTGCTGTAAAAAAGAAGGAACTCTTACCATTTGCCACAGCATGGATGGAACTCAGAGCATTATGCTAAGTGAAATAAGCCAGTCAGAGAAGGATAAATATCACATGATCTCACTCATTTGTGGAATATAATGAACATCATAAACTGATGAACATGGACTGATCCAGAGGCGGAGAGGCATTGATTGGACTGCCGGGCCTTGGAGGGAAGGTAGGGGAGGGTGGCGGTTAGGGGGAGAGATCAACCAAAGGACTTATATGAAAGCATATAGGCCTAACCAATGGACACGAACAACGGGGGGTGGGGGTGAAGGCAAGAGCGGGGGGTAGGTGATAGCGCGGGGATAAGGACACATATGTAATATCTTAATCAATAAATTAGGCAAGAAGAAGAAATAAAAGGCATCCAAATTGGAAAAGAGGAAGTAAAACTGTCCTTATTTGCAGATGACATGATATTATACTTAAAAAACCCTAAAGACTCCATCAAAAAACTATTAGACTTAATAAAAGAATTCGGCAATGTAGCAGGATACAAAATTTACGCCAAGAAATCTATGGCATTTCTATACACCAATAGTGAACTTACAGAAAGAGAGACTAAAAAAGCAATCCCATTTACCATCACACCAAAAAATTAAGATACCTAGGGATAAACCTAACTAAAGAGGTGAAAGACCTCTGCTCAGAAAACGGCAGGACGTTGAAAAAAAGAGATGGAGGAAGACATAAACAGATGGAAGAACATACAATGTTCATGGATTGGTAGAATCAACATCATTAAAATGTCCATACTACCCAAAGCAATCTATAAATTCAACGCACTCCCCACTAAAATACCAATGGCATATTTCACAGA
>NW_005370760.1:293750-324133 GCF_000412655.1 Myotis brandtii
GGGGAGGTCAAGGAGAGAAAAAAAAAAAGGAAAAATATGAATACTTTTAACCAAAAAAACAAAATTAAAAAAAAAATACTGCCATCCTCAAAAGGCCTCTAATAATCTCAGAAACTTACTCTGCATAGGTGTCTTACTTCATTGGGTTATAATTCCAACCAAATCCCTTATCTCTATCCTTGGCCACTTGCCAATATGCAAAAAAACTATAGTTAAACATTCTCTCACGTATTAAAAAGTGTTTTTCTCCCCACTTACCCCTACCCTCCAACTTCTGATGATCTTCCATTTATTTGTTTCTACAGTATTCTCTGGACCAATTGTAAATAAACTATCTTTTATCCCCAACCTGTTATATTGTGGTGCCTTCCCCCTCTGAGTTAATGGGTTCTGGCTACATCACACCATTTCTTTTTTTTACAGTCATCTACTAATCCAACAATCAAAATCATCACAACTTATCTCCCGTGTGCACCCACACACATGTACACTCATTAATTTATTAAGGACTTAGGCTGTAATTTAATCTTTTATTTTCATTCCAATATCTACTGTTAGACTTGCATGGCATCAGTGTTCATATGGAGGAATTCTATTTTCCATTAAGATATAAACAATCATAAAAGACCTTCACTCCTCTTATATAAAGAAGACAAATAAACTGAAAGTGTATCATTAATAAGTGTATAGTAACTCCAAAGTAATTTAAATGAACTATATTTCAAAAACAAGCAAGCTCTTCATAAAAAGCAAAGCACAACAGTTGCCTCCATTATGGGAACGGGGTATTGCTTTGTCTGGTGTGAATGAACAGAGATGAGGGCCTGTCATAAGTAAAAGATTGCTAGGATGAGGGGAAGCAAGTCAAACCTTTAAGAATAATTGGAATTGGCATGACAGATTGAATACTAGAAGATTCAATTCTACACTGCAATAACATTGCTGAATAAGTGGTCATAGAAGTGGAACTGAGAAGTAGACAGATTTTTATGGTGTTGTTCAGTGCTTGCGTTTCAGAACTGTTGAATTTAGAGGCAAATGGAAACTAACTAAAGCTGGAACCCACTTCCCACCAGCCCAAATCCTGATAATGTCAGCAAGATAAGTCTCTCTATGGTGGCAGGGGAAGAGAAATCTCTATAATTTCATTTGAAATCACAGGATAACTGAAACTGCATAAAGCTGTGGCTAATCCCCAGCTCAGCTTGACTCAGGGTGGGACTCTTAATGGTCATCCCCTTACCCTACCTGCCTCAGAGAAAATGAATAAATACCCTATCAGGAGAAAATGAAGTAAAACAAAAAATATCTAGTTCAATCTCCACTGTTCTTTCATTTAAAAATAAAATATCCATGCTTCAATGTCTCTGAATCTATTTTGTTCAGAGAGAAAAGGGGGGGAGTAGGAAGAGATTAAACAAAAAATTTATATGCATAACCCATGGACAGACTGACACAGTAGAAGAATCTGTGAACTCAAATATGAACGCATTAAAAGCACTCAAATTGAAACATAGATTAATAAATGAAAAAACTTAACAGAACATGAGACCTCTGGGATAATACTATAATTGGAATCCCAGAAAGAGAGGAGAGAAAGAATGGGACAGAATTAATATTATCCAAAAATTTTTCAAAACTTTTTGAATGAATGACCCATCAGATTCAAGATTAGCAAACCTCAAGCAGGATTTAAACAAAAGCACCTAGGAACATCTAATCAAATTGGTGGACCTCAGAAAAAAAGAACATATGACAATGGAATGACATCTTTAATATGCTTAAAGAAAAATATTATCAACTTATAATTTTATATCCAGTAAAAATGTCCTTTAATTTCCATGTGAAAAACCCAGCCAACACTCTTCAATGTTTCTAAATCTCTACCAGTAATCATCTGCTTTGATAGCACTCTGACCTCAGTTCTTATAACTGAAGCCTCTCTAAAATCTTGAATTCTAGTAAAGTGTTCTCTACGCACAGCAGGTTTTTCTTTGAACATGCTCATTTCCTTATTCTTGCTGCACTTCTCTCTCTACTGATTCCTTCACCATCAGTTTTAACTATTGTGAAGATATTTCCATCATAAAAAAAAGAAAAATGCAGTTGATCCTATATCTCCTTCTAGATAAAAACACTTTTTTACTATTTCTTAGAGCAAAGTTCTTCAAAAGGATAATCTGCAGGTAATGCATTTATCTCCTGCAATTTGTTTGCCCAGTAGCAATGTAACATCTTCTCACACCACACTATTTAAACTACTCTGGCTAAGATTGCTGATGACATATTGTCAAATTGAATTGATATTTTCCTGTATCGTCCTAACTTTCTAAAGCATTTAACCCTGTTAACCACTCTTTTCTAGGAATTTCCTCCTTCTTTGACTGTCACTTCTGGCTCTCCTCTTTACTCTGTGATCATACTTTTTCAGCCTCTTTATAGTATTTACTTTCCCTTATATCTTCTTTTTTCCTGCTTTAACTGTTCTGGGTCTGGAAGTATGCTGCCTCCTCTAAGATTCTAAGATTTTAACAGGGTTGGTAATAAAAGGTCATGCATTATTTGTCTACACACATGTTTGAAAATAGTAATAACTTTACTGTTAGAAAATAAAAATGACTATTTCTGCTGCAGTGAGTACCAATGATTAAGTAAATCACAGGAGGATGACTGAACTCACTTTAAAAATGATGATTCTCTAAATTTGATAATAGAGATAAAAATATTTTTGCATTCTTACTTTTTTAATATCTATAATAACAAAAACTCTAGTTTCTCTTTAAATTAAATCACTTTTCCAACTGCCAGTTAGACACTATTATTAAATTACTATGTTTTAGGACATCCATGAGAATAACATTGAAATTCCTTCAAATTTATTTTGCTGTTGTTTGCTGCACTGATATATATTAAAATATTAGTCTCCATGTCCTCGGGCTACCTATAAAGAAATGCTTTCATTCAAATTTACTGTGTTTTGCTCTTTGTTTTATATCAATTTTACTGTTCTAGCTAAACATGCTATAGAAAAATATATTATTTTTCAGTGTTTTATTGCCATAACAATGCTACATAACAATCACAAAATATCAGTGGCATACAACAATAAACATTTATTTTTGGGCTTAAAAACCTATGGGTTAGCTAATGATTCTGTTGGGTCACTCAAGAATCTATGATTCCCTGGGAGGGTTGACTTAGGGCTGGCTCTTCTAGGATGGTCTCAGTGGGGGACACTCAGCTCTCCTCCATGTGCTTTCTATCCTCCAAATGGCTAGCCCAGGACATGAGGGCAAGTGCCAGGAAGCTAGAAAAAATAGACAAAGCTCCTTGAGACCTAGGCCAGCCTTGGGCAAACTAAGGCCCGCGGGCCAGATACGGCCTGTTTGAAATGAATAAAACTAAAAAAAAAAAAAAAAGACCGTACCCTTTTATGTAATGATGTTTACTTTGAATTTATATTAGTTCACACAAACACTCCATCCATGCTTTTGTTCCGGCCCTCTGGTCCAGTTTAAGAACCCATTGTGGCCCTCGAGTCAAAAAGTTTGCCCACCCCTGACCTAGGCTCTTTAAGAGTGACAGATGACCACTTCTGCCGCATTCTGTTGGCCAGAAAGAGTTGCAAAGCAGACCAGACTTAAGGATGGGAAGTCATAATCAATCTCTCAATGGGAGTAGCTGCAAGATCCACATTGCCAAGGGTCTAGATACAAGAAAAAGTGAAAAATGGGAGTCATCTATGCAATCAAATGTATCACAGAGTTCAAATTTATTTTATACTATAATTTGCTTATAGTTAAATATCCACTGAATATTGTTACTGAGAGGAGTTAGAAAAGCAGGATTAGGCAGACAGGGGATGAAAGAAGGAGAAAATGTTGGACATGACCTTTGGAGCTGGAACCACAAAATGTTCTGCAGGAAAACAGGATGTTTTGAGACAAGGATATTTTTCTTGCAAGTGCAAAATAAAATGTTGCAAAAAGTCCAGGAACAAATCAGAATGCAACACAGATAGACAAAGAGTGGGCTTTTAGTAGATATAAGGGAAAGAGCAGAATGCTTTAACAGCAACCCATTTGGGTCCCCTCCCCTAGTGGAGAGCCTACGTTCGCTTGCAATAAACTCCTGCCTTGCTTGAACTCCTCTGGTCCACAGCTTCATTCTTTGATTCTGTGAGACATGACCGGGGAAAGAATTCTTGCTTGCTGGTTCTAGTATCATCTTTGGGGGTTGGCCTGGGATCCCACCTCCCTTTGTAGTACTGAGAGCATCCTCAGGTACCCATCAGCCACATAATTCTGGCTGCCGTTCTGAAGCAAGAATTCCCTTATTTTCACTTTCTACTTGTTGTCTCAGAGCAATGTCAATCTACAGGCTATTTGATGCTGGCATGAGTAAACCACTTTAAAGCCACTAGGGTGGCTGCCACTTAAAGACTCCCATGCGAGGATAAACTGGTAGTTGGACAGGGTTAGAAGGCAATAGGCCCCCGCCAGTAACAAGACAAAGTCTGACCAACAACTGCAACTACATGAGCACTTGGGCCTCAATTATAATGCTATTTTACAGCTAGACCTCTTCTGTAGGAGGGAAGAGAAGTGGTCGGAAGTTCCTTATGTCCAGAACTTCTTTGCCTTCAGAGATAAACCAAATTTGTGGAAAGACTGTAAAATAGACCCTTCACTCCTTGCCATGGTCACCCAGGGAGTGCAGAGCAAGGGGGAGGAGCAGAAGCAGCCCACAGCTTCTTCTTGTGAGCCCTTGTGCCCTCCTTACCCTGGGCCTCCCAGTGAGACTCCCCAACAGGAGGCCTTTCAGGAACTGAGGCTTCCCCTGGAGCCAAATCCAACTTGGCCATGCATCTTCCTGCTAGTGGAACAGGTGGGTGGGGAATTTGTCATCTCCATGGTACAGATCCTCTTCTCTTTGCAAGATCTAAGGGAGATCAAGAGACCTGGGGAAATTTTCAGATGATCCTGATAAATATAGAGAAGTCTTCTAGAGTCTTACCCAAATGTTCAAATTATCTTACAGGGATCTCATGATACTCATGAAAAATAGGGCTCAATCACGGTCACTGTCCCCCTCTGAAAAACAAAATGTATTACAAAAACCCAGGCAGTTTGGAAATCAGGTCTACCTTCCTGTGGCCCAAGGGTACCCTGATCCAGAGGAGCGAAGAAAAAATTGTTTAACGGGAGAAGAGGCAGTTCCCAATGGACCCCAACTGGGATGCTAACTGAGAAATGTGGAAAATAAGACATTGCCAGGTTTGCATAATCGAGGGCCTTATGTGTAGTAAAACCAAACCCATTAATTACTCTAAGCTGGCCACCAATTCACAGGGGGCAGATGAGAATCCTTCAGCCTTTTTAGAAAGACTCAGGGAGGTTCTGGTTAAGTAACTACAAAGGGACAACTGATTTTGAAGGATAAATGTATTACTTAATCAGCCCCAGACATCAGGAGGAAGCTAAAAAAATTGGCTATTGGTCCTGAAAGCACCTTAGAGAACCTCCTGAAAGTCAACACCTCTGTATTTAATAACCAAGACCAAGAAGAGGAGGAAAGAAAAAGAAACGAGAACAGACCAAACCCACTAAAATGGAAAAGATTATAGTGGTTGCTCTCCAAGAGGCCAATAAAGGTCTCTGCTCAGTCCCGTCTCTTGTTACAACTGTGGCCAAACTGGACATATGCACCAGAATTGCCCCAAAGGCTAGGGAAGTGGCCCCCTAAGCCCTGTCCTACCTGCAAGGGAGACCACTGGAAGTCAGACCGATGAACCAGGTGGTCCAACAAGATTGACAGGCCCCAGCGTCTTTCTACCCAGCTCCGTGTAGGACTGTCATCTCCTCCCAGGAGCCCCGGGTACTCCTGCTAGTGGAGGGTAAGGAAGTTAGCTTCCTCCTCAATACTGGAGCCACTTTCTCAGTACTCCTCTTCAATCCTGGTAAACTGTTATCAGAGGCCACAACTGTTATAGGAGTATCTGGGAAACTGATAAAGAGATATTTTTCTCAACCTTTAGGGTGCAGCTGGGGCAACTTGTTCTTTTCCCATGTCTTCCTGATCATTCCAGAAAGCCCCACACCCCTTTAGGGTTGTGATATCCTGGCCCATTTAGGGACAACTATTCACATGTACACTGACCATGTGCTATGCCTCCCACTGATTAGACTGAAGTTAACCCTGAGGTCTGGGCCATTCAAGGAAAATTGGGAGAGCTCTAACCACTTCCCTGGTGCTTGTACGTACCCCTTAAATATTCCACACCTTATCCTCATCAGAGACAGTATCCCCTTAGACCTGAAGCCTGTGAGGAACTGAGGGTAATTATTGATAATTTGAAGGTTCAGGGCTTATTAAAACCCTTCTACAGCCCTTGCAATATACCCATTCTAGGAGTACATAAACCTAATGGGGACTGGCAATTACTAGTAGTACAGGATCTGAGGCTAGTGAACAAGGCTGTCATTCCTTTATACCCAGTGGTCCCTACTCCTTATACTCTGTTAGCCCAGATTCCAGAGGATACTGAATGGTTTACAGTAGTGGATCTCAAAGATGCCTTCTTCTGCATTCCCCTACATCAGTGGTCGACAAACTGTGGCTCGCGAGCCACATGCGGCTCTTTGGCTCCCTGAGTGTGGCTCTTCCACAAAATACCGACTTCTACCCATGGGCCACGAAGTTTCAATCGCACTGTACGTGCGCGCCCACACGTGGTATTTTGTGGAAGAGCCACACTCAAGGGGCCAAAGAGCCGCATGTGGCTCGCGAGCCACATGCGGCTCTTTGGCTCCCTGAGTGTGGCTCTTCCACAAAATACCGACTTCTACCCATGGGCCACGAAGTTTCAATCGCACTGTACGTGCGCGCCCACACGTGGTATTTTGTGGAAGAGCCACACTCAAGGGGCCAAAGAGCCGCATGTGGCTCGCGAGCCACATGCGGCTCTTTGGCTCCCTGAGTGTGGCTCTTCCACAAAATACCGACTTCTACCCATGGGCCACGAAGTTTCAATCGCACTGTACGTGCGCGCCCACACGTGGTATTTTGTGGAAGAGCCACACTCAAGGGGCCAAAGAGCCGCATGTGGCTCGCGAGCCACATGCGGCTCTTTGGCTCCCTGAGTGTGGCTCTTCCACAAAATACCGACTTCTACCCATGGGCCACGAAGTTTCAATCGCACTGTACGTGCGCGCCCACACGTGGTATTTTGTGGAAGAGCCACACTCAAGGGGCCAAAGAGCTGCATGTGGCTCTCGAGCCGCAGTTTGCTGACCACTGCCCTACACCAAGACTCTCAATTTCTGTTTGCCTTTGAAGACCCTGGAGACCAGGCTATTCAATTGACCTAGACAGTCTCTCCCCAAGGCTTCCAGGACAGCCCTCATTTGTTTGGGCAGACTTTGTCCCGGGACCTAGGCCAATTTGAGCATCCCCAGGTCAAAATCATCCCCTGTGTAGATGACATCCTATTATGTGCCCCATGAAGGACACGGTACAGGAAGGGACAAGTGCCTTATTGATCGTCCTGTCAGAAAGAGGGTACAATGTCTCAAAGGCTAAGGCACAATTGTGTCGACAGGAAGTTCGGTAGCTGAGTCTGAATTTGTCAAGGGGCAGAACTCTGGGGGAGGAAATGATAAATCTTATCCTTGTTTTCCCTCTGCCCTGAACCCTCAAGGATTTCCTGGGCATCACTGAATATTGTAGGCTATAGATTCCCAGATATGGGGAAATAGCTCATCCCCCATATCAATTGGTTAAAGAAGCCCAGAGAGATAATCTCTCCACCCTATTCTAGGCATCTGAGGCTGAAGAAGCCTTTGAACAACTAAAGGGAGGTCTCTTGAAGGCTCCTGCACTCAGCTTGCCCACAGGTAATTAACCTTGCCCACAGGTGATAGAGAGGGGAGGAATGGCACTGGGAGTGCTAACCCAACCAAAGGGACCCTCGCAACAGCCAGAGGGAAACCTTATTAGGGAGATTGATGCTGTGGCCAAGGGCTGACCTTCTTGCATGAGAGTGGCAGCTGCCATTGCCCTTTTGATACCTGAAGCCACCAAGCTAACATTAGGCCAAGATCTAACTATGTATAACCCACATAATGTAGCCTTCCTTCTAAACACCAAAGGTGGCCTATGGCTCTCAGACAGCTGTCTCCTTCAATATCAGCTGGAGGTCCTGGCTGTCCAGATGTAGACCTGTCCTGCTCTGAACCCCTCCTCATCCTTTTCAGAAGAAGAGGATACACTCCATGACTGTGAGCAAATCATCCTGCAGACTTACACTGCTAGAGAGGACTTGAAAGAAAAACCCCTAGACCAGTGGTGGGCAAACTGCGGCTCGCAAGCCACATGCGGCTCTTTGGCCCCTTGAGTGTGGCTCTTCCACAAAATACCGACTTCTGCACATGGGCCACGAAGTTTCAATCGCACTGTACGTGCGCGCCCACACGTGGCCAGTTTGGCTCAGTGGAAAGAGCATTGGCCTGCGGACTGAAGGGTCCCAAGAACCGCAGTTTGCCGACCACTGCCCTAGACAATCCTGACATGGTCCTCTTTCCAGATGGCAGCTCCTATGTGAAACAAGGTGTCAGAAAGGCAGAATATGTAGTAGTTTACTTAACTGAGACTGTTAAAAGCCGGTCCTCTCCCCAGATACAAGTGCACTGCTAGCAGAGCTAGTTGTTCTCACCAAAGCCTTAGAATTGAGCCAGGGAAAGCAAGTGAATATCTACACTGATTCTAAATATGCCTTCCTGGTTTTACATGCCCATGTGGCCATTTGGTAAGAGAGGCAATACCTTACTGCTAATGGGTCTCCTATTAAATACCATAAGGAAATTGACCACCTTTTGTTGGCCATCTTCAACCCACTGTAATTCCAGTTATACACTGCAAAAGCTATCAGAAGGGAATAGACAAAATCACATAGGGAAACTATAAAGCAGATTTGGAGGCCAATGCTGTCACTCAAAAACCCTTGTAAGCAGTGCAGGACCCCTGGTTTGGGAAGACTTCCTATGGGACATTAAGCCCTACTATACCAGGGAAGAAAGAGAATGGGCAAATGCAAGAGGATATATGCCACTCCCTACTATGCTGGATCCAAACAGAGGAAGATAAGCTCCTCCTTCTTAAAGCCAGCTAATAGAAGGTAAGTAGGACATTACACCAGATACCTCATCTCGGGCGTGAGAAAACCTACCAAATGATTCAACAATTATTCATGAGGAAGGAACTTATGAAGACTGCGAAGTCCTGTGAAGTCTGCCGAAAAAACAATCCAAGCAATGAAAAGTTGGCATTACCAGGTCTCCAGAGGTCAGAGAAATACCCAGGGGAAGACTGGCAAATAGACTTTACCCACCTACCTAAAGGCAAAGGGATTCAGTACCTCTTCATGTGAGTAGATATCCTATCTAATAAAGAGGGAATATGCTAATTGACCCTCACACCGTCGCAAAGATGGTGGTGCCCACAGCCAATAAGGAGGGAATATGCTAATTGACTGTTCCACCCTCAAAGACAGAGGCACCCACAGCCAATAAGGAGGGAACATGCTAATTGACTGTCCCACCCTCAATGATGGCAGCGCCCACAGCCAATAAGGAGGGAATATGCTATTTGTTGTTTTTTTTGTTTTTTATTTATTTATTTATTTATTTATTTATTTATTTTATTTTTTTATTGCTTAAAGTATTACAAAGGGTATTACATATGTCACCTCTGTTTTAAAGAAGAAACCATGGAATACAAAGGAGATGTAACTTGCCCAAGGTCACAGCTGGTAAGCAGTGAAGACAAAATTCAACCTAACCCAGGCAGACTAGCTCCACTGTCCACACTCCAACCACCAGTCTACCCTGTCTTCATTGTGTCCTCTGCAAGGGGGTGGGTGTATAAACTAGAAAATTTCTGTCCTGACTCTCTGAAGTATCCAGTTTATGGATGTGCACATATCCAGTCACACTGGAATCACTGCCATTTGCCAACTGCCCTATGGAAATGCAGTGGCGTGCTGAGAGCACAGGTATGGGACACCTCCTGCTGCCAGGGTGCAGGACTGGGGCTAGGTCTTGAAGGATGGGTAGTGATGCTCTGCTGGACAAGGCTGGGAGAGGCTGCTGCAGGCAGAGGGACCAGCATGTACAGGACAGAGTGTCCTGACAGTATCGGGGAAGTACAGATGGTTCACCTGTCATGTAGGATCTTTTCTCTACCCTTGGGCACTTCAGGAAGTGCCTTGAAAGAATACTTTGATTATCAATTGGCTTCTCAGTAAGTCATATTTAGAGAAATACGAAAAGCTACTCAGTTCAAAGCCCTATCAGTTTCATCCTATTTAGTGAATCCCCCCTCCCTCATCCAAATACATAAGGGGGAAAAGAAAAGACGGAACATTTCCCTAAACCGGCAGTCGGACATCTCCCTAGGGGTCCCAGATTGGAGAGGGTGCAGGCTGGGCTGAGGGACACCCTCTCCCCAGTTTACAAATTTTGTGCACCAGGCTTCTAGTTTTTACAAATTGGGTGGTGGCCTTTTCTTGTGGAACTGAGAAGGCACAAGAAGTTATCAAAACCTTAACCTCAGAAATAATCCTCCACTTTGGATTACCCCAGTCCCTCCAGAGTGACAATGGACCTTCATTCAAGACCCAAGTCACTCAAGGGGTTTCCAGGCCTTGGGAATCCAGTACCACCACCATTGGCCTGGAGGCCACAATCCTCTGGGAAGGTAGAAAAGGCCAATGACATTCTAAAAAAGCACCTTTGTAAACTCACTTAGGAGACTCATCTCTCCTGGCCCTTAGTTCTACCCATAGCTCTTTTAAGAATCAGAAATAGCCCCCCCCCTTAAGATTTGGGGTGTAGTCCCTATGAAATGTTCTATGGGGTGTAGTCCCTATGAAATGGTCCTCATAAATGACTTCCTCTTAGACAGGGAAACTGTGGCACAAGAGCAAGATATTACAGCATTGGCCAAATTTCAGCAGTTCTCTGAAACCAGGCCTAGAGATCCCCAGGTTCCACCCCTAATGCCCAGGGATCTAATGCTTATTAGGACCCTACCTACCCTCTCTACTACTCTGGGACCACAATGACAGGGTCCCTATCCTATAATCTTGTCCATTCCCATGGCAGTCAAGGTCAGCTGCTTCAAATTCTGGATCCATCTGTCCCGAGTGAAGCCCTGGATGCCTTCCCAGGAAGAAAATGAAACAATGCCATCACCACCTGATGAACAGGAGTCCTATTCCTGTGAGCCCTTAGGAAGTCTGAAACTCTTCTTTAAGATAAACCCAGGAGGAACCACTGACACCAGATAAGTAATGTCCTGGTATCTCTGGTCAATTATTCTCTCCATCTTTTTAATAGTTCTTATTTTATCCTTTTATGAGTGTCACTGTAATCTTAGACTGACACCCAGGGGAATTCTTTTTTGCTGCTGTTGGGACCCTGAAGCCAACCTTGGGGACTGTTACAATGACACCCCCCAACATTCTCCTCCACTTGCTGTGTACACAGGATTACACCATACCACTTAAACATTTTCTAAGTCCTCACTATCTCTCTTGAACCCTCAACTTAACATATCACCTCCTCAACACCACTCTCATGCAGGACTGCTGGCTCTTCCTCTCTCATCAACTAGCTACACAGCAGCCCCATTTCCTTACACACATGGGTCAACTCCAGTCTATCCTTCCACTGCAAAGTACATGGAGAGTCTCTGTTCCAACTCATGCACCTCGATGAGCTTTAAGAGTTCCAAATCACAGAGATGACAAAAGGGACACGTGCAGGCAGAGCCAGCCAGTTACTTCAGTCATACTTAAACAACATAACTAAACACTCATCCAACAGAGTCCCCATCTTAGGACTGGTCACAACCAGAACTATCCTAGTATATCAGGTGTCTCTTAGCATCAACAGAACACTCCCTGCAGGAAAGTTTTTAGGACATCTTGATCAACACTTGTGCAATTTTATTCTCAACCTACAGCCTCCCTCTGGCTGGGCTAACTTTGCTGTCTTCCAAACAGCCCCTCTTTGGAAACCGTTCAGTTCTCAGCCTGGCCCACCATCTCAGCAACCTTCCCAACAAATGAGGCCTCCCAGTTCTGCATAGGTTGACCCCTCTCTTGTGCTAACTATTTCCCGTGGCAGATTTGCAATTCACAATCACAATCTAATTGTCATCGACTCCCCTTCCATGGTCTCACACATTCTAAATTTTGGGTATAGACTTGAAGAAAATATATCTTTTTTGAGAACACCACCACTGGGACTACACAGATCAATCCCAAAGGTTCTTTCCAGCCTCTCTCAGAAGCAACTTTGACTGGGTCACTCTCTGTTTGGAAGAATGAGAACAATAAACATATCCACTTCTTCACCATTGAGAATACTTTTTGTTTAGGAAATCAGGATTGTCTTTTCTATGCAGTACTAATACCTATCTTTGTCTCCCAGCTAACTGGACTGGGACTTGTACCTTCATCTATCTCGCTCCTGAAATAGACATTACCCCTAATAATCAGTCTTTTAAAGTTCCTCTTACTGCACACACCTGGACCAAGAGAGACATCGTCTTCCTTCCCCTCCTTGTCAGCTTTGGAATAGTTACTGGCCCAGGCACTGGAATAGAGGGACTGGCAACCTCCCTTTCCTATTACCAGAGCCTATCCAAAGACCTTGCAGAGAGTTTAGAGGAAATTTCCCAGAGTATTGTTGTATTACAAGACCAAATGTACTCACTAGCTACAGTTACCCTGCAAAATCGGAGAGGACTTGACCTTCTTACAGCTGAGAAAGGGGGACTATGCCTATTCCTAGAAGAAGAATGCTGTTTTTATGCCAACCAGCCTGGCATAGTAAGGGGGGAGCTAAAATTTTAATTGATAAAGCCTCAAAGATCCAACAACAGCTTTCAGAATCTTGGGGCACTTGGCTACAGAATCTTAACTGGGTCTCCTGGCTTTTATCTCTAACTGGACCACTCTTAATGGCTCATCCTGGCACTCATCTTTGGCCCTTGCTTGTTGAACCTCCTAATAAATTTTGTTTCTTCTCACATAAAGCTATAAAGCTCCAGATGGTCCTCCAGATGGAACCACAAATGGAAACTATACCCTTCTTTCGTGAACCCCTAGATTGCCCACCTCTGATGGAATCCTGATAGCTGCTTTTAATTGACACCCCCACTCAGCAGGAAGCAAAGTGGTCATTGCCCCTATTTCCAACAGCAGTGGGGGTTTCCTAATCAGAGAGGTGACTGAGAGGAGTTAGAAACAGGATTAGGCAGACAGGGTAAAGAATGGAAGAAAGAGGAAGTGTGGACATGACAGTTGGAGCTGAAACCACAAAATGTTTTGTAGAAAAACAGAATGTCAGGAAAACAGGATGTTTTGAGACAAGGATGTTTTTCTTACAAGTGCAAAATAAAAAGTTGCAAAAAGTCCAGGAACCAATCAGAGAGTGACACAGATAGACAAGGAGAGGGCTTTTAGCAGATATAAGGGAAAGAGCAGAATGCTTCAACAGCAGCCCATTTGGGTCCCCTCCCCAAGTGGGGAGCCTGTGTTCACTTGCAATAAACTCCTGACTTACTTGAACTCCTCTGGTCCATGGCTTCATTCTTTGATTTCATGAGACATGACCTGGGGAAGAATTTCTGCTCACTGGTTCCAGTATCATTACCAGTAAATTTGCTTTGTTATATTGTTTGCTACACAAACACATACATCAAATAGATGAGATGACAGATGATAGATGATAGATGACAGATAGATAGATAGATAGCATTGATAAGAAGTACTCTAATTCAAGATTTAATTGTGACCTCAAAAAATATATAATTGCCTGATTTTTTTCCCAGGTGTCTTAGAAAAAGACTCACTCCAAGTGTCAGTAAACTGATATCACAAGATACATGGTGACATTCATGTACCTGGGTAAATGCAGAACCTGTCTTAATACCAGAGACAGTGCTGAAACCCAGCCTCAGAAGCTGGACTATACTTGTCATTTTGTCATTACTACTGTAGGATCTATGACTTCTATATACATGAGAAGAATCAAGTCAATTCTTAGCCAACAGTCTAATGACACCACACAGATGGCTTCTCTTCTATCATAATCAAGCAGAATGTACATCAAGAGGGAGGGAAACTTAATTTTTTTGCATATTCTCCCTTTCATTTTTGCTTCTATTCCTGAATTGTTTATATCACCAATTTGGTAACAGAAAAATTGTCATTTTGGACAAGGAGAGATGGGTTACTTTTTACAAATCAAACATTTCAGATTTCTCCCTGGTAGATTTTTTTTTTATTTCCCTGATAAACCTTTGCTCCCAGTTCAGAGATAGAGACAGACATTAAAATTATCTTTTTGAGGAGAAACCAAGATGGCGGCATAGGTAAACACCGGAAATTGCTGCCTCCCACAACAACTTCAAAAATACAACTAAAAGACAAAACAGACATCATCCAGAACTACAGGAAGGCTGGCTGAGTGGAAATTATACAACTAGAAGGAAAGAGAAAAGCACACTGAGACTCAGAGGAGGTGGGGAAGTAAAGTGCAGAGGTACGAAGGCGCACGCGGGAAAGGCTGGCAACTGAGGACGTGGCTGTCATTTTGAATCGGGAGGGAGTCACAAGCCCCCGACTGCTCTGAACTCCAGTTGCGGGAAGTCTCTGGGGACCCAGGACTCATACGGGGAGAAAATGGACTGTCTGGCAGCGGGCAGAACTTGGAACTCGAGGGTGGCTTTCTCTCAGAGGTGCTGACAGCGATTACCGAGACACTGAGATGCGGGGCCTCTAAGGGCAGTGCTGAGGATCAGCCATAGCTGTTTGCTCCGCCCTGTTGATTCCCTGAGACCCTGCCCCACCCAAGCTGCAGCAGAGGCTTTTACATATGAATGCCCTGGCCCTTTGCAATCTGAAAATTACCTAACAAACTGCAGCTGGGCCAGACAGACCTAGAACTTCCAAGAGAAGGCCCAAGGCCCCACAGCAGCTTGCATTGCTTCACAGCTGGGCCTCATCTGGCCACCTCCAAACCCCAGACAAGGAAGGGGAATCTGAAGATCTCTTCATAGCTCCTGCTGGGTAGCCTCAGGCAGAGGCTAAAGTAGCACCTCCTTAGATCCAAGAGCCAGTGTACCCAGTGGTCAGAGTGGGACCATCCAGATTACAACTCCTCAGATCCATAAGGGACACACTCAGGGGAAAGACTCAGTGAGCACCAAAGCTCCACTGAAGCAAGTCTTGCCTCATAAGGGTGTCTTCAGCACAGAAGTTCTCCCACTGCAGACACAGCTGATTCTCACATCCAATTGGCCTGGAGGTCAATTCCTCCCAGTGATACCTACAACAATCAAGGCTTAACTACAACAAGACTGTGTACATAGCCCACAAAGGGGTGCACCAAGAGTGTCCACCTCAGGTAATTGGGGAGGCTGAGCCCCTGGGCCCTATAGGATCCCTAGCACACAAAGCCACTCTACCAACACAGGGAAGCAGAAAAAAATGCAGAGACAAAGAAATAGGTCACAAATGACAGAAATGGAGGAAAGCAAACTACGGGACATAGAGTTCAAAACCATACTTTTAAGGTTTTTTAAGAACTTTCTAGAAACCGCCGATAAATTTAGTAAGAACCTCAAAAAGACTGGTGAGACCGCCGATAAATGTAGTGAGACTGAAGAAATCTAGTGAGACCCTCGATGTTGTGATAAAGGACCAACTAGAAATTAAGCATACACTGACTGAAATAAAGGATATTATGCAGAGTTCCAACAGCAGACTAGAGGATCGCAAGAATCAAGTCAAAGATTTGAAATATGAAGAAGCAAAAAACACCCAACTGGAAAAGCAAAATGAAAAAAGAATCCAAAAATAGGAAGATAGTGTAAGGAGCTTCTGGGACAGCTTCAAGTGTACCAACATCCAAATTATAGGGGTGCCAGAAGAAGAGAGAGAGCAAGATATTGAAAACCTATTTGAAGAAATCATGACAGAAAACTTCCCCTACCTGGTGAAAGAAATAGACTTATAAGTCCAGGAAGCACAGAGAACCCCAAACAAAAGGAATTCAAAGAGGACCACACCAAGACACATCATAATTAAAATGCCAAGAGCAAAAGACAAAGAGAGAATCTTAAAAGCAGCAAGAGAAAAACAGTCAGTTACCTACAAGGGAGTACCCATATGACTGTCAGCTGATTTCTCAACAGAAACTTTGCAGGCCAGAAGGGAGTGGCAAGAAATATTCAAAGTGATGAATGCCAAGAACCTACAACCAAGATTACTTTATCCAGCAAAGTTATCATTCAGAATTGAAGGTCGGATAAAGAGCTTCACAGATAAGAAAAAGCTAAAGGAGTTCATCACCACCAAACCAGCATTATATGAAATGCTGAAAGGTATCCTTTAAGAAGAGGAAGAAGAAAAAGGTAAAGATACAAATTATGAACAACAAATACACATCTATCAACAAGTGAATCTAAAAATCAAGTGAATAAAAAATCTGATTAACAGAGTAAACTGGTGATTATAATAGAACCAGGGGCATGGAAAGGGAGTGAACTGACAATTCTTGGGGGGAAAGGGGTGTGGGGGTACAGGAAGAGACTGGACAAAAATCGTACACCTATTGATGAGGACAGTGGGAGGGGAAAGGGCAGAGGGTGGGTTGGGAACTGGGTGGAGGAGAGCTATGGGGGGAAAAAAGAGGAACAACGATAATAATCTGAACAATAAAGATTTAATTAAAAAAAAATAAAATAGGAAAAAAAAATTATCTTTTTGTGACCATAGCTGTGTAGTTGTGTATGTAGATAGATTATGTAAGTATATTTACTAGTACATGTGTGTACAAAAAGATTTGCCTTTATCTATTATCTGTTTAACTAGAGGCCCAGTGCATGACATTTGTGCACTGGGTGAGAGGATTTGGGGGAGGGGTCCCTCAGCCTGGCCTGCGTCCTCTCGCAGTCCGGGGACCCCTTGGGGGCTGTCCGCCTGCTGGCAGTCGGACAACCCCAGAGGGTCCTTAGCGCTGCCATGGAGGCGGGAGAGGCTCCCCCCAACATGGTTGCACTCACCAGCCGTGAGCCCAGCTTCTGGCTGAGCGGTGCTCCCCCTTGGGAGTGCACTGACCACCAGGGGGCAGCTCCTGCTTTGAGCATCTGCCCCCTTGTGGTCAGTGTGCATCATAGCGACCAGTCGTTCTGCTGTTTGGTTGATTTGCATATTAGGGTTTTATTATATAGGATATTAGGGTTTATGTAAGCTTGCTGCTGTTTTGATGTCCTAGTGTTGGACATTAAGAAAAACACAAGAAAGACCATTAAAACCATGATATTAGAATCACTTAGGCCCAGCTATAAATTGTCTGTCTCTGGTCATTTCATGTGTGCTACAACTCCCAAAGGAGTGGGGTTACTGGGTGAGACCTTTAAAGAAAAACATCCCTAGCCGGCATGCACGCTTTCTCTCTGGAGCGTGCCGGAACTTTTCCACCCCCACTTTCCCCAGGGCTCTCTCTCTCCTGTCTCCTTCCCAGGCACATTCTCTTCTGCATCTCTTCCTCCTAAGCTCCAAGGGCCCTTCCTTGGCCTCTGTAACTTGTTTCCTGAGCCCAAGCAGCCCAGCTGGCTCACTTCTTCCATGGCTCACTTCTGTCTCTGTGACTAAAAGTACTTTTTCTTGTATTTGAGTCTTGGTTCTGAATTCATTTTTAGCCAAAACTCAAGGACCGAGTTTTAACATTCTGGTGCTGTTTGCTGTTAACATTCATATGTTTGACAGACTATCAAGTCAAAATCACCCTATGAATGTTTGAGTTTGAGTTCTTACTTGTTTTTAAATTAGCTGTGACCATGTTGAGTGCTCTGGGGTGCAGCATCCACTGTAATTACTACCTGTATAAAGAAGGAGAAACAGGAATACTGTTCCTCTTAATTCCTTTGCCATACACTTTCTTTTAGATAAAGTAAAGAAAAAAGAAAAAAGAAAAAAAAATCCCTAAAATGGGCATGTCTGTAAGCTCACTCCCTACACCTCTCTACCTGTTATGTGGGTGATAGTGAAGGATGCTAACTTGGGACTAGGTTATCCAAAAGGAGCAAGAGCATAATGGATATAAATATTTGTGAAAGGTTTTATAGATAAGCCTGGGGCATCACATCACCCATTCCTATGGCAAATACTCACACAGGCACTATTAAGCCAACAAATTACCCTGAGACTCAGCACAGCAGACTGCTCCCCATGACCTTAAAGGCCCTAATTACTAACATTTCTCTCACACAAGCCCTTCTCTCCATTCCCTCCACAGAAGTCTTAACTCGGAGCTATAGTGCCTCTCACCTTGATTACCACAAATCTTGAAATTAGTGCTCCTGCCTCTGTTTTCACTCACAGTAAGCCACATTGTGAGTTATGTCACCCTCCTGCCTAATGCTCTTCAGTGGCTCCAAGTGACTATGTAATAAAATCATCATCCACCATCTCCCAGGCACCAAGGCAGTTCCTGCTTCCTGTGTTTTGTTTACACCACCCCCTAGTCCTGGATTGCTGCTCACTACTCACCATCCCTGGAAATACCTAGTTCTCTTTCAAGAAGAGACCCAAAAACTACCTTTTCTAGAAAGCTTTCGTGAATTACTCTCCTTCCCATTCTCTACTCCCCAATAAAATCAGCCACTCCTCTGGTACACAGTCCCTACAGGACTCCATTGCAGTTTGTTTATTACATGGAGGTCTCACCACAACAAGACAGCACCTGAGAGCTGTAACCTGAGTATCTGGTGTAGTTAGTGCCTGCCATATAAGAATTTACTGTGTCAAGTGGATGGGTGAATTTTCAAGACTAGCTGTACCTAGATGCCTAACCACTATGAAAATTTTAAATAAACTAATTAGCATTCCTTCTTGAATCAAAATATTTCAATTAGAACCAATTGAGTCAACATAAGACTTTGCTAAAATAAACAACCAAAAAAGAATGTAATTTACCGCAAGTATAATGGCGTCAACACGTTTATTTAATAACACCACATAAAGACATCAACAACAGAATCCCTGTTGATAACCAAATCTATAAAGCATTTAAGTGTTTTCTCAGAGCTAGGAAAAATAATTTTTATTTTCTATAAGCATTATTAAAAATCTATAAATTCCAGGTCTTCAAAAATGGAGAAATAAACACATTACAATTAAATTCTTTTCTAAACTTTTTAAGAATCTCTTTCTTACTGAAAATTGTACTTTTTCAGAATATAAGATTGTGAGACCTTTCTATACTCTCAAACCTGAGACTGTGACAGTCCTTGTTAGTCTGGATGCCCCTGAGTGTAGAGTCTGAGACAAAGATTTGTGTGCAAGTATTTTAATTGAGAAGTGACCTCAGAATGCAAAAGAGAGGATTAAGGAGGATGAAACAAGACCAGAGGGATAGCAGCTTCAGGCAATTGGTGTAGCATCCTGCCAGAACCTTTTGAGCCTTATTGAGATGTGTGTCAGAACTGTCTGCTAGGGGAAGTGAAGGGAAAATATTTATTCATTGGCTTTTGCCCCTGTTGGTCAAGTAGGAACCCTCAGGCAATAACTCCCCATTAACTCCTCCCCACCCCCAACAATACTCACACTTTCTGGTTGTTTATGCTTGAGTGTGAGTCAATTCCCAGGGCTGGGTATCCCATCTAGAAAAGCTCCAAGATTGTTAGGGACAGGAATTTATCAGGTGCTGAGATGATTACACCATCAGATTACACCTGAACTGAGCTGGTTACTAAAGTCATACCTGGAGTAAAATGAAACTGAGATGATCATTCACAAGCTGTGCTTGATATACTCAGGAGCTATGACTCCACTCCATTCCCAGTTTCTAATGAACTCAATACACACAGATAATACATTACAATGCTTATGTTTTTTATTTAAACCTTTGTATATAATATTCTATCAGATATCCAGAAACCTACTGTAAAATTTCCTATTATTGCTGTCTCTCCCAAGTATAACCATCTCCTTCATTAACATAATGCTGTCTACCCTACACAAGAAATGTAATGAAATATTTATTTGTTTGTTTGTTTGTTTATTTATTATGCTTCAAACATTTATTGGAAATACAACAATAAATAATGCATAATCTCCACTCTCACCATTGAGGACGAGAAATAGATAAGAAGCTCTGCCATTTTGATGGAGCACCAGTTCTGTACTAGCTGATGAGTGGACTCACAGTGACCAAGTACAGAGGAGACTGTAAAAAATGTGTGGTGGGGGAAATGGGGCTCTGGATATAATTCCATTAGGAAATGATGTATGAGCTTAAATTTGGAGAATAAATTTAAATTAGCCAAGTTGGCAAGAGGAAGAAATAAATTCTAGACAAGAGGCACATTGGTAGCATAGGAGTAGAAGCAGGAGAGAAACTGATTGATCTGTTCTGAAAACTACAATTGGGTCTGTTCAAAAGAAGCCAGGGGACATGGGAGCTGACAACATGAGATGAATATGAAAGGGAAAATTATGAGGGGCTTTGTATACCAGACCCTGGAATTACCTGAATTCTGTATTATCTTTAAGACTCAGGATGGGGGAGCTCTAGATAGTTTCACATGAAAAATCTCTATCTCGTATATAAAGTATAATTTAAAAAAATAAAGGGATAGGAAGATCAGTTAGGAGGCTATTGTCAATAGTTGATATTCACCCATTTGGCAAGCATTCATTGTCTATTATGTACCAGGCATTGTTATGGGCACTAAGAGTATATTAGTGAAAGAAAGTGGGTGGCAATGGTCATAATGATGATGGTGATGGTAGTAGTCATAGAAATGATTATGGTACTGCTTCTGGTGGTGGTGGTGATGGTATGGTAGAAGTGGTGGTAGTAATGGTGTTTATACTTGTAGTATTAATGGAGGTAACACCTACTTTTATATAGCACTGTCTCTGTGCCAGGTAATTTCTAAGTACTTGACATATATTTAACTCAATTGATGCTCACAACAGAGCAATTAAGTAGACACTTTATTATCTTCCATTTTACATCTGAGGAAATTGACAATCAATAAAGATCAAAGTAGAATAATGGTATAGAGAGTAACTTTTTTGTTTTTAAAACAGTTTTATTTAGATAAAATTAAAATACAATAAACTGCACATATTTAAGGGTAGAAATTTAAGTGTAGAAGTTTTGGCATTTGAATACACATTTGAAACTATCACCAAAACCAAAATAACAAGATTTCATCCCCAATATTTCATCTTGTACATTTGTAATTCCAACCTCTACCCCTCAAATCTCCAAGGAACCACTGTTCTACTTACTGTAATTATAGATTAGTTTGCATTACCTAGATTTTACATAAATTGAATTATACCATATGTACTATTTTTGAGATTCATCTATACTGTAGTATGCATCTACAGTTTATTTTTTTAACTACACATTTGGAATTCTTACATAGATATAGGGCTGATAATCTCTGCCTTGTAGTTGGAGTGTTAAAACTTTTACCTTTAATGTGATTATATTTTTCAATTACAGTTTACATTCAATATTATTTTGCATTAGTTTCAGCTGTGCAGAATAGTAATTAGACAATCATATTTTACAAAGTGGTTCCCCCTGATATTTCCAGTACCCACCTAACACCACAAATAGTTATTACAATATTATTGACTATATTTCCTACGCTGTAATTTACATCCTGTGACTATTTTGTAATTACCAATTTGTACATCTTAATCCCTACACCTTTTTTATCCAGTCTCCAAACCCCCGCCCCTCTAATAACCATCAATCTATTCTCTTCATCAATGAGTCTGCTTCTATTTTGTTTGTTCATTTATGTTGTTCTTTAGATTCTACATACAGGTGAAATCATATGGTATTTGTCTTTCTCTGACTGACTTATTTCACTGAGCAGAATACCCTCTAGGTTCTTGGCTGAATTATATTCCATTGTATATATGTACCACCCCTTTTTTATCCACTAATATACTCATGGGCAGTTAAATTTCTTCTACATCTTAGCTATTATAAATAACACTACAATGAATGTAAAGGTGCATATATTTTTTGAATTAGTGTTTTGAGTTTCTTCATATACATACCCAGAAGTGGAATGACTGAGTCAAAAGGCAGTTTTATTTTTCATTTTTTTAGGAATATCCATACTGTTTTTCATCATGGCTACATTGATCTGCATTCCCACCCACAGCGCACAAGGGTTCTCCAACACTTGTTTGTTGATTTATTAATGACTAGAGGCCTGGTGCACAAAAATTCGTGCACTGGAGGGGGTCCCTCAGCCTGCCTGCCCCCTCTCACAGTCCGGGAGCCCTCAGGGGATGTCCTACTGATGGCTTAGGCCTGCTCCCCCTTAAGCCACAATCTGGCCTCCCTCTGCAGGAGGCAACCAGCCAATCAAGGGAAGGTGACGCTCCCATCACGTCTCTGCTGCTGCCACTTCTGGCTACTGCAGCAGCCTAAGCCTCAGCCCTCGCAGCCACCAAGGCTTGCCTGAGCCTCAACTGGCCCTCATTGCCTGAGCCTCGGGCCCTCGCAGCAGCAGCCACCATCTGCTGCCTGCCTGAGCCTCAGGCCAGCACTGGCAGCAGCAGCCGCCATCCACAGCTTGCCTGAGCCTCGGGCAGCCACTGTGGCTTTGTCCGAAAGGACGTCCAGAAGGGCATCTAGAAGATGTCTGCTCTAATTAGCATATTATCCTTTTATTAGTATAGATAACCATTCTGACAGGTGTGAGGTAACATCTCATTGTGGTTTTAAGTTGCATTTCTCTAATAATTACTGATGTTGAAAATCTTTTCATATATCTATTGGCCATCTGTATGTTCTCTTTGGAGAAGAGTCTATTCAGATCCTCTGCCCCCATTGGATTGGAGGGATTGGTATGGAATTGTATGAAATCTTTCTAAATTTTAAATATTAACCCTATAAAGAATGTATTATTGGTGAATATCTTCTCCCATTTAGTAGACTGTTGTTGTTTTTTTGTTTCATTGATGGTTTCCTTTGCTGTGCAATAACTTTTTAGTTTGATATAGTCCCATTTGTTGATTTTTTTTCTTTTGTTTCACTTAAGAAGATATATCAGAAAACATTTTAATAAGAGAAATGTCAGAGATTATACTGCCTATGTTTTCTTCTATGAGTTTTATGGTATTAGGTCTTACATTTAACTCTTTAATCCATTTTGAGTTTATTTTAGTATATGGTGAAAGGAGGTGGTATGGTTTCATTTTTTTGTATGTATCTGTCCAATTTCCAAGCACTATTTATTGAATAGACTATCTTTACCTCATGGTATGTTCTTGCCTCCTTTGTCATATATTAATTGACCATATAGGCATGGGTTTATTTCTGAGATCTCTATTTTCTTCAATTGATATATGTGCCTTTTTTATGTCATTACCATGCTGCTTTGATTACTATAGACTTGTTTGCTATCAGGTAGTGTGTTTTGTTCTTCTTTCTCAAGATTGCTGTGGCGATTTGGGATCTTTGTGGATCTGTATAGTTTTTTTATTATTTGTTCTAGTTCTATTGAAAAATACCATTGGTATTTTAATAGGGTTTGCATGGAATCTATACATTTCTTTGGGTAGTATGGGTATTTTATTTTTATATATATATTTTTTAATCCTCACCGAGGACATGCTTAGAGAGAGGAAGGGTTGAGGGGCAAGGGGGGGGGGAGAGAGAAACATCACTGTGAGAAACATTGATCAGTTTCCTTCCATACATGCCCCAACCAGGGATTGAACCCACAATGCAGGTATGTGCCCTGACAAAGAATCAAACTGGCAACTTTTCAGTGCACCGGCTGATGCTCCAACCAAGTCACTCTGGTCTGTCAGTATGGACACTTTAATGATGTTAACTCTTCCTATCCATAATCATGGTATATGTTTCCATTTATTTGTATCTTCTTCCATTTCTTTCTTCAAAGTCTTATAATCCAACAACAGGTCATTTACTTACTTGGTCAAATTTATTCCTAGGTATTTTTTATGCAATTCTAAATAAAATTGTTTTCTAGATTCTTTCTGATAGTTCATTATTAGTATATAAAAATATAACTGACTGAGGAGAGACAAAATGGTGGCGGAATAGACGATGTGTCCCGAGCCTTGTCCCAGGGCAGACAGAATGAGCAACTAAATTGAATAATATCCAACCGGAATTGGCGAAGTAGACACAGCTGGTGAGACAATTCGCAGCCAGGAAGGGCAGAGGACACCTGGAGAATGGTAAAATCAGGGATCTGGGCTGGAGAGAACTGAAAGACTTCCGAGAAAAGAGGGTCAGAGGGAAACTGCACGGCACTGAGGCTGCATCTCTTGGGACAGGCATAGCGTCTGACTGTGGAAAGGAGGTCCACAGGACTGCTGGTGGCAGGGGATTCTAGATCTGGGTCCACAGCCACGAAATACTGAGCCCAGAATGGGCAGCCTGGATGACTGCCCAGGCCATGCTGTGCCGTAAGGAGAGGGGCTCGCAGTAGCACAGCTCTTTCCCCTCATTTTGCTCTTTACTTTTGTTTGCTGAAACTAGTTCATAGGATCTTTCAAATACAGACACTCACCTATGGCTGAGGTGCAGGTGGAGGTGCGGATTTGTGGAGTCTGGGGAGAGCTGGAGAGAGAAGAGGGTCCGGGAGAGGTGGCCACAAGTCTGACGCTGAGTCATAACTGATGTGTGGGACCTAGGTAGCCATTTTATCCTAAAGAGATAGCCCCTCCCTGCAGTCTCCAGGCAACCAATACAGCCACACCCAGACTATGCCCTGAGTGGTACAAAGGATAAAAAACAAAAATCTGAATAGTCCCTGTGAGTCCACAGGGACTGACCTAAAGAGAGGCCTTCAGTCCCAGCAACACAAAACTGAAAAGCCACAGACAGTACAGAAGAGTGGGATCTTAAACCAGCCAAAAAAAATGACATTTCACTTTTTCATTTTTATTTTTATTTTATTATTATTTTGTTATCTCCTTTTTTCTTTACTTTATTTTTTCATTTGTTTCTTTATTTTTTATTTCTTTTCGCATTATTTTTTCATCATTCTAATTTATTTTATTTTTTATCTTATTTTTAATAAATTATTTTTTTCTTCTCTTTCTCTTTTTTCTTATCCACTCATCCTCTTTCTACTTCCTCTATACTGAGCTGAGGTCTTCCCCATATTCATCCAATTCTTAATGTTACTTTCTGTATAAAAGATTCTGCCCCCACCCTCTTTACTGGGTATTTGGTGTTTGTATGTTTGGGTTTATCTGTTTGTTCTATCGTGTTTTCTCCCCATATATATATTTTTTATTTATTTTTCTTTTCTCTCATACCATTTTTTCTCTTCAATATCACTTGTGCAATCTTTTCTCTCCCCTAATTCTCTTTTCTCTGGTGGTCACTTATATTGGGGATATCAGTGTCATGAGTACATTCATGTTTTGTTCCCTTTGTGTTGTGTCTTGTCAAGGTGAAGTTTATCCTGTTTGGCCAATGCGTTAGAGAGTGAGGCACATAACCAGACACCTGGAGAGGAGACTCCATCCACAAACGGGTCAATAACACTCCAGACCCAACTACAGAGGCAGGAAGAAGGCAGCAGTGAGGGAGAGAGCTTGAGCGAGGGAGCAAAAAATGAGTGTGTGGATGTGAGGGGGTGGTGTATGTGAGCACAGTTAGATCCCGCAGGACCTTCAGGGACAGGCTAACTGGGCTCACCTAACTAGGCAGCCTCTGCTACCATTGCAAACAATCCTGGAGTGGCTGGCTCTTCCTCAGAGTCCTCGGCTTTTTGAAGGGGAGAGATGCTGTGACTGAGAACTCAGCCTCACCTCCACCCAGGATGCCCTCAGATAACACTCAGGACTCTACAGCCACCCCCTGCGAGGGACCTGCTGCTTCGGCTGCGGTCCCATGGACACCAAGACTCCAGCCATCCAGGGTGCAGGCTCCTGTGAGTTCTGAAGTGTGCCCCCCTCTATCCAGCCCAACAATTTAGCCTAGGGTACTGTGACCATGCAAGTAGCAGCAATGTGAGCATTCCACTCCTGTCCGAGGAGCAGCAGCCCCACGAGCAGCCCGCCCCAGGCCGAGGTGTGGCAGCCTCACATGGCTTGCCCACATCCAAGGAGCAGCAGCTGTGCAAGCGGCCCACCCCCCTTACAAGGTGCAGCAGTCTTATACACAGCACACACCCATCCAAGGAACATCAGCTGCACAAGCATCCCACCCCCATCCGAGGAGTAGCAGCTGAGCGAGCAGCCCACCCTGGACTGAGGAGCAGCCCACCCGCGCCCAAGGAGCAGCAGCCGCACACAACCTGCCCCATCCAATGAGCACCAGCTGTATGCAGCCTGCCCTCATCCGAGAAGCAGCAGCCACACACAACCCTCACCGATCCAAGGAGGAGCAGGCGTAAGAGCACCCCACCCCCTTCAGAGGAGCATCAGCCCCATGAGCACCCTGCCCCCATTTCAAGTAGCACCAGCTGGGTGAGTGCCACCCCCCTGTCCAAGGAGCAGCAGCCTCACGTGAAAAGTCAGCCCCCACCAGACACAGGAGCCACACCTGCTGCAAACAGGGCCCACCATAAGAGCCGCCGCCAACTGAGAAGCAGCCACTGCCACGACCGCCCGAGAAGCAGCTGCCGCCAGAGTAGCCACTGCCACCCAAAGAGCACCCCTGCATGACTTGACACCAAGATCCTTCGGTGAGAGCAAAAATGGGTACACAAAGAAACTCCAAAGTAAAGAAAAGGAGGAATAGGCAGAAAAGCAGCTAAGTGAAACAGAGGCATGCAATATGTCAAAAAAAAGATTTCAGAATAAAGGTCATACAGTTCATAAACTGATGGATGAAAAAATCAACAACTTATGTAAGAATCAAGAAGAAATAAAGAGTGATATAGCTGTAATTAAAAACACCATGGAAAGTTTCAACAGTAGACTAGGAAAAAAAGAGGACCGAATTAGAAGACAGGGAAGCAAAACAAACCCAAACTGAACTGCAATTTGAGAAAGCAACTAAAAGACAGGAGGAGAGCCTAAGGGGGCTTTGGGACAACATGAAACGAAGCAATGTATGAATAATAGGAGTCCAAGAACAACAGGAAGAGGAACAAGGGTTACAAAACCTATTTGAAGAAAGAATGTCAGAAAATTTCCCTGATGTGGAGAAGAAAAAAGTCACACAAGCACAGAGTCCCAAACAAGATGAACCCAGAAAAACCCACAGCAAGACACATCATAATTACGCTGGCAAATGTTCAGGACAAAGAGAGAATCTTAAATGCTGCAAGAGTGAGACATATAGTTACGTACAAGGGATCTCTCTTTAGATTATCAAATGATTTCTCAACAGAAACACATCAGGCCAGAAAAGAATGGAAGGAAATTTACAAAGTGATGAAAAGCAAGGGACTGAATCCAAGAATACTCTATCCAGCAAGGCTATCATTCAAAATTGAAGGGGAAATAAGGAGCTTCACAGACAAAAAAAAAAAAACCCAAGGGAGGGTATCACTACCAAGCCAGCAATGCCTGAAATGCTAAAGGTACTGGTGTAAAAAGAAGAAATAAAAAGGGAAGAAGGAACACAGGCACAAAAAATAAAAATGGCTACAAACAAGAACCTATCATTAACAACTTTAAAAGTAAACAGAATAAATGCTCCAATCAAAAGACATCAAGTGAGTGAATGGATAAAAAAACATGAACCATACATATGCGATCTAGAAGAGCCCACCACAGAACAAGGGACTCACACAGACGGAAAGTGAAGGGATGGAAAATATCTTTCAGGCAAATGGAAATGAAAAAAAAAAGCTGGGTAGCAATACTTATATCGGACAAAATATACCTCAAAGTGAAGGCCATAACAAGAGATAAGGAAGGCCACTTCATAGTACTAAAGGGATCGATACAACAAGAGGATATAACCCTGATAAACATATATGCACCCAATGCAGCAGAACCCAAATACATTTAAAAACACCTGGAAGATATCAAGGAAGAGATGGACAACAATACAATCATAGTAGGGGACTTTAATACACCACTGACATCACTGGATAAATCCTTTAGACAAACAATCAGCAAAGAAACAGCAATCCTAAATGACTCACTAGATCAGATGGACTTTATTGACATCTTAAAAACATTTCACCCCAAAGCCACGAAATACACATTCTTCTCAAGTACACATGGGACATTTTCAAAGATAGACCACATATTGGGTCACAGGCAAAGTCTCTCCAAATTCAAGAAGATTGAAATCATATCAAGCATCTTCTCAGACCACAATGGCATAATATTAGAAATCAACCCCAATAAAAACAATCCAAAAAATTCAAACACTTGGAAGCTGAATAGCGTGCTATTAAACAATGATTGGGTTACCAAAGAGATAAAAGAAGAAATTAAAAACATCCTGGAAATGAATGACAATGAAAACCCAACAATCCAAAATCTATGGGACACAGAGAAAGCAGTCCTGAGAAGGAAGTTCATCGCTATACAGGCCTACCTCAAAAAAACAAGAAAAAATTGTAATAAATTACCTAATGCCACAACTTAAAGAATTAGAAAGAGAGCAACAAGAAAAGCCCAGAGTAAGTAGAAGGAAGGAAATAATAAAGATCAGAGTGAAAATAAATGACATAGAGACCAAAATAAACAATATAGAAGATCAATTAAACCAAGAGCTGGTTCCCTGAAAGGATAAACAAGATTGCTGAACCTCTAGCCATGCTCACCAAGAAGCAAAGAGAGAGGACCCAAATAAACAAAATCAGAAATGATAGAGGCAAAATAACAACAGACCCCACAGAAATACAAATGATTATTAAAAAATACTATGAACTTTATTCCAACAAGCTAGACAACCTGGAGGAAATAGAAATATTCCTAGAAAAAATACAACCTTTCAAAACTCAATGAGGAAGAATCTAAAAATCTCAATAGGCCAACAACTATGGAAGAAATTGGAGCAGTCATCAAAAAGCTTCCAGCAAACAAAAGCCCGGGGCCAGACGGCTTCACAGGGGAGTTTTACCAAACATTCAAGGAAGAACTAAAGCCTATCCTCCTCCAATTATTCCAAAAAATTCAAGAGAAAGGAATACTTTCAAGCTCAATTCTATGAAGCCAGCATTACCCTAATACCAAAACCAAGGCTTAAGACAATGCAATGAAAGAGAATTATAGGCCAATATCCCTCATGAATATAGATGCCAAAATCCTCAACAAAATTCTAGCAAATCAGATCCAGCAGTACATCAGAAATATCATATACCATGACCAAGTAGGATTTATCCCAGGGATGCAAGGATGGTACAATATCCGCAAATCAATGAAAATGATACATCACATAAACAAATTGAGAGATAAAAATCACAGTCATATCAATTTATGCAGAAAAGGCATTTGAAAAAAACCAACACCCTTTCTTGATAAAAACCCTCATCAAAATGGGAATAAAGTGATCATATCTCAACATAATAAAAGCCTTATATGACAAAACTACAGCCAACATCATACTCAATGGGGAAAAAAACTAAAACCATTTAACCTAAGAACAGGAACGAGACAGGGATGCCACTTTCACCACTGCTGTTTGACATAGTTATGGAAGTGCTAGCCATAACAATTAGACAAAAAGTAGAAATAAAAGGTATCCAAATTGGAAAAGAATATATAAAACTGTCATTATTTGCAGAAGACATGATACTGTACATAGAAAACCCTAAACACTCCATAAAAAAATTATTAGACTTAATAAATGAATTCGGCAATGTAGTAGGATACAAAATTAATGCCAAGAAATCTATGGCATTTCTGTACACCAGTAGTGAACTTACAGAAAGAGAGACTAAAAAAACATTCCCATTTACCATCATACCAAAAAAATTAAGATAAATAGGAATAAACTTAACTAAAGAGGTAAAAGACCTGAAAAAAGAGATAAAGGAAACATAAACAGATGGAAGAACATACCATGTTCATGGATTGGTAGAATCAACATCATCAAAATGTCCACACTACCAAAAGCAATCTATAGATTCAATGCACTCCCCATTAAAATACCAATGACATATTTCACAGACATAGAACAAACTCACCAAAAATTCATCTGGAATAAAAAAAAGGCCCCAAATAGCTGCAACATCCTGAGAAAGAACAAAGTACGTGGAGCTCAATACGAGATATCAAGCTGTATTACAAAGCCACTGTTCTCAAAACTGCCTGGAACTGGCACAAGAACAGACATATAGATCAATGGAATAGAATAGAGAACCCAGAAATC
>NW_005370760.1:325372-327061 GCF_000412655.1 Myotis brandtii
TATATATATATGACTTCTGAATATTTATTTTGTATCCTTCTACTTTATTTTTAATTCATTTATCAATTCTAGTAGTTTTTGGTGGAATCTTTAGGTTTCTCTACATGGAGCATCATCGTATCTACAAATAATGACAGTTTTAGTACATTCTTTCCAATTTGGATATCTTTTTGTGTTCTTCTTCTCTGATTACTGTGGCTAAGATTTGCAATACTATCTATCTATATATATAAAAGCCTAATATGCAAAATGTCCCCTTGGGAATTCAACCGACCGGGAGTTCGGTCGCTCACTATGATGTGCACTGACCACTAGGGGGTGGCGCGGAACAAAGGGAGGCCCTGGCCAGCAGCCGACAGCCGCTACGGACCATGCCTATGCACAAATTTCATGCACTGGGCCTCTAGTGTTGAATAAGAATAGTGAAAGTGAACATCCCTATCTTCTTCCTGATCTTAAGGGAAACACTTTTCCCCCCATTGAATTTGATGTTAACTGTGGATTTGTCATATAGGGCCTTTATTATATTGAGTTATGTTCCCTTTATTCCGACTTTGCTGAGAGTTTTTATCACAAGTAGGTACTGAATTTTGTCAAAGAATTTTCTTGCATCTATTGATATGATCCTGTGATTTTTAGCCTTCATTCTGTTTATGTGATGTATCACATTAATTGATTTTTGGATATTTAACCAACCTTGAATCCCAGGAATAAATCTTCATCATAGTGTATGATCTTTTTAATGTATTGCTGAATTTGGTTTACAAATTATTTTGTTGAGGATTTTGGCATCTACATTCATCAGGGATATTTGACTATAATTTTCTTTCTTTTTAGTGTCTTTTTCTGGTTTTGGAATCAGGATAATGCTGACCTTGGAAGATGAGCTTGGGAAAATTCCTCCTCTTGAAGTTTTTGGAAAAGTTTGAGAATAGGTGCTACTTCTTCTTTGAATGTTGGGCAAAATTTACCTGTAAAGTCATGTAGTCTGAAACTTTTGTTTGTTGGGAATTTTTGATTACTGTTTTAATATCATTAGTTATAATCAGTCTATTAACATTTGATTCAATCTTGGAACATCATGTTTCTAGTTATTTATCCATTTTTTCCAGATTTCCAACTTGTTGGCATATTATTGTTCATAAGCCTTTGTATTCCTGTGGTGTTACTTCTCTTTCATTTCTGATTATATTTATTTTTGTCCTCCTTCTCTCTCTCTCTCTCTCTCTCTCTCTTGATGAGACTGGTTAAAGGTTTATCAATCTTATTTACCTTTTCAAAGAACCAGCTCTGGTTTCATTTATTTTTTGTATTGTATTTAGACTCTATTTTGTTAATTTTCACTCTGATCTTTATTATTTCCTTTTTTCTGTTCACTTTGATCTTTGTTTGTTGGTTTTTTATTTAGTTCCTTTAGGTTTAAGTTTAGATTATTTATTTAAGTCTTTTTCATTTGTTTCTTCTTTATTAATCTTTATTATTGAACATATTACATATGTTACAGAATCTAAGTAACAAAATAAACTGATGAAAGGAATGGATCCAGTGACATGGACCATGGAACAGAGTGCAGAATCTCAGAGGGAAGGTGGGGGAGGGTGAGTGAATGGGAGGTAATCAAACAAGGACTTTATATGCATACTAGAGGCCCCGTGCACAAAAATTTGTGCACTCGGGGGGGAGGGGGGG
>NW_005370760.1:328569-345720 GCF_000412655.1 Myotis brandtii
AGCTGCCTGGCTGCCGGCTGCCATCTTGGCTGTCAGTTAATTTGCATATCTCCCTGATTAGCCAATGGGAAGGGTAGCGGTTGTACGCCAATTACCATGTTTCTCTTTTATTAGTGTAGATATGCATGATCCATGGACACAGACAATGGGGTGATGAGGGCCTGAGGTGGGAGGTGGGGTTGGGCTGGAGGGAGTTAATGGGGGGAAGAGAAGGACATATGTAATACTTTCAACAATAAAGAATTATTTTTTTAAAAGAAAAAAAGTATTACATATGTCTTTTTTCCCCCATTAACTTTTCCCCCCATTACCTCTTTTAGCCTGCACCCACCCCCCATCCCAGGCCTTCACCACCCTATTTTCTGGGTCCATGGGTTATGCATATATGCATAGGATCTATTTTGTTCACTTGTTTCTTGAGGTAGGCTTATACTGCTATGAATTTCCCTCTTAGGACTGCTTTTGTTGTGTCCCACAGATTTTGTGTTGTGTTTTCATTTTCATTTGTCTCAAGGTATCTTTTGATTTCTTCCTTGATCTCATTTTTAACCCATTCATTGTTCAGTAACATGTTATTTAGCCTCCATGTGTTTGTGTGTTTTACAGTTTTTTTCATGTTATTCCTAGTTTCATTCCATTGTGGTTAGAGAAGAGGATCAATATGATTTCAAACTCCTTAAATTTATTAAGACTTATTTTGTGACATAACATGTGATGTATCCTGGAAAAATGTTTCCTATGCCCTTCAAAGAATGTATATTTCAGGGATGAAATACTCTGAAAATATCAGTTAAGTCCATCTGGTCTAATGTGTTATTTAAGGCCACTGTTTCCTTCTTAATCTTCTGTCTGGAAGATCTATCCATTGATTTCAATGGCATACTAAAGTCCCCTACCATAACTGTGTTACTGTCAATCTCTCCTTTTATGTCCATCAATATTTGCTTTATACAGGGGTAGGCAAAAGTAGGTTTACAGTTGTTTGTATGTGAAAAGACATACCAATTATGATTATTACAATAGCTTTATTAACTCAAAAGACTGTCACAATGCAACTGTAAACCAACTTTTGCCCACTTCTGTATATTTATGTGTTCCTGTACTGGGTTTGTAAATGCTTGCAAGTGTTATATTCTCTTATTGGATTGATCCCTTTTTCATTACGTAATTTACTTTTTTGTCGCTTATTGTAGCTTTTGTTTTAAAGTCTATTTTGTCTGACATAAGTATTGCTACTTTAGCTTTTTTTCATTTTTATTTGCTTGAAATATCTTTTTCCAATTTTTTACTTGTAGTTTGTGTGTGTCTTTTGATCTGAAATGAGTCTCTGATAGACAGCATATATATGAGTTTTGTTTTCCTATCTATTCAGTTACCCCATTTCTTTTGATTAAAGCATTTAATACATTTACAGTAAAAATTATTATTGATAGGTAAATATTCCCATTTTATTATCTTTTGTTTATATCTCTTTTTCTCCCTTTCTTCTTCTTAAAGAAATTCCTTTAACATTTCTTGTAATAGCGAGTTGGTGGTGATGAACTTCTTTAGCTTTTCCTTACCTGGGAAGCTCTTTATTTCTTCTTCAATTTTAAATGATAGCCTTGCTGGGTAGAGCAGTCATGGTTGTAGGTCATTGCTTTTCATCACTTTGAATATTTTGTGCCAATTTTTTTCTGGCCTGAAATGTTTCTGTTGAGAAATAAGCTGATAGTTTTATAGGAACTTCATTGTACATAAGTAATTGCCTTTCTCTTGCTGCTTTTAAGGTGTTCTCTTTGTCTTTAACCTTTGCCATTTTAATTATAATTTAAATCCTTTGATCTTTCTCTTCTTATTCTGGTACCCCTATGATGTTGATGTTGTTACACTTGAAGTTGTCCCAGAGGTCCCTTAAAGTGTCCTCATTTTAAAATTTGTTTTCTTTTTTCTGCTCTGATTGGGTGCTTTCTGGTACCTTGTCTTCCAAATCACTGATTTGATCCTCTACTTTATCCAATATTTTTATTGTTTCTATGTGGGGTTTTTTTTAATGTTTCCCTTTTTTTTTTTTGTTTAAGTTCTCACTGAGTTAATTCATTCTTCCCCTAACTTACTTGAGCATCCTTACAAGCTTTGTTCTGAATTTTATATCTGATAGCTTGCTTGCCTCCATTTCATTTAGTTCTTTTTGTGGAGATTACTCCTGTTTGTTCATTTTGGGCCTGTTTTTTGTCTCCCTATTTAGGCTAACTCTCTGTATTTGTTTCTGTATTAGGTAGATCAGCTATGTCTCCCAATCTTGGTAGAGCGGCCTTCTGTAGTAGGTGTCCTGTGGGGCTTAGTGGCACAATCTCCCCGATCACCTGATCTGGGTGCTTCAAGAGTGTCTCTTGTGTAGATATGTGAACTCTCCTGTTGTAATTAAGTCTTGATTGATATTGGCCTGTCCATGGGTGGGTTTGACCCTGAGGCTGGCTGACTTTGAAAATTGTCCCTAACTTCAGTGTATGAGCTGCTGTGTGGGGGCTGACCCCATAAAGCAGAATTTGCCCCAGCAATGCTTGCCAAGACCTGCCTGTAAGGGTGCTGCTTGTGGAACTAACCAGGTCATGCTCTGATGTGGTCTTAAGCCAGCCACCAGGTATGTTGGTTCTGGGGCTTCTTAGAAGGAATCCCATGCAGGTCAATATCAGATACTGCCTGTAACCAGCCCTGGGCTACATGTTAGGAATACAAAGTGATCTACAGCTGGGTCTGGGTGCTCATGAGAGGTGCCAAGCTACATTCTAAAGCTATCTTTGATCAGTATTAAGCCTGTGGCAGGTCAATAAAAGGCTCAAAGCACCCTGAGATACACCTCCACCTACTAGCTGTTTGTTAGCCTCAACCACTGCTAGAGCCTCAGGTGGTACATAAGGTGCACAAGGCAGATTCTCAGTGGTGTTCACCAGGTTAATACAGATTCATACTCAGCATCAATGCTGGGTCTGAGGCCACTCAGAAAAATCTCAGAGTATACCAAGGTCAGCTGCCACCCACCTGGGGCTTGTGTACCTTTGTGATGGTGTGGGATGTCAGGGAGTCATCAGGGTGAAGCTGAAACAGATTAAGATTTGGCCCTGTGGAGGGAAGGCACTGCACAAGAACAGTGAGTGGCACCTGTCAGGCACACAAGAAGACATCCCTCACCCTAAAGCCACACAACTCAGCCTCTCCCCATGTCTCTGGAAACCGCCTCCTCCCCCAAGCTTTCCCAAAATCCCTGGAAAGATTTTTAAGAAATACTGCAATGTGGACCTAGGCTGCCTACTGTCAGCAGATCCCACAATCATTTGCAAGCTTGGCCAGGTGGGGCCTCAGGAAATCGGCAGGGTGTAGCTAGGTAGCTTCCCAGGTTAATGCCATATGGAGGGGAGTGTTTGACATAGAAAATATGGTGATATGGGAGATGGACTCAGCACAGGGACATTGGCAGCTGTCCATCCATTCCTTTCCCCAAAAGCCACACAACTCAATCTCTCCCTATATGACTCTAGTCCCCTCCAAACCACCATCACTCCACTGGAGCACAGCGTGCCTGCAAGTGAGATTTTGTGTGCTGGCCCTTTAAGAGGATGCCTGGGCTTTTAACATACTCCTGTCTCTCCCTGGCATACAGAAATCTTGCTGATTTTCATAAGCAGATGTTATATGGGCTCTTATTCCTGACTCTAGTGTTCTGGGCTGAGGAGCCCAGCATGAGGTTGAGAGGCCATGCTCCTCAGGGGGAAACTTTGCAGCTGAAATATCCCTCTGGATTCTCCACCACCACATGTGGGAGCAGGTCCAGCCCTTTTCTTGTCTCTATCCTTCCTACCAAATCTATGTGGCTTCTTTGGTATATTCTTAGTTATAAGACTCTGTTCAGCTAGTCTTCAGATGATTATGTAGGTTGATTGTTCTATAATTTAGTTGTAATTTTGATGTGGTCCTGGAAAAAGATGAGTGCAACGTCCCCCTACTGTGCCATTTTGGATCTTGTAGGGAGTAACTTTATACCTTATCTTATAGGGTAGGCAGAAGAGAGGGCAGTGTTTAAGCTAAAAGCTGAGTGACAAGAAAGTGCCCACTATGAAAAGTTAAAATGAAGTGGGGGAAGAGTCATTTGGGAAAGGAAGCATTGCAAGCAGAGATATGCAGGGCAAAGGCCCTAGACAGGACATGATCCTGGTAAATCTGAGGTTCCTAAAAGCCAGTGGTGCCTAAGTCACCAGAACAGTCTAGTTGGTCACAGGCAGAGGTTGTGACAATGTCCTGGACCCAAGTGAAAAATGTCCAGAGCAATGGGAATGGGGCTGTAAAAAGAGTGTGGATCTGAAAAAATTTGGAAGTGGAATCAACAGGTCTTATTGATACTTGGATCAGGAAAGTAAGTGAAACTGAATAGCTCTCATATACCATATATGTAGCAAAGCACTGGCCAAACTTCTACTACTGGCATCTCTATTTTTGTACAAATAACATTTCTACCAATCCTCCAAATGGCCTTTCATGTTAGGTACTATATGCCCACATATTTCCTGAAAATACAAAAATTAAATGAAAATGAATAATTTGACTACTATTATACAGCAAATATGTAGTGAAAGAGGCATAATATTCAATATATCTGAATCCAAAATCTTTTCTCTATAATAGAAATTTATAAAACAAATTTAGAGATTTAAGTAATTTTAACGTGTTGCCATTATAGAGAACTATGTCCTTCCTATTTCTTTCATGTCTGCCTCTAATTGATGATCACTAGTCAAAAGATTTTTCAGCAATGAAAGTAAATAATTGAATAATTTATATTTTAAACAGATCTAAAATATCATAATTTTAAAGTATCAAAAATAGTCAGAAATCAAATTTTTAAAGTGTTTTTTTTAATCTTTACTGTTGAGATTATTCCAGATGTCCCTCTTTTTCCCCCCATAGCTCCCCTTCACCTGGTTCCCACCCCACGCCAGGCCCTCACCACCCTATTGTCTGTGTCCATAGGTAATGCATACATGCATATAAGATCTTTGTCTAAGATCTTCCCACATCCCCCCACACACCCTCTTGCCTCTGAGGTAAAGAGGAAAGCACATTGAGTCTTTCTGTTCTATTTCCATACCCGATTCTATTCCATTCACCAGTTTATTCTGTTCATCATATTTTTTATTCATTTGATTTTTAGATTCACTTGTTGATAGATATGTATTTGTTATCACTTTGTTGTTCATAATTTTTTAACTTTATCTTCTTCTTCCTCTTCTTAAAGAATATCCTTCAGCATTTCATATAATATTGGTTTGGTGGTGATGAACTCCTTTAGCTTTTTCTTGTCTGTGAAGCTCTTTATCTGACCTTCAATTCTAAATGATAGCTTTGCTGGGTAGAGTATTCTTGGTTGTAGGTTCTTGGTATTCATCACTTTGAATATTTCTTGCCACTCCCTTCTGGCCTGCAAAGTTTCTGTTGAGAAATCAGCTGACGCTTGTATGGGCACTCCCTTGTAGGTAACTAACTGTCTCTCTTGCTGCTTTTAAGATTCTCTCTTTGTCTTTTGCCCTTGGCATTTTAATTATGATGTGTCTTGGTGTGGTCCTCTTTGGTGTTCTCTGTGCTTCCTAGACTTGTAAGTCTATTTCTTTCACCAGGTAGGGGAAGTTTTCTGTCATTATTTCTTCAAATAGGTTTTCAATATCTTGCTCTCTCTCTTCTTCTGGCACCCCCATAATTCAGATGTTTGTATGCTTGAAGTTGTCCCAGAGGCTCCTTACACTATCTTCAAAATTTTTGAATCTTTTTTCTTTTTACTCTTCCAGTTGGGTATATTTTGCTTCTTCATATTTCAAACTTTTGACTTGATTCTTGGGATCCTCTAGTCTACTGTTGAATCCCTGTATATTATTCTTTATTTCAGTCAGTATATGCTTAATTTCTGACTGGTCCTTTTCCATTTTTTTGGCATTCTCACTAAGATCTTTGAAAGTCTCACTAAGTCCCTTGGAGGTTTCTAGAAGATTATTGAGTAACCTTATAACTGTGCCTTGAGTTGATAAAGTGGCCTTGTGTAGTGGGTGTCCTATAGGGCCCAGTGGCTCAGCCTCCACAATCACCTGAGGTGGATGCTCTTGGTGCACCCCTTTGTGGGCTGTGTGCACAGTCTTGTTGTAGTTGAGCCTTGACTGCTGTTGGTGTCACTGGGAGGAATTGACCTCCAGGCCAATTGGCTGTGGGGACCAGCTGCAACTACAGTGGGAGAGCTGCTGTGCAGGAGACACCCTTATGGAGTAGAACTTGCTTCAATGGGGCTTTGGTGCTCACTGAATCTTCCCCTTGAGTGTGTCACTTATGGATGTGAAGAGTTATAATCTGGTATGGTCTCACACTGACCACTGAGTACACTGGCTCTTGGGGCTCCAGGGAGGTGCAAAGTCAGCCACTGCCTGGGGCCACTCAGCAGGAGCTACAGAGAGATCTGCAGATTCCTCTTCTTTGTATCAGGTTTGGAGGTGTCCATGCAAGGCCCGGCTGTAAAGCAAGGCAGGCTGGTGCTGGTGCCGGCCTTGGGCCTTTTATTGTTAGCTTTGGGGCTCCCTGACCTAGCTGCAGCTTGTTTGACAGGTTTTAGGCTGAGAAAGGACAGGCCATTCATATGCAAAAGCTGCTGCGCACAGCTTGGGTGGGGTTGTAAATTTCGTGGGGTGGGGTCTCAGGGAATCACCAGGGTGGAACAAACAGAAATGGTTTCCAGTCAGCCCTGTAACAGGGAGGTCCCAGAACAGGAACAATGACCGCTGCCAGCATCTCTGTCTGGAAGAAAGCCACCCCAGAGTTCCTGCCCTGATGGGAGATAATTCACTTTCTCCCCATACATGTCTGGGTCCCCCAGAGCCTCGCCCAGCACTGGAGCTCAGAGGAAGTGGGAGCTTGTAAATTCAGTTTGTGGTGCTGGCCTTTTAAGAGGAGCAGCTGGGTCTCCAGCAGCCTGTGTGTCACTCAGCCCCAATCCAAACTGGTTTTTACAGTCCGTAGTTCCTACAGCCTGTAGGGACTTCTTTCCCCAGCTCTGGAACCCTGGGATAGGAGTCTGATGTGAGGCTGGTACCCCTCGCTCCTCCCGGCAGCCTCTACAGAGGCAATCTCCCTCCCAATTAAAAAAGCAGCACACTCAGGTGCCGGACAACCTGTTCTGTACCTCCACACTTCCTACCAGTCTCAATGTGCTTTCTTCTTTACCTCTCTAGTTGTAGTACTTCCACTCAGCCAGATTTCCCACTGTTCTGGATGATAGTTTTTCTGTATTTTAGCTGTAATTTTTATGTGGTTGTGGGAGGCAGCAAGTGCAGGCATTACCTATGATGCCATCTTGGTTCCTCTCAAAAATCAAACTTTTATTGAAAATATCTCTATTACAACACCATAAGTATTTATCCATGATGATATATACATTTCTTTAGGATAAATTATTACAATCCATTTAAATCAGACTAAGTAAATAATTATAGATGTGCCTAAGGATATAATGCATGGATATTTACCCTGCAGGATTTTTTACAATTATTAACAAAAACAAAACAAAAAATGGAACAAACCAAATGTCCAAAAATATGATCCTGATTCAATAAATTATGGGTGGTTTTTAAAAAGTAATTATCATAAGATGGAGGAATACCTAATAATGTGAGAAGATAGTAACCATACAGTAACTGAATACAGAAGGTTATTAAAAAATAGCTTTTCTGTGATTTAATACTAATCGATGCATGCAGATATGCACAGATGAACGGCTAAGTGGTTAAGAGTCTAGCCAACATAAAATAGTTACATTTGAGAGGAGCCACCACAGCAGTGAACAGCACCCAACACAGGAGCTGCTGCCAACTGAGGAGCAGCTGCTACCACAACTGCCCGAGGAGCAACCGCAGCCCAAGGAGCCACTGCCACCCAGGGAGCAGCCACTGAACGACTCAACATCTAGATATGTCCCTAAGATCAAACATGGGTAGACAAAGAAACCCCCAAAGGAAAGAAAAGGAGGACTCGCCAGAAAAGCAGCTAAGTGAAACAGAGGCATTCAGCATGACAGAAAAAGAATTCAGATTAAGGGTCCTAGAATGCATAAACCGGATGGAGGAAAAAATCAGCAACTTATGCAAGAAGCAAGAAGAAACGGATGAAAAAATCAATAAACTATGTAAGAACCAAGAAGAAATGAAGAGTGATATAGCTGCAATAAAAAACACCATTGACAGTTTCAACAGTAGACTAGGAGAAGCGGAGGACCGAATTAGCAAATAAGAAGACAGGGAAACAAAACACACCCAAACTGAACAGCAATTGGAGAAAAAAATTAAAAGACAGGAGGAGAGCCTAAGGGAGCTATGGGACAACATGAAACGAAACAACATATAAATAATAGGGGTGCCAGAACGTCAGAAAGAGGAACAAGACTTAGAAAACCTATTTGAAGAAATAATATCAGAAAACTTCCCAGAGGTGGGGAAGAAAAAAGTCACACAAGCACAGAGTCCCAAACAAGGTGAACCCAAAAAGTCCAACACAAAGACACATCATAATTACCATGGCAAATGTTCAGGACAAAGAGAGAATCTTAAAGGCAAAAAAAGAAATGGCTACAAACAAGTACCTTTCAATAATAACTTTAAATGTAAACGGACTAAATGCTCCAACCAAAAGACATCGAGTGGCTGAATGGATAAAAAAACATGACCCATACATCTGCTGTCTACAAGAGACCCACCTCATTAGAAGGGACTCACACAGACTGAAAGTGAAGGGATGGAAAAATATCTTTCACGCAAATGGAAAGGAAAAGAAAGCTGGGGTAGCAATACTTATATCGGACAAAATACATCTCAAAGTGAAGGCCATAACCAGAGATAAGGAAGGCCACTTCATAATACTAAAGGGATCAATACAACAAGAAGATATAACCCTGGTAAACATATATGCACCCAATGCAGGAGCACCCAAATTCATAAAAAAACTCCTGGAAGATATCAAAGGAGAGATCGACAACAATACAATCATAGTAGGGGACTTTAATACACCACTGACACCACTGGATAAGCCCGCTAGACAAACAATCAGCAAAGAAACAGCAATCCTAAATGACTCACTAGATCAGATGGACTTAATTGACATCTTCAGAACACTTCACCCCAAAGCCATGGAATATACATTCCTCTCAGGTGCTCATGGGACATATTCAAAAATAGACCACATATTGGGTCACAAGCAAAGTCTCCCCAAATTCAAGAAGATTGAAATCATAAAAAGCTTCTTCTCAGACCACGATGGCATAATGTTAGAAATAAACTACAATAAAAACAACCCAAAATACTCAAACACTTGGAAGCTGAATAGCATGTTATTAAATATTGATTGGGTTACCAATGACATCAAAGAAGAAATTAAAAACATCCTGGACACTAATGACAATGAAAACACAACAATCCAAAACCTATGGGACACAATGAAAGCAGTCCTGAGAGGGAAGTTTATAGCTCTGCAGGCCTATCTCAAAAAACAAGAAAAAATGGTAGTAAATCATCTAACTCTTCAACTCAAAGAATTAGAAAGAGAGCAACAAGAAAACCCCAGAGTGAGCAGAAGGAAGGAGATAATAAAGATTAGAGCAGAAATAAATGACATAGAGACCAAAAAAACAATACAGAAAATCAATGAAACCAAGAGCTGGTTCTTTGAAAGGATAAACAAGATTGACAAACCTCTAGCCAGGCTCACCAAGAAGCAAAGAGAGAGGACCCAAATAAACAAAATCAGAAACGATAGAGGCGAAATAACAACAGACCCCACAGAAATACAAATGATTGTTAAAAAATACTATGGACAGCTCTACTCCAACAAACTAGACAACCTGGAGGAAATGGACAAATTCCTAGAAAAATACAACATTCCAGCACTCAATCAGGAAGAATCTAAAAATCTCAATAGGCCAATAACTATGGAAGAAATTGAAGCAGTCATCAAAAAGCTTCCAGCAAACAAAAGCCCAGGACCAGATGGCTTCTCAGGGGAGTTTTACCAAACTTTCAAGGAAGAACTAAAACCTATCCTCCTCAGACTACTACAAAAAATTCAGGAGGAAGGAACACTTCCAAGCTCATTCTATGAAGCCAGCATCACCCTAATACCAAAACCAGGTAAAGACAACACAATGAAAGAGAATTACAGGCCAATATCCCTCATGAACATAGATGCCAAAATCCTCAACAAAATCTTAGCAAATCGGATCCAGCAGTACATCAGAAAGATCATACACCATGACCAAGTAGGATTTATTCCAGGGATGCAAGGATGGTACAATATCCGCAAATCAATAAACGTGATACATCACATAAACAAATTGAAAGAAAAAAACCACATGGTCATATCAATTGATGCAGAAAAAGCATTTGACAAAATCCAACACCCATTTTTGATAAAAACTCTCAGCAAGGTGGGAGTAGAAGGATCATACCTCAACATAATAAAAGCCATATATGACAGGCCCACAGCCAACATCATACTCAATGGACAAAAACTAACACCATTTCCCCTAAGAACAGGAACAAGACAGGGATGCCCACTCTCACCACTCCTGTTCAACATAGTACTGGAAGTATTAGCCATTGCAATTAGACAAGAAGAAGAAATAAAAGGCATCCAAATTGGAAAAGAGGAAGTAAAACTGTCCTTATTTGCAGACGACATGATATTATACATACAAAACCCTAGAGACTCCATCAAAAAGCTACTAGACTTAATACATGAATTTGGCAAAGTAGCAGGATACAAAATTAATGCCAAGAAATCTGAGGCATTTCTATACACCAATAGTGAACTTTCAGAAAGAGAGATTATAAAAACAATCCCATTTACCATCGCACCAAAAAAATTAAGCTACCTAGGAATAAGCTTAACTAAAGAGGTAAAAGACCTCTACTCAGAAAACTACAGGACGTTGAAAAAAGAGATAGAGGAAGACATAAACAGATGGAAGAACATACCGTGTTCATGGATTGGTAGAATCAACATCATTAAAATGTCCATACTACCCAAAGCAATCTATAAATTCAACGCACTTCCCATTAAAATACCAACGGCATACTTCACAGATCTAGAACGAACTCTCCAAAAATTCATCTGGAATAAAAAAAGACCCCGAATAGCTGCAGCAATCCTGAGAAAGAAGAAAATAGGTGGGATCTCAATACCAGATATCAAGATGTATTACAAAGCCACTGTTCTCAAAACTGCCTGGTACTGGCACAAGAACAGGCATATAGATCAATGGAATAGAATAGAGAACCCAGAAATTGGCCCAAACCAATATGCTCAATTAATATTTGACAAAGGAGGCAAGAACATACAATGGAGCCAAGATAGTCTCTTCAATAAGTGGTGTTGGGAAAATTGGACAGATATATGCAAGAAAATGAAACTAGACCACCAACTTACACCATACACAAGAATAAACTCAAAATGGATAAAGGACTTAAATGTACGACAGGAAACCATAAAAATTCTAGAAGAATCCAAAGGCAACAAAATCTCAGACATATGCCAAAGCAATTTCTTCACTGATACAGCTCCTAGGGCAGTTGAAACTAAAGAGAAAATGAACAAATGGGACTACATCAAAATAAAAAGCTTCTGCACAGCAAAAGAAACCATCAACAAAACAACAAGAAAACCCACTGCGTGGGAAAACATATTTGCCAATGTCATATCTGATAAGGGCCTAATCTCCAAAATTTATAGGGAACTCATACAACTTAACAAAAGGAAGATAAACAATCCAATCAAAAAATGGGCAAAGGATCTAAATAGACACCTTTTAAAAGAGGACATTCAGAAAGCCAAGAGACATATGAAAACATGCTCAAAGTCACTAATCATCCGAGAGATGCAAATCAAAACAACAATGAGGTACCATCTCACACCTGTCAGACTGGCTATCATCAACAAATCAACAAACGACAAGTGCTGGAGAGGATGTGGAGAAAAAGGAACACTTGTGCACTGCTGGTGGGAATGCAGACTGGTGCAGCCACTATGGAAGACAGTATGGAGTTTCCTCAAAAAACAAAACATGGAACTCCCATTTGACCCTGTGATCCCACTTCTAGGAATATATCCCAAGAAACCAGAAACACCAATCAGAAAGGATATATGCACCCCTATGTTCATAGCAGCACAATTCACCATAGCTAAGATTTGGAAACAGCCTAAGTGCCCATCAGTAGATGAATGGATTAGAAAACTGTGGTACATCTACACGATGGAATACTATGCTGCTGTAAAAAAGAAGGAACTCTTACCATTTGCAACAGCATGGATGGAACTGGAGAGCATTATGCTAAGTGAAATAAGCCAGTCAATGAAGGAAAAATACCACATGATCTCACTCATTCATGGATAATAAAGACCATTATAAACTTATGAACAATAATAGATACAGAGGCAGAGCTGCCTCAAACAGATTGTCAAACTGCAGCGGGAAGGCCGGGGAGGATTGGGGGGCAGGAGGGAGGCAGGTAAGAGATCAACCGAAGGACTTGTATGCATGCATATAAGCATAACCAATGGACATAAGACACTGGGGGGTAGGGGAAGCCAGGGGATTGTCAAGGGAGGGGGGAAAAAGGAGACATATGTAATACTCTTTATAATACTTTAAGCAATAAAAGAAAAACAAAACAAAACAAAAATAAAAAAAATACTTCTTTAGCCTAAAAAAAAAAGTTACATTTGAATAGTTGAATTATGGGTGATAGTGTGTGTGTATATGAGTGTATATTTATGTTTGTCCAAATTTTATATATGTTATATATGAACTAGAGGCCTAATGCATGAAATTCGTGCAATGGGGTGGGTGGTTCCTAAGCCTGGCCTGCGCCCTTTTGCAGTTCGGGACCCCTCGCTCCTTACCACCCACCTGCTCACTGCTCCTTACCACTTGACTCACTGCTCCTTAGCGCTGCCACGGAGGCGGGAGAGGCTCCCTCCACTGCCTCTGCACTTGCCAGCTGTGAGCCCTGCTTCTGGCTAAGCAGCGCTCCCCCTGTGGGTGTGCACTGACCACCAGGTGGCAGCTCCTGTGTTGAGTATCTGCCCCTGGTGGTCAGTGTGCATCATTGTGACCTGTCATTCTGGTCGTTCTGCCATAATAGTCACTTAGGCTTTTATTATATAGATGTTTATAAAAACATAAATTTTACTCTATAAGAATAAATAAAATAGCCTGGCTGGTGTGGTTCAGTGGTTGAGCATCAACCTATGAACCAGGAAGTCATGATTGGATTCCAGGTCAAGACACATGTCCAGGTTGTGGGCTCGATCCCCTGTGTGGGGTGTGCAGGAGTCAGGCAATCAATGATTCTCATCACTGATGTTTCTATCTCTCTCTCCCTCTCTCTTCCTCTCTGAAATCAATAAAAATATATTTTAAAAAGATGATAAATGTATCTATAAAGAAATATATATTTATAAAGAATAAATAAAATAAAAGCATCAGTGTTTTACCCCAGATTAATATAAAGAAACTGAAATATTAGAAGGCATTATAATGCCTACAAAGTTATAAAACAAAATGAGCAAAAATGTCAGAAATGAAACTCTTGATTTCTAAATTCCTAGTTGAACCTTTAGCCATAATTCAAAATACTATATTCTTATCTAAGAAATTAAAAATCGATCAATCTGTTTAAACAGTGTTGAACTCTACTTCAATTAATGCTTTCCTTCCTTTATACATATTAAAAACAATTTCAATTCAAATGAAACAGAAAAATATTACAAGATTTTCTAACTGTCAAAATTGTAAATACTGTTTTAAAGTCTTCAATTGATTTTATCTAAACAAACACAAAAATTAAGAATTCAGGCTTGTTTCACTTTTTTCCCCAGAAGATAGACTCATAATAAAAGTTTTCGCCTTTCCAAATTGCTAGCTCTGTGTTCTGCACAGTGGGTGGTTCTCTTTCCAGATATTCTGATTTGGAACAATGTATAAAGCAGGAATTCCTGAATGGAATTTATAGTTAAATTTAACCAGGCATATTTTTATATGATTAGCATATCACTGTTTTTCCACAGTAAGTACCCTACAATTAACTGCATTTAGATAGCATATTGGCCCATCAGAAATGAGATTTGAAGCCTTAACTTCCATATTTATTGAGGTTGTATGTGAAAGAAAATCTGAATAAAAATTCCAGTGTCTACCCTAGAGAGATTTCAGGAAGGAGAGTGTGTTAACCTTTCTAGGAAATTCTTGTGGAAAGAGAATCTCACCTAGTCAATGCTGACTTGTAAAAAAAATTTTACTATGGTTTTTGTTGGGAAGGAAAGAAATTAAATAGGATTGCCTAGATATTACTATTGCTGGTACTCTATGTAGACAGACAAGAACTCAAAAAGTGTAAATGAGAACATAGCTGCAGGTATGGCTGTCCCTCTGGGAATACCTATGAAAGAACATTTTCAGAACCTATTGTCTTCATTACAATCAGGTGACCAGATAAAGATCCTCATTGTTAGCAAAGCAATATATATTGCTTTCAATGAAATCAAAATTGGCCAAAGTTCTTTAAAAGAAAACATTTCTACAATGTAATCACAAGAACACAATTTTCAATAAACTGTATGAATCAGTAACAAGGGGCAGGAATGATGGCCCTTTTTTATCTTCAACTTTTCCATCTTGGAAAGCATACTTTTAAGAAGTCATTCTGTTAAGAGTGCATATGCATAGGTATTACCCACCAAGAACTACCTTAAAGGGGAGAAAATTGACTTGGCAAATTGCTCAATTCCTCCCTAGAAGCTATGAACACAGTAGTTAGTCACTGAAGGGAAAGGCTCTGTTTACTAAAAGTAGTGAGTAAAAGTTGAAGCTTTTCTAGGTATAAGGACTATCTCTTATGCAGCCACAACCAAGAGGGTGTATAGAAATCTCCCTCCTTCCTATCCAATACTAATTTTCTGTAATGCTGCATGTAAATAAATACAGGCAGGAAGAGGTAAGTAAAAGTGAGGGGAATTAAAGAGAACTGCAAGTTATCACTCACAAATAGCTGTGTGTCAATAATCTATACTAATAAAAGGGTAATATGCTAATTAGACCAGACATCCTTCCAGACAAAGCCACAGTGGCTGTGAGGGCCGGTCCAGCACCGCTGTCCCTTTTGCAAAGGCCCCGGGCAAAGGCACCACAGGAGAAGGCAGAAGGGAGAAGGGAGAAGGTGGCAGTTAGGCAGTTAGGGAGATCAGGCCAGGAGGGGAGAGCAGTTAGGCAGTTAGGATGATCAGGCCAGGAGGGGAGAGAAGTTAGGCAGTTAGGGGGATCAGGCCAGGAGGGGAGAGAAGTTAGGCAGTTAGGGGGATCAGGCCAGGAGGGGAGAGAAGTTAGGCAGTTAGGGGGATCAGGCCAGGAGGGGAGAGAAGTTAGGCAGTTAGGGGGATCAGGCCAGGAGGGGAGAGAAGTTAGGCAGTTAGGGGGATCAGGCCAGGAGGGGAGAGAAGTTAGTTAGACCAGACATCCTTCCAGACAAAGCCACAGTGGCTGTGAGGGCCGGTCCAGCACCGCTGTCCCTTTTGCAAAGGCCCCGGGCAAAGGCACCACAGGAGAAGGCAGAAGGGAGAAGGGAGAAGGTGGCAGTTAGGCAGTTAGGGAGATCAGGCCAGGAGGGGAGAGCAGTTAGGCAGTTAGGATGATCAGGCCAGGAGGGGAGAGAAGTTAGGCAGTTAGGGGGATCAGGCCAGGAGGGGAGAGAAGTTAGGCAGTTAGGGCAATCAGGCTGGCAGGAGAGAGCAGTTAGGGGGATCAGGCCGGCAGGGGAGCAGTTAGGGTCATCAGGTAGGCAGGCAGGTAAGAGGTTAGGAGCCAGTGGTTCCGGATTGCGAGAGGGATCCCGGATTGGAGAGGGTGCAGGCCAGGCTGAGGGACCCCCCCTGCAAGAATTTCATGTACCAGGCCTCTAGTACAGTATATAAGATAATGAGAGGATTTCAGAGAAGATCAGAACCAATATTTCTACATGTATAAGTCTATACTCCTTTAACATATTATTAGATGAAATAGGCTTTTAAATATGAAAACAGTGTCTACCAAAATCAAGGAGGTAAATCATCTTTGTTAGATGAAAATTTGTACCTCTTTAGATTAAACACCCTCTCAGAAACTAACTTGTCAGTATTAATCAAAACTTTTAGTGATAAAATTGACATAAACATTAAACTGAATTCATTTATTTAGACTAAAAATGTGGCTCAAAATAATCTCATTCACTTTTAGGAAAATCGAGAACCCAAAGCTAAATATTTACAGAATTTTAACATCCAAATATTTAGCAATAAGTAGATTTATTAATAAGGAAACTTTTATGTATATATTAGTATTTCACTGACATATGGGAAACATTTTGACAAATTACACTTTCTTGACTATATTTGTCCAGAATATTCTTCATCAAACCAATTACTTTACCTTCAGTTGCTTCCAATAATAGTCATCTTAACTAATTGTGAAGTGTTTTAATAGTTTTCTGATTTTTAACCAACTATTTTATCGAATGTACTGCAGTTTTCCCTATTTGAAGACAATTTTAAATGTTAACAGCAAAATATTTTACACCTGCATCAGCTGCAATATTATTTCTCCCAATAAGAACTCCAGCACTTACAAAGAACACATGATGCTCTAAAAGTTATTATCTAAATAGTAACCACACACACACACACACACACACACACACACACACACACCTGATTGAAGAAGCTTTATGCCACATCTCATAATTCTAGGTGTGTCTGTGTCCAACTAGTATCATTGGTTCTGTGATGTTAACCATAAAAATCTCAGAAGCTAAGATTTCCTCAGAAACTAGACAGCCCCACCAAATGTAGAATAAGTGTAAGTGAGCAGTACACCCCTGTTTTATCCTTGTGGCACACAGTCTTCTTTAGATATCTAATGAATCCAATTTCATGTGTGTGTCTGTTCTATAGTAAAACCATATCTACACTAATAAAAGAGAAACATGGTAATTGGTGTACGACCGCTACCCTTCCCATTGGCTAATCAGGGAGATATGTAAATTAACTGACAGCCAAGATGGCGGCCGG
>NW_005370760.1:346699-349753 GCF_000412655.1 Myotis brandtii
ACCAGGGGCTGCACCTAGGGATTGGGCCTGCCCTCTGCCACCCGGGAGCAGGCCTAAGCCAGCAGGTCGTTATCTCCCAAGGGGTCCCAGACTGCGAGAGGGCACAGGCCGGGCTGGGGGCCCCCCCTCCCCCCGCCCCCCCGAGTGCACAAATTTTTGTGCACCGGGCCTCTAGTATATATATATAACAGTAGGAGAAGAGCAGAGCACTAATTCTAAAACATACAACTTGACATAGATAAAAGAACTATATTTAAAATTGTCCCTTCAAGATAATAAACCAATAATATAAACATATTATCAGGCACAGATCAAAAAAATCAATAAGAAATTTATACTATACTAGAGGCCCTGTGCACAAAAATTCATGCACTCAGGGAGTCCCTCAGGCAGGCCTGCCCCCTCTCACAGTCCTGAAGCCCTCAGAGGATGTTCTACTGACAGCTTAGGCCTACTTCCCTAGGCCTGCTCCCATAGCGGGCCTAAGCCGCAGTCTGGCCTCCCTCTGCGGGAGGCAACTGGGCTGATCAGGGGAAGGTGCCGCCCCCATCACCCCATCGCTACTGCTGCCTCTGGCCTCCCTCTGTGGGAAGCGACCAGGCTGATCAGGGGAAGGCGCTGCCCCCAACACCCTGCTGCTGCTGCCACTGCTGGCTGCCATGGCTGTGAGGCCTGAGCCCTGGGCCTCACAGTCGCTGGGGCTCACGGCTGCCTGAGCCACTGCTTCCTGAGCCCCGGGCCTCGCAGACACTGTGGCTTTTTCCGGGTGGACATCCAGATGGCTGTCCAGAAGACATTCACTCTAATTAGCATATTACCCTTTTATTAGTATAGATAATTATATCACTAATAGTCAGTGGTTTCTGAAACAAATAGTTGTAACTCTTCTGAGTTTTTAATCTTAGTTGCCATTTGTTTATATTCTAACTAGAGGCCTGGTGCACAGATTCATGCTCTGGTGGGGCCCCTCAGCCAAGATGATCAAGCTAAAACTGTCTCTCCAACATCCCCCGAGGGGTCCTGGATTGCAAGAGGGTGGTTCTCAGGTGACACACCCTGGAATCAGGCTCCCTCCTCTCTTCTCCCAATATTATGTCACTTCTCTCTGCGTCTATCTTGCTTCTTTAATCTCACTTAACCCTAAGTTTGGTGGTAACTGATGACTTGTGGGCATTTAGCTGCAAAATGCAATTATTTAGCAAATAGGATTTACTTAGCCTGGAATCTAGTCGGCCTAGGGCAGGACCCTGCTCAATGTCAGGCTCCCACCCAGGCCCTTCCACCCAGGTGGAATCCTATGGCAGTGGGAACCTCCTTCTTCCCACCTGAGCTGCTCCTTCGCCTCCTTCCCTCCCTGGAGGTTGCCCGCTGGTGCTACCGCCCAGAAGGAGGGAAATCACAGCCGGTTTCCCAGCTGAGAGTGGTAGCAGGAAAATTTGCTGCCTCCCCTGGAAATCAATATTAAGTGGATGGGCTGGCGCGGGCACCAGACGTCAGGGCCACAGCCCGCAGGTCTTGCACAACTCATCATTTAGCTAATCAAGTCAAAAAGTTGCTGCTAAGGGCCAGACCCATGACCTCTGCAATGGGCTAGAGGCCCAGTAGGGAGCCAAACCTGAAGTGGGGAGCCAATGGGCTAGAACAGTGGTCGGCAAACTCATTAGTCAACAGAGCCAAATATCAACAGTGCAACGACTGAAATTTCTTTTGAGAGCCAAATTTTTTAAACTTAAACTATATAGGTAGGTACATTGTTATTAACTTAATTAGGGTATTCCTAAGCTGGCCTTTGCTAAAAACGTCCTCAATCTGATTGAGGTACACTCACTGAGGTCGACCCCTTCCAACTCTCCCATCCACACTCGTCTTGTATACTTGTTTCATCTATCTCCTTTTGTTCATCCTCTCTATATGTCCAACCCCACTTCTTCTAACGCCACTTCTTCAAAATAGACTCACCCAGGCCGAAAACCAATTTCTGCGCATGGGTCACGAAGTTTCAATCACACTGTACATGCGCGCCCGCACATGGTATTTTGTGGAAGAGCCACACTCAAGGGGCCAAAGAGCCGCATGTGGCTCACGAGCCATGGCTTGCCGACCACTGGGCTAGAGGCCTGGTGCATGGATTCATGCACTGGTGGGGTCCCTCAGCCTGGCCTGCAGGAATCGAGCCAAAACCAGCTCTCCGACATCCCTCAAGGGGTCCCAGATTGTGAGAGGGTGGTTCTCGGGTGACACCCTGGAATCAGGCTCCCACCTCTCTGGTTCTGGGTGTGTCACCTGAGAACCGCAGCTGCCAAGTCACTGCAGCTTGGCAGCTTCTGCATTGAGAGTCTCCCCCTTGTGGTTAGTGCGCATCATAGCTACTGGCCAGAGCATCTGCCCCCTGGTGGTTATTGTGAATCATACCTACCCGTTGCACAGTAGAATGGTCGCTTAGGCTTTTATATATATAGATAGATTGTTCAATAAAATGAAGCATTCCTTGCCCTGCTTTCTGTAAATTATATGGGCATGCCAAAGGGACAACTTTGGTATTTTGTCTGGCATTACTTTTTCCAAATAGAACCATAAAGGGGTAGTATAGAGAGAAAAGAATGAAATGCTTAGTCAGTCCCTATGGACATTGAACTAATTTCTATACTACACTATGGAAACATCAAAATTTTAGAAGATAAAGATTTTGACTGGAATGAACAAGAAAACAGCAAAAATGTAATCTCTACTTGTGTCAATCTCAAAGTTATAATTAACTAGATTCTACATGTTTCACAAAAGAGTAATTACCAACTAACTTCAGACTATGTTGAAATTATTTGAGAAAAATTATACCATAACATTTTGCATAGTATTTACAGCTAAAACTCTGAAACTACACAAGCAAGAATTATGCTGGCTGGCACTTTGGGCAACATAATGACTAGGCTGAATACTGTATTTTTTTTTATTATTAAATCTTTATTGTTCAGATTATTACAGTTGTTCCTCTTTTTTCCCCCATAGCTCCCCTCCACCCGGTTCCCACCCCACCCTCCGCCCTCACCCCCCACC
>NW_005370760.1:351417-356921 GCF_000412655.1 Myotis brandtii
GGTGGGGTGGGGTCTCAGGGAATCAACAGGGTGGAGCAAGCAGCTATGGCTGATCCTCAGCCCTGCCCTAAGGGGCCCCGCGTCTCAGTGTCCCGGTAATCGCTGCAAGCACCTTTGAGAGAAAGCCGCCCTCAAGTTCCAAGTTCTGCCCACTGCCAGACAGTCCAGTTTCCCCATATGAGTCTAGGTTCCCCAGAGACTCACCCAGAGCTGGAGTTCAGAGCAGTCGGGGGCTTGTGACTCCCGCCCGATTCAAAAAGACAGCTGTGTCCTCAGTTGCTAGTTCTTGCCACATGCGCCTCCATACCTCTGCACTTTCGCACCCCCTCTGAGTCTCAGTGTGCTTTTCTCTTTCCTTCTAGTTGTAGAATTTCCACTCAGCCAGCCTTCCTGTGGTTCTGGATGATGTCCGTTTTGTCTTTTAGTTGTATTTTTGAATTTGTTGTGGGAGGCAGCAATTTCCAGTGTTTACCTATGCCGCCATCTTGGTCCTTGAATACTGTATTCTTAAGAGGATAAGTCCCAGAGAAGTTTACTCTTACTTGAATCCAGTTTACAAACTTTGAACCACTTCAACCATGTGACTGCAGGAAAATAAGGAAAGGATAAAAAAGTCTCTGCACAAACACTTATATCCACAGTTACTCAAATGATTAAAACTGAAGCTCATGCATGAGTATCATACTAAGTGGATGGGCTAAGTTTAAATTTAAATTTTATTCGTGTGTGTGTGTGTGTGTGTGTGTGTGTTCACATCTTAATTTGCAATAGCCAAAAAGTGGAAACAACCCAAATACCTATCAAAGAGTAAACTGATAGGCAGACGCCACTGCCCCGAAGCTGCCCGTGACCAACCATGGTGAATCCCACCGTGTTCTTCAACATCGCGTCGACAGCGAGCCCTTGGGTGGCGTCTCCTTCGAGCTGTTTGCAGACAAAGTTCCAAAGACAGCAGAAAACTTCCATGCTCTGAGCACTGGGGAGAAAGGATTTGGTTATAAAGTTTCCTGCTTTCACAGAATTATTCCGGGATTTATGTGCCAGAGTGGTGACTTCACACGCCATAATGGCACAGGCGGCAAGTCCATGGGGATAAAATTGAGGATGAGAACTTCGTCCTGAAACATACAGGTCCTGGCATCCATGGCAAATGCTGAACCGAACACAAACAGCTCCCAGTTTTTCATCCGCGCTGCCAAGACTGAGTGGTTAGATGGCAAGCATGTGGTCTTCAGCCAGGTGAAAGAAGGCATGGATATTGTGACAGCCATGGAGCGTTTGGGTCCAGGAATGGCAAGACCAGCAAGAAGATCACCATTGCTGACTGTGGACAACTCTAATAAATTTGACTTGTGTTTTATCTTAACCACCAGACCATTCCTTCTGTAGCTTAGGAGAGCACCCCTTCACCCTGATTTGCTTGGAATGTTCTATAAAATCTTTGTGCTTGCCAGTTTATTGGGTTCCATAATTTCCCTACCCCTTCCCAGTCTAGCTGGATTGCAGAGTTAAGTTTATGATTATGAAATAAAAACTAAAAAAAAAGTAAACTGATAAGCAAATTGTGGTATACCTATATAATGAAATACTACTCAGCAGTAAGAAAGAACAAACTATTGATACACAAAACAATGTGAATGAATCCCAAAACAGCTGTGACGGGTAAAAAAAAAAAAAGTTAGACAAAAAGAGTTATGTACTGTATGATTTCATATATAAAATAAAATTCTGGAAAATGCAGACTAAGAAGAAAGAGATCAATTTTTGCCTGTGAGGGGTGGGGTGGGAGAGAGGAGAGGATGATAAAGGTGTATGAGGAAACTTCTGGAATAATAGGTATTTTCATGATCCTGATATTGGTGGTTTTATAGTTGAATACCTATGTTAAAACATTAAATTGCATACTCTAAATATGTTCAGTTCAGCACAGGTCAACTCTGCCTCAGTAAATCTGTTTTTTTTAATCATTTTTTTCAATTACCATAGACATACAATATTACATTAATTTCAGGTGTACACCCCAGTGATTAGATATAAAACTTATTAAGTGATCATCCAAAAAAATATCATACCCACCTAACACCATGCATAGTTATTAGAATATTATTGACTGTATTCCCTATGCTGTACTTTACACCCCCATGACTACACTATAATTACTAATTTGTACTTCTAAATCCCTTCATCTTTTCCACCTAGCCTCTAACTTCCTTCCATCTGGCAACAGTAAACATGTTCTTTGTATCTATGAGTATTCTCTTGTTCTGCTTGTTCATTTATTTTGATTTTTAGATTCAATTGTTGATAGATATGTATTTATTGTCATTTTACTGTTCATAATTGTTTTCTTCTTCTTTTTCTTCTTCTTCTTCTTCTTCTTCTTCTTCTTCTTCTTCTTCTTCTCCTTCTCCTTCTCCCTCTCCCTCTCCCTCTCCCTCTCCCTCTCCTCCTTCTTCTTCTTCTTCTTCTTCTCCTTCTCCTTCTCCTTCTCCTTCTCCTTCTCCTTCTCCTTCTCCTTCTCGAAGGTCCTTAAACATTTCATGTAATACTGGTTTGGTGGTGATGAACTCCTTTAGTTTTCTTTGTCTGGGAAGTTCTTTATCTGACCTTCAATTCTAAATGATAGTTTCGCTGGATAGAATAATCTTGGTTGTGGGTTCATGCTTTTCATATTTCAAATTTCACTTTGAATATTTCTTGTCACTCCCTTCTAGCCTACAAAGTTTCTGTTGAGAAATCTACTGACAGTTGTATGGGCACTACTTGTTAGGTAACTAACTGCTTTTCTCTTGCTGCTTTTAAGATTCTCTCTTTGGCCCTAGCCAGTTTGGCTTAGTGAATAGAGCACTGGCCTGCTGACTGGAGAGTCCCAGGTTTTATTGCAGTCAAGGGCACATGCCCCGGTTGTGGGCTCTGTCCCCAGTGTGGGGAGTGCAGGAGGCAGCCAATCGATGATTCTCTGTCATTATTGATGTTTCTATCTCTCTCTCTCCCTCTCCCTCCCTCTCTAAAATCAACAAAAACATTTTTTTAAAAAGATTCTCTGTCTTTGCCCTAGCTGGTTTGGCTCAGTGGATAGAGCTTCAGCCTGCGGACTCAAGGGTCCCGGCTTCGATTCCGGTCAAGGGCATGTGCCTTGGTTGTGGGCACATCCCCAGTGGGGGGTGTGCAGGAGGCAGCTGATCGATGTTTCTCTCTCATCGATGTTTCTGACTCTCTATCCCTCTCCCTTACTCTCTGTAAAAAATCAATAAAAATATTTGATTCTCTGTTAACCTTTGGGGTTTTAATTATGATGTGTCTTGGTGTGGGCCTCTTTGAGTTCATTTTATTTGGGACTCTCTGTGCTTCCTGGACTTGAATGTCTATTTCTTTCACTGGGTAAGGGAAATTTTCTGTCTTTATTTTTTCAATTAGGTTTTCAATTTCTTGCTCCCTCTCTTCTCCTTCTGGCACCTCCATGATATGAGTGTCGGTACACTTGAAGTTGTCCCAGAGGCTTCTTACACTATCATCATATATTTTTATTCTTTTTTCTTTTTGCTATTCTGATTGGGTGGTTTTTGCTTCCTTATATTCCAAATTCTTGATTTGATTCTCAGCATCCTCTACTCTACTGTTGATTCCTTATCGATTATTCTTTATTTCAGTTAGTGTATCTTTCATTTCTTTTTTTTTTAATTAAATCTTTATTGTTCAGATTACATTTGTTCCTCTTTTTTTTCCCCCCATAACTCCCCTTCTCCCAGTTCCCGCCCCACCCTCCGCCCTCACTCCCCACCCACTGTCCTCATCCATAGGTGCACGATTTTTGTCCAGTCTCTTCCCGCATCTCTCATTCCCCTTTCCCCCCCAAGAATAGTCAGTCCATTCCCTTTCTATGTCCCTGATTCATTATAATCACCAGTTCATTCTGTACATCAGATTATTTATTCACTTGATTCTTAGATTCACTTGTTGATAGATGCATGTTTGTTGTTCACAATTTGTATCTTTACCTTTTTCTTCTTCCTCCTCTTAAAGGATACCTTTCAGCATTTCATATAATACTGGTTTAGTGGTGATGAACTCCTTTAGCTTTTCCTTATCTGTGAAGCTCTTTATCTGACCTTCAATTCTGAATGATAGCTTTGCTGGATAAAGTAATCTTGGTTGTAGGTTCTTGCTATTCATCACTTTGAATATTTCTTGCCACTCCCTTCTGGCCTGCAAAGTTTCTGTTGAGAAATCAGCTGACAGTCGTATGGGTATTCCCTTGTAGGTAATTGAGTCTCTTTCTCTTGCTGCTTTTAAGATTCTCTCTTTGTCTTTTGCTCTTGGCATTTTAATTATGATGTGTCTTGGTGTGGTCCTCTTTGGATTCCTTTTGTTTGGGGTTCTCTGCGCTTCTTGGACCTGTAAGTCCATTTCTTTCACCAGGTGGGGGAAGTTTTCTGCCATTATTTCTTCAAATAGGTTTTCAATATCTTGCTGTCTCTCATCTTCTGGCACCCCAATTATTCTGATGTTTGTACGCTTGAAGCTGTCCCAGAGGCTCCTTACACTATCTTCGTATTTTCGGATTCTTTTTTCATTTTGCTTTTCCGGTTGGGTGTTTTTTGCTTCTTCGCATTTCAAATCTTTGACTTGATTCTTGCGCTCCTCTGGTCTGCTATTGGGTGTAATATTCTTTATTTCAGAGCGTGTATGCTTAATTTCTAGTTTCTTTATCATAGCATCGAGGGTCTCATTAGTTTTCGTGAAGCTCTCCAAAAGTTTATTGCAAGCCCTCAAAATTGCGTTTTTTAGCTCTATATCCTCCATTTCTGTCATGTTTTTTTGTCTCCGCATTTTTTATGCTTTCTTGGTGCACCCCCTAGTGGTCTTTGTGCGCAGTCTTGTTCTAGTTGAGCCTTGATTGTTGTAGTTAATACTAGAGGGATTTGACCACCAGGCCGACTGGCTGTGTGAATCAGCTGTGTCTGCCGCGGAAAACTTCTGTCCTCTGGGGAGGTGCTAATCTAGCCTTTGCCTGAGGCGATCCGGCAAATGGCTCTGCGCAGGGCTTGGGCGGGGCGGGCTCAACAGGGCGGGCGGAGGGAGCGGTTATAGCCCCTCTCAGTCCCGTTCCCAGAGGCTCTGCTTCTCAGAACCCCAGGAACCGCTGCAAACCTCGGAGAGAAAGCTGCCTTCCAACTGATGCCAGACACTCCCGCTTCTCCCGTTTGGGTCCGAGTCCCCAGCGCGTTCCATCTTTTAGTTGTATTTTTGAAGTGGTTGTTTGCGGCAGCAATCTCCGGTGTTTACCTATGCCGCCATCTTGGTTTTCGGTCAACAAAAGGAAATTTTTTAGTTGATCTTAAATCATCATAAAACTGCTTCCATTCACTGCCATGTTTATCTAGTGTCAACCCACATGATTGTCCTTAACTCACACACTACCAGTTCCACTCCAATGAGGAACTGCAGCTAAAAGTCACTGACCGGCTCGCACCTCGGCCACCTCCGAGCCGCCGCCGGTCCTC
>NW_005370760.1:357153-360618 GCF_000412655.1 Myotis brandtii
CCGCCTGCTCCTCGCGCCGCCCTATCTTTCATTTCTGACTGGCCCTTTTTTTATGCTTTTGATGTTCTCACTAAGTTCCTTGAAGTTCTCAGTAAGTTCCTTGAGCATCCTTATAATCATTGTTTTGAACTCTGTATCTGATAGTTTTCTTTCTTCCATTTCATTTAGTTATTTTTCTGGAGATTTCTCATGTTCTTTCATTTGTGACATGTTTCTTTGTCTCCATATTTTGTTTATTTCTATATATAAGGTAGATATGCTATGTCTCTTGGACTTGGTAGAGTGGCCTTGTATAGTAGGTGTCTGTTAGGGTTCAGTGGCTCAGCCTCCCCGGTCACCTGAGCTGGGCACTCCAGATGCACCTATTTGAGCTGTGTGCACTGTCCTACTGTAATTGAGCCTTGATTGATGTTGGCATCACTGGGAGGGATTGACTCCCAAGCCAATCAATTGTGAGAATTGGCTGCAACTACAGCAAAAGAGCTGCTGTGCAGGAGCCAACCTTATGGGAGCAGGACTTGCTTCAGTGGGGCTTTGGCTGCTCACCAAGTCTGCCCCTTGAGTATGTCACTCATGGAGGTGGTAGAGTTGTAATCCAGCATGGTTAAAGCTGACCACCAGGTGCACTGGCACTGGGGCCTCCCAGGAGGTGCAAAGTCAGCCACTACCTGTGCTCTGCCTGGGGCCCCTGAGCATGAGCTACAAAGCAATCTGCAGATGGCTGCTACTTGTCTTTGACTTGGAGGATCCTAAGAGTGGCAAACCAACATGGGCTGACACTAGTGCCAGGCCTGGGATCACTTATTGTGAGGTACAGGGCATGCTGAGGCCAGCTACTGCTTGTTTGAGAGATTTTAGGAATGAGGCAAGAGAGGCAAGTTGTATGGAAAAGCCACTGGAAATGGCTTGGATGAGCCTGCAAGTAGGGAGGGGTGGGGTCTCAGGTAATCAGCAGGGTGGGGTGAAAAGTGAACCAAGTTGATGGAGATTCAGATAACAGTGCCTGCCTCTTGGCTCTGTGGCAGGAGGTCTCAACAAAGGAACAACGGACTCTGCCAGCACTTCTGTCTGGGAGAAAGCTACCCCTCCAGCTCTTCCCCTGATTCCAGACAAGTTAGTTCCTCCTTAAATGTCCCTGATTCCTTTCAAGCTACTGCCCCAGGGTTAGAGCTCAGAGGAAGTGAGTCCGAGTAAATCTGTACACATTCCCTTTAAGAGGGACTCCAGAAGCCTTCTGTCTTCCTCAACCTCAATCCCCACTGGGTTTTACAGCCCAAAGTTAAGGGGACTTCTCTTCCTGGCACTGGAATCCTGGGTTTAGGGGCCTGGAATAGAACCCCTCCATCCTCAGGGAAACCTTCACAGACAAGATACCACTCCCAATTTTAAATCGCCACACATGGGTATGGGATCAGCCAATTCCGGGATTCTGCCCCATCTCCACTCTCCTACCAGTCTCCATATGCTTCTTCTTTAATTCCCTATGTGTAGGACTTACTTTCAACTAGATATCAGGTGGTTGTGAATGATGGTTGTTCTGTAGTTTAGTTGTAATTTTGATGAGGCCACAAGTACCGTGTGTACCTATGCCGCCATCTTGGCTGTACTAAATTTTATTCATTTTAAATAAACAATCCATAAGTGCATTAATTTTGTGAAAAATACAAATGATCCCCCAAAAATGAAAGTTTCAATGACTATCACTCAACCCCACCCCTCCACAGAGGTAACTGCTATAATCAACCTAGTATGTACTCTTGGGAACAATTTGTTACACATATGCATGACTGCTGTATATGTACCTTCTGGAATTTCATTTTTGTATATATGTTGGGAGGTATAAAATGTGAATGGTTGAGAAACTGGCTTTTTTTAAAAAAATATGTCTTTTAAGGGTTGTTTACATGAATCTATCACATTTTCTTTAACTGCTTTGTAGTGCATCTCAGTAGTTTTCAATTTTTTGCTATTATGAAAAGAGACATGGAGATAAACATCTTCGTACACATCTAACATACACTATGAACTATGTGCAAGGGTCCTCTACCTCAGACACCAGAAAGAATGTGAAGTTAATCCTTGAACAACACTGTTTTGCACTGTGTAGTTCTACTAACATGTGGATTTTTGTCAATAAAAATATTAGAGCCGAAACCGGTTTGGCTCAGTGGATAGAGCGTCGGCCTGCGGACTGAAAGGTCCCAGGTTCGATTCCGGTCAAGGGCATGTACCTGGGTTGCGGGCACATCCCCAGTGGGGGATGTGCAGGAGGCAGCTGATGGATGTTTCTCTCTCATCGATGTTTCTAACTCTCTATCTCTCTCCCTTCCTCTCTGTAAAAAAAAATCCATAAAATATATTAAAAAAAATATTAGAAAACAATTTGGAGATTTGCAACAATTTGAAAAAACAGATGAACCACATAATCAGAAATGTCAAAAGAAATTAAGAAAAAAGTTAGGTACCTCATGAATGTATAAAATATATGTTGATACTAGTCTATATTTTATCAGTTACTACCATAAAATACTAGTATACACAAATCAATTATAAAAAGTTAAAATTTATCAAAACATGCACACAAGCACAGATCACACATGGCATCATTTGCAATTGAGAGAAACAAACAAATGTAAAGGTGGTATTAAATCATAGCTTCATGAAATTAACTGCAGTGCATACTCTACTACTATCATTTCATTGCCACCTGTTGCTATTGCAGTGAGCTCGTGTTTCGTGCATGCACTTAAAACGCCATGTGACACTAATCATTTTCTCATGAGCAGTTTGCCTTTCCAGTAAATTGCATATCACAGTAATCTCTTGCAGCTCTCACATATTTTTCATTGTATTTAGCGCAATATCATAAACCTTGAATAACACCATGGGACCCATACAAAGTGCCACTAGTGATGCTGAAAGTGCTCCCAAGAAGCAGAGAAAAGTCATAACATTACAAGAAAAATTAAAATTGCTTAATATGTACCATAGATTAAGATCTGCAGCTGTAGTCTCCTGACATCCAAAGATAAATGAATCTAGCTTAAGGACGACTAAAAAAAAAAAAAAAAATTCATGAAGCCTTCGCTGCAGCTATGTCAGCAGGCTCAAAAATCTTGCACTTTTCTTTCAAATACCTTTCCATTTTATATTAAAATACAGCTTTTTATGTGGGTACAGGATTGCTATTAGAAAGGCATACCCAGAAAATCTATGATTCAAGAAAATATGGTCATTATATGACAACTTAAAGTAAAATAAAAGTGAAGGACCTAATGATCTCACTCATTTATGGATAATAAAGACCATTATAAACTGATGAACAAAAATAGATACAGAGGCAGAGCAGCATTGAACAAACTGTGAAACTACAGCGGGAAGCCCGGGGAGGGTTTGGGGGGGCAGGTAAGAGATCAACCAAAGGACTTGTATGCATGCATATAAGCATAACCAATGGATGCAAGA
>NW_005370760.1:361180-363198 GCF_000412655.1 Myotis brandtii
AGTATCATGCTAAGTGAAATAAGTCAGTCAGAGAAAGACAAGTATCACATAATCTCACTCATATGTGGACTCTAAGTAACAAAATAAACTGATGAACGGAGTGGATCCAGAGACATGGAAGCATGGAACAGAGTGCGGAATCTCAGAAGGAAGGCGCAGGGTAGGTGGGTGGAGGAAATCAACCAAAGACCTTGTATGCATATATGCATAACCCATGGACACAGACAATAGGGTACTAAAGGCCTGGGATGGGGGGGAGGGGCGGGCTGGAGAGGGTAAATGGGAGAAAAGGGGAACATATGTAATATTTCAACAATAAAGAATTTTAAAAATAAAAAAAATAAAATAAAAAAGTGAAGGACATAAAGCTGGAGGATTTGTTGTTGTTGTTGTTAATCCTCACCCAATGATATTTTTTCCATTGTTTTTTTCTTTTTAGAGAGTCAAAGAGAGGTGCAGAAACAGAGAAAGAGAAACTTCGATATAAGAGAGATACATCAATTAGTTGCCTTCCATACGTGCCCTTGACTGGAACCTGGGGCCTGTCTGTCCACAGGCCGATGCTCTAGCCACTGAGCCAAACCTGCTAGGGCTAAAACTGGAGGATTTAATGCTAGCAAAGGGAGGTTTGATAATTGTAGAAAGAGATTTGGCTTTTAAAAAATGCTAAAAAACAAACAAAAAACAGGATAAGCAGCTTCTGCAACCAAGAGGCTGCAGACAAGTTTACAGGCCCCATTAAGAAAATCATGGAGGAGAAAGATTATCTGCCTCAGTAGGCTTTTTTAATGCAGACAGAAATGTCCTATTTGGGGCGGGGGGGAGGGGGGGAGGGAATGCCACAAAACATTTATTACTAAGGAAGAGAAACTAGCACCAGGATTTAAGGCAGGAAGGGACAAGCTAACTCTACTGCTTTGTGCAAGTGCAGTTGGGTTTGTAATCAGGACTGTCTTATCTATAAAGCTGCTAGCCCCCAAGTCTTAAAGCAGCAGTTCTCAACCTGTGGGTCGCAACCCCTTTGGGGGTCGAACAACCCTTTCACAGGGGTCGCCTAAGACCATCGGAAAACACATATATAATTACATATTGTTTTTGTGATTAATCACTATGCTTTAATTATGTTCAATTGTAACAATGAAATTGGGGTCACCACAATATGAGGAACTGTATTAAAGGGTCGCAGCATTAGGAAGGTTGAGAACACTGTCTTAAAGGAAAAAGATAAAGAGCAGCCACCAGTCCTCTGGTTGTACAATAAAAAGACCTCCACAACAATAATCCTTTCTCTGGATTGGGTTCATTGATGCTTTGCCCTGAAGTCAGGATGTTCCTTGCCAGTCGGGAACTACCTTTGAAAGTTATTTTGGAAAAAAAAAGTTATTTTGATATTGAACAATACCCCTGGTCACCCAGATCCCCATAAGTTCAACACCAAAGGTGTCAAAGCATTCTACATGCCCCCAAGCACATTGTCTCTAGTAATTCAGCCTCTAGATGAGGGGGTCATAAGATCTTTAAGGCTCATTACACATGGTATTCTATTGTCAACTCTGTGGAAGAGAACCCCAATAGAGAGGACATTATAAAAGTCTAGAAGGATTCCACCATCATTGTTATAAAAAGACCTGTACTCAGAAAACTACAGGACACTGAAAAAAGAGATAGAGGAAGACATAAACAGATGGAAGAACATACCGTGTTCATGGATTGGTAGAATCAACATCATTAAAATGTCCACACTACCAAAAGCAATCTATAGATTCAATGCATTCCCCATTAAAATACCAATGGCATATTTCACAGACACATAACAAACTCACCAAAAATTCATCTGGAATAAAAAAAAAGACCCCAAATAGCTGCAGCATCCTGAGAAAGAAGAACTAAGTAGGAGGGATCTCAACACCAGATATCAAGCTGTATTACAAAGCCACTGTTCTCAAAACTGTCTGATACTGGCACAAGAACAGACATATAGATCAATGGAATAGAATAGAAAACCCAGAAATTGACCC
>NW_005370760.1:364382-367942 GCF_000412655.1 Myotis brandtii
CAACGGGGGGATAAGGACACATATGTAATACCTTAATCAATAAAGAAAAAAAAATTTAAAAAGCGATGAAGGCCATTAAGCCTAAAACAATAAATTCCTACTGGAGAAAACTGTGTCCAGATGTTGTACAAGATTTCACAGGATTTATGACACAGCTGATCAAAAAATCATTAAAAATACAGTATGCCTCTCTTTATCATAATTGGAGAAATTGTGTATCAGCCTATCATCACAGGTAAATGGTTTTTTTAATGTAACAATGTTTCTAATACTATATTATTAATATGATTGTAATACTATATGCCATAACATTTCATAATGATTCCTTCATTAGTGTATAGGCTAGCCTACAATGAAGCAATCATATTGATTACACTGGGCTACCATAAACAATCATGCTGTTGCTTCTTCATTACCAAGGCATGAATCATACCTGTAAATAAATATGAATTTCTTTTTCACATTATCATTTTATTTTCTGTGCTAGTGTTAGTAATATGTATAACACTGTTTTGTATCATATTGGACAAGATTGCTGTGGTACCAAATAATTTCTGTTAAACAGATGATATAAACTTAAATATTGATAAATACAGTACAGTACTATAAATGTATTTTCTCTTCCTCATGATTTTTAATCACATTTTCTTTTCTCTAGCTTATTGTAAAAATACAGTATGTAATACATATAACATATAAATATGTGTTAATCAACTGTTTCTGTTATCAGTAAGGCTTCCAGTCAACCATAGGTCATTAGTAGGAAAGTTTTTGGGGAAACAAAATTTACATGTGAATTTTCAACTGACCCAAGGGTTGGCACCCCTAACTCCACGTTGTTCAAGGGTCAACTGTGTATATTTTACACTATGGTAGATTAAAACAATGAACAAAATGTCATCTCCACCCTTATCTGTACACTTTTTTGCAACATGACTTTTATATCCTCCCATCATATGACTTGCTTTAGCTCACAAGACACTAAAAAACATAACACAAGGCCTAGCCAGTTTGGCTCAGTGGATAGAGCATCAGCCTGCAGACTGAATGGTCTTGGGTTAGATTCCAGTCAAGGGCACATGCCTGGGTTGCGGGCTTGATCCCCAGTAGGGGGCATGGAGGAGGCAGTGGATCATTATTGATGTTTCTATTATTCTCATTATTGATGTTTCTATCTCTCATTATTGATGTTTCTATCTCTCTCCCTCTCCTTTCCTCTCTGAAATAAAAAAATAAATAAAAGTAAAAAACATAGCACAAGCATGTCACAAGGCTTGAAAAATGCTTGTGCAGTGAGCTTACCCCCTCTTGCTGCTTTTTGGAAGGCTGAAATCATTGTGTGAAGAACCCTGGGCTAGCTCACATGAAGCAGAAGCAAGATGTTCCAGCTGAGACCCACTCACATCAATCAGCCCACCATCCTCAGACTAGTGAATGAAGCCATCTAAGACCAGAAGACCTGCACAGCCAACTCACAAAGTGTGAAAAATAATACGGAGTATATGTTTATTGTTTCTAAACTACTAAATTTTGGAATGGTCTTTTACACACCAAAAGCTAACTGACTGAAAAAGATAGAATCAAATTGGCAATATGATTTTATACTCCCATCAGCTGGCTATGAGAGGTTTCATTTTTCTTGACATCACACCATAGAAAAAATAATGAGGTAATTTTCTTTTACATGAAAAGAAAAAGGAATGCAATAAGCATACAAAAAGATATTCTCTCTTATTTCTACATAATGATTAACTACTCTGTCATTCCCAGACCACTTATTCTAATCTAAGCTCTCTGAAAATACAACTTCTGATACCTCAGGTATTTATCTGCCATAGGGTAGCAGACCTGGAGGGGAGACCTCCTTGCCTGTAGTCATTTATAGAACCCTGAAGACGACACAGAAATCACATTCTTTTCAACCACACATGGAACATTTACAAAAATTGACAGTGGACTGAGCCACAAAACTTGTCTTAAAAAAAACTACAGTATACAGAATATGTCCTTTGACCAAAATGTGATAAAAATTGGAATTAAAATATACTTTTGAGTAATTATTGGTTCAAAAATAAATTATAATAAAAACTAGAAAGATTTAATAAAATCAAAGCAAATTCCTTGAAAGACTAAAAAAATTAGACAAACTTCTGGTGAGACTATTTAAATAAAAATATGTAAATTATACAAATTAGGAATAATGGAGAAACAAAACCACACATTCAACAGAGTTTTTACAGACCTTTTAACAAAGTAGTCCTGAAATTCTTAGAGGGAAATGGATATGAATAACCAGAATAATTTTGAAAAGGAAGATTAAGGTGTCCTCATCTACTAGAAACTAAGATGTATAAAACCATAGTAGTTGAAATTCATGTTATTACCTCTGGTAAGGGATTAATATCCAAAATATATAAAGAACTCATACAACTCAACAACAAAATCCAATGAAAAATGGGCAGAGGACCTGAATGGACACCTCTCCTATACAAATGGGCAACAAATACATGAAAATATAATCAACTTCACTAGCTATTAGGAAAATGCAAATCAAAACTACAATAGATACCACCTCACACCTGTTAGAATGGCTATTACCAATAAGACAAGTAATAACAAGGGTTGGAGAGATTGTGGAGGAAATGAACCCTCATATACTGCTAGTTGGTGTGTAAATTGATACAGCCACCATGGAAAACATTATGGAAGTTCCTCAAAAAATTAAGAATAGGGTTACCATATGACCCAGCAATTCCTCTTTTAGGTATCTATCTGAAGATTTTGAAAACTTTTATTCTCAAAGATATATTCACCCCTATGTCCACTGGAGCATGGAAACAACTGAAGTGTCCTTCAACAGATGATTGGATAAAGAAAATGTAATACATTTATACAGTGGATTCAGCCATCAGAAAAGATGAATTACTACCATTTGCAACAACATGGACATATCTTGAGAATATCATGCTAAGCATAATAAGTCAGATGGAAAAAGTCAAGAACCACATAATTTCACTCTTATCCTATACTAGAGGCTGGTGCACAAAATTTGTGCACGGGGGAGGGGTGGGTCTCCTTCAGCCCAGCCTGCACCCTCTCCAATCCAGGACTCCTTGGAGGATGTCCGACTGCCAGTTTAGGCCCGATCCCTAGTATGTAAACCAGCAGTTGGACATCCCTCTCACAATCCTGGACCAAACCGGCAGTCGGACATCCCTTTCACAATCCTGAACTGCTGGCTCCTAATTGCTCACTGTCTGCCTTCCTGGTCACCCCTTACTGCCCTCCCTTCTGGCCTGGTAACCCCCAACTGCCCCCGCCCCCCGCTGGCCTGGTCACCTCTAACAGCCCCCCTGCCAGCCTGGTCACCCCATGCAGCCTGCTGTTCAGTCGTTTGGTTGTCCCTCACCAACCCCACTGCCAGCCTGGTCACCCCACACAGCCTGCTTGTTTAGTCATTTGGTCGTCCCTCACTAACCCCCCTGCCAACCTGGTTGCCCCATGCAGCCTGCTTGTTCAGTTGTTTGGTCGTCCCTCACTAACCCCCCTGCCAACCTGGT
>NW_005370760.1:369400-369902 GCF_000412655.1 Myotis brandtii
GGCCGCCATCTTGGCTGACAGTTAATTTGCATATCTCCCTGATTAGCAAATGGGAAGGGTAGCGGTCGTACGCTAATTACCATGTTTCTCTTTTATTAGTGTAGATATATAAAAAACCAGCCACTGGAACACCAGAATGACTGGAACGACCGGTCACTATGACACCCACTGTGGCCAGCCAACCAGCCCAATTGGGGGTGGGGTCGGCTGGCCAACCTCCTGGGGCCTTCCCCCCAGGCAGGCCTGGCCCCAATCTGCCCTAATTGGGGCAAGGCCGGCCAGACCCCAACCATGCACGAATTCATGCACCGGGTCTCTAGTATCTACACTAATAAAAGAGAAACATGGTAATTAGCGTACGACCGCTACCCTTCCCATTGGCTAATCAGAGAGATATGCAAATTAACTGTCAGCCAAGATGGCGGCCGGCAGCCAGGCAGCTGATGCAAACAGGGAGGCTTGCTTCCTTCAGTGACAGAGGACTCCAACGTTCCCCGCCTGC
>NW_005370760.1:371629-376884 GCF_000412655.1 Myotis brandtii
GGAGCAGGCCTAAGCCAGCAGGTCGTTATCTCCTGAGGGGTCCCAGACTGCAAGAGGGCACAGGCCGGGCTGAGGGCCCCCCCCCTCCCCCCCCCCGAGTGCACAAATTTTTGTGCACCGGGCCTCTAGTAGGATAATAAAAGGGTAATATGCAAATTGACCCTAATGGCAGAACAACCGGGAATGACCAGTTGGTATGATGCACACTGACCACCAGGGGGCAGATGCTCAATACAGGAGCTGCCCTCTGATGGTCAGTGTGCTCCCACAGGGAAGCTCTGCTCAGCCACAAGCTGGGCTGACAGCTGCGAGTACAGCAGCAATGGCAGGAGCCTCTCCTGCCTCCTCTATAGCACTAAGGATGTCCAACTGTGACTTAGGCCCCGGGGAGCGGGCCTAAGCAGCATTCGGACATCCCATCCCCCGAGGGCTCCCAGGCTGCCAGAGGGATGTCTGACTGCCAGCTTAGGCCCGATCCCCGGGGAGCGGGTCTAAGCCGGCAGGTGGACATCCCCCAAGGGGTCCCAGACTGCGAGAGGATGCAGGCCAGGCTGAGGGAACCCCCAAGTGCATGAGTTTTCATGCACCAGGCCTCTAGTGTAGAATATAAAACTGAAAGCAACAAATGAACAAACAAGACAAACAAATAAAAACTCATAGACCCAGACAACAGTTTGGTGGTTACCAGAGGAAAATGGAGGTGTGGGGAAGTAGGAAAGGTAAAGGGGCTCAAATATATGGTGACGGAAGGAGACTTGACTTTGGGTGGTAAACACACAATGCAATACAGATGATATATTGTAGAATTATACACTTGAAACCTATATAATTTTGTTAACAAATGTCACCCAAACAAATCTAATAAAAAATTTTAAGTATATGTTATAAGTGCAGAGATAGAAAATAAATCAATGTAGCTATATAGAACCTAGTAACAAACCTAGGTACATGTAAAATATACACATATACTGGAGGTAACATTACAAATGAAGAGAAAAATTATATTATTCAATGACTGTACCATCTTAACTGGCAATACATATGGGAAGAAATAAAAATAAATACCTACTTCACACAAAGCACACAAATAAGTCCCATATGAATAAAGACTTAAATATGACAAGAAAAACATCAAAATTTTTAGAAAAAATATAGCATGATAACTTTACAACATGTTAGGGAAGGATTTCTTAAATAACAGCAAAAAAATAAAGGAAAAGATTGATTAATTTGAGATTAAAAATGCTATGACTCTGTATTATCAAAAATATAATAAAAAAACTTCCTGGCTACTGTGGCTCAGTGGTTGAGCATTCAACCCAGGAACCAAGAGGTCATGGTTTGATTCCCCATCAAGGCATATGTCCCAGTTTCAGGCTTGATCCCCAGTAGGGGGTGTGCAGGAGGCAGCCAATGGATGATGTTTCTCTCTCTTCAATGTTTCTATATCTCTAGCCCTCTCTCTTCCTCTCTCTCTAAAAAGCAATAAAAACATTTTTTTAAAAATAAACTAAAAGTTAAGCCACCGACTCAGAGAAAAAACATCTTCAAAGCATAAAGGATTAATGTCCAAGATAATTTTAGGACTGCTCAAATCAAAACAAAACAGGCAAAGCAGCTCAGGAGAAAAAAAAATGGACAAACAATAAGAAGTAACTTGTGGAAAAGGTAACTCAAATAGTCAAAAACCAGGTAAAAATCTGTTTAATCTTATTAGTAATCAGAAATGTAGATTAAAACAATAAGTTTTCTTTGTAATCTCATCGGACTGGTAGAATTTAATCTCCAGATGTCAGTGAGGTGGTGGGAAATCAGAAACTCCAGTACATGTTTTGAGGGCATATAAATTGGTTCAACCACTTTGAAGAGCAGTTTGGCAATATTTAGTCAATTTGAAGTTAAGCACAGTCTACAGGTCATTAAATTTCTGCTTTTAGATATTTAGATATCTTCTTTAGAGAAACTCCTGAACATGTACACAAAGAGACATATACAAAGATATTCTCTGCAACAATAAGTGTACTAATGAAATGGGGAAGCCATCAAACTGCTGGTCAATAGTGGAGTAAATTATAAAGTGAGGCCTATTCATACAATGGAATACTATGATCAGGTTAAATTTTGTAATCAGATCAATAGCAATATGTTGTTTATAAATTGATGTGTAAAAGGATAGATACAATGTGACTTGTAAAATATTTGAGTCTATTCAAAACAATATTAGATAGTTTATGTATGTATACAAAGGGCAAAAATATCTAAGGGTTCAGTTCATAGTGTCTTTAGGATAGTGTTTACTTCTAGAGAAAGAGGATGGGGTATGGGATTTTAGCCATATTTGTAAAGATTTATTTATTTAAAATATAAGAGATCTGAGACAAATGTGTCAAAATGTTAATACATTAGATATGGCTTGTATATTTGTTGCATTTTTTGAATTTTCTAATATGTTTGAAATATTTTATAATATATATTTTTTCTTTTTATATTAAAAAAAAACAGACCAAAGTATTATGATGGTGGGGAGAATACAGTAGAATATATTACTGCCTGGATTACAAAAATATTGAAAAATAAGATATGATGCAGCCAATGGAGGATAAAATACAACTTTATAACCAACAAAGCTGATCGTAGAAAATGTGGCTTTTACTTATGGACTATTTCCCAGCACAGAGCAGACTTATTCTAGGTCGCTGGCAGTCCTGGGGAGAGGCAGACCTTTATCTGTAGGAACAGAGCATTCCAGAGGGGTAGCAGGTGGAGAACAGAGAGCAATGCGTACATATCTCAGGCCTCCAAAGCCACAGCCGAATAAGGGGAGGAGAAGTCAGCAGCCAGGAGTGCGATGCCAGGGAGGTGCTTTACTCAGATGGAAATGTCAGGATGGGGAAAATACACTCCCCAAAATTACACATATAATTGAAAAACCCTCCACACAATAATTCTGCTGAGATCAGCATTTATGTGAAGCACTCAGAATAAAGCTGCTTTGGTCATTTCTGTGGTTATATCTAAACTTCTTATGAGACATTGGTTAGGAAAGGTAAAGTCAGCACTGGTCTTTTTCTGAATCTGGGTATTCATATGATATCATAAATATCATCCATAACTGATATTTTCAAATTTTTGTGTTCATCAAAATAGCCTCATTGGGGTTCTTTAACCCATTGTACACCATACGCGTCTATAGACGCAAGCGGCAGTCCTTCCCCACATGCCATGCTTGTCTATAAAAAAAAAAAAAAGTTTTCCCTGCCGAAACCGGTTTGGCTCAGTGGATAGAGCGTCGGCCTGCGGACTGAAAGGTCCCAGGTTCAATTCCGGTCAAGGGCATGCACCTTGGTTGCGGGCACATCCCCAGTAGGGAGTGTGCAGGAGGCAGATGATCGATGTTTCTAGCTCTCTACCTCTCTCCCTTCCTCTCTGTAAAAAATCAATAAAATATATTTAAAAAAAAAAAGTTTTCCCTAAGTGGCAACTCTGACCAACTTTAAAATCATTATTTTTCATGATTTTCGGCTGAAAATATTCAAGAACACCTGAATTGTGAGTAATATATTTATTTTTATAATATTCATTGCAAATTGATTTTTTTAATTAAATTCAAAATATTGTGGCATGTAGGGATGGTTTCCGTTTTGGACGCGTGGCAGCTAACTGGTTGATATGTTTGTTCATTTCATCATTGAAACATACATATTTATATCTGTTTGGCACAAGATTTTCTTGGAAGATTCCACTGTTTAAAAACACTGTGATATGCCCTGGCCGGTTTTTCTCAGTGGTTAGAGCATCGGCTTGGGGACTGAGGGTCTCGGGTTCGATTCCTGATCAAGAGCACATACCTCGTTTTCAGCTCAAGTAGGGGCACATCTCTCATGTCAATGTTTCTCTCTCTCTTCACCTCCCCCTTCTCCCTCCCTTCCACTCTCTGTAGAAGTCAATGGAAAAAATATCCTCAGGTGAAGATTTAAAAAAAACACCAAAAAAACTGTAATACAGAATGTGGTAGTGGAATGAGTCTCATCTATAAAACATGTCTTTTAACATCTATCATGCAAATTTTCCATGAGGCTTGGACATTATAAATATATAGGAATGGAGATAAAGATGGAAATGAATACTGTTATGTAGCAGAATATTAGTTGCCTAGTCAACATCCACCTTTTACTTCCCTTTTTCCTACTTATAAACCCCAATTTTATTCAGTTTTTCACCCTCCTCCACATGGCCAGGTCCTTCAGAGAAAGAGGAACTAATTCTTCTCAAGCTCCAAGAGATGGAGTGACCTAATTTGTTTAAGCCAATTGTGGTAAACCCATTCCTTTTTCCCTTTAGGAATGGGGATTTAGCCCAATGCAGCCAATAAATCTTCCAGAAGACTTCTGGGAAAGAGAAAAGGAATGCAATAGCCCCATTCTTGTTTGTCTGCTGTATCTCATTGAGATGTTATCTCTGGATTTGAAGCCTGGGATGTGTAGCCATCATCTGACTGGGGTTACTACTGTCAACTGCCTAAAGAGAGGCAGGACAGAGAAATAGAATCTGAATCTTTCATGATATGTTTCAAAATCTGTATCAACCAATCTGCAAATCTACCCTACTACTATATTTCTTGTTATGTGAGACAATAAATTTCTATCTTGCATGAGCCAGTATGAGTTGGGTTAACTGTTACCAGTTGCCAAAACATCTACACTAATAAAAGAGAAACATGGTAATTAGCGTACGACGCCTACCCTTTTCATTGGCTAATCAGTGAGTATATGCAAATTAACTGTCAGCCAAGATGGCCGCCGGCAGCCATGCACTGAAGCGAGCAGGGAGGTTTGCTTGCTTCAGTGACTGCGGACTCCAACGTTCCCCGCCTCACTTGCCGGCCTCTCAGCTGCAACTCTAAGCAACTATGTAATATGTTGCAAATAAGAAGCTAAACAAAACCCCAGAAACCGGCTTTCATTCAGCCCGACTGCAAGATTGTATCGATGTTTTCAGCAGCGAGGCCTCAGAGCTAAAGCTGGTCCAGAATAAAAAAAAAAAAGAAAAGAAAACAAGGAGTGGTTGGAAGCTTCAGTCACTCGCTTCTGGAAAACAGCCCTCAGCCCCTCACCCAGACTGGCCAGGCACCCCAGTGGGGACCCCCACCCTGATCCAGGACACCCTTCAGGGCAAACCAGCCGGCCCCCACCCGTGCACCAGGCCTCTATCCTATATAGTAAAAGGGTAATATGCCTCCCAGCACCAGGATCAGC
>NW_005370760.1:377727-381636 GCF_000412655.1 Myotis brandtii
GCCCTGCTCTGAGCCTGACCAGGGGCTGCACTTAGGGATTGGGCCTGCCCTCTGCCACCTGGGAGCAGGCCTAAGCCAGCAGGTCGTTATCTGCCGAGGGGTCCCAGACTTCGAGAGGGCACAGGCTGGGCTGGGGGACCCCCCTTCCACCCCCCCTCCCAGTGCACAAATTTTTGTGCACCGGGCCTCTAGTCTTAAATAATAAAAAAGGTCAAGCCCGGAGCCTCCCACAACAAAGCATGCTATAAGTGGTAACTAACATTATTCTACTCCAACCTTGCCCACCCAGTCTCCTCTCCCTACCCTCCAATACATTACCAATGTAATACAGATCAAACCACTTTTCACCTTTATTCTGGTCACTCCTAGTCTTACTCTTAACTATTCCCTGTAGTAACTAGTAGCATAGAATCCAAACTTTGTTTCCCAAGTGCAGTTTTTATTACTCACTTGGGGGATTTAGGAACAAAGCTCATATTCATCATTCTGCAATTATGAATTATAGATTAGGATTCATTCTATTTAGTTATACCTACATTGTTTTACTCTAATAAAAAATAGTATGTATAATTTCAATGGATTACCTTCCAGCAGAAACCTTGATATTTTATTACCACAAGGCTACCAAACTCCAATAGCATCCTAATAGAAAATGAAACCTTTCAGATTTTTGACAGATAAGACATAAAGTGAATCTTTCTGTTCTATTTGTTTTATTATTAGAGGACAAGACCAAAAAAATCACAAAAATTGAGACGATGTCACCACGGATAGAAAGAGAGACATCTTTTTGAAATAGGAATCCAGAGACCACATGGATCCTACTGGAAAACGCAATGATTTAATAATGAACAGAGTAATAGACCAACAAATGAAAACAAGAACCCGTCCTTTTTAGCCCCCAAAGTAGCAGAATATGATAAAGCCAAATATGTGAAGAAAAGATTCTCCCCCAAAAGTAACAATTGCCAACTGAGGCAGACTTGCAGTAGGGGTTGGGAGCAGGTGAAATGTAAAAAGCCACGGAGGTGAATCTGGCTCACCTTGAGTGGGATAGGGGAATCTCCTGGTAGAAAATCCTATTTTAACAAGTCCAGCAATCACATCCTACGGAAAGGTTTGTAGGCAAGATTTAATAAGCAAGGGGTCTCTTTACTAGCATCCACAGAAGAAAGGCCATTACCAAGATCAGTACAGTAACAGTGCTCAGTCATTATGCCACAAATATTTTCCTCAGAACTATGTACTATGTAAAGATAGGATTAGTGTACAGAAAGTAAAATTGAATAAAGACCCAAAATGCTAGAGGAAAGATAAAGAACAGGGAAACATTAGCACTTCCATGGGTGGCACTAGCTGCAGGTAGTTGGCCATATCTACAGACAGAAACACCCAAACAGCTCCCCTGGATCCCATGTTGTGTGCAGGTTAGTGGAAGGTGTGCATTACTCAGCCCCACAAGGCTCTGGAAACCACATAGGTGAGAAATAAATTTTCATTTCTAGCAGTTCTTAATATTCATGCTTCCCAGCTGTTTAGTACGGTGCTTCTTCAAGTTAAGTAACCTGCAAGGAGTTTGGGTGAGATGGGTGGGTAATCAAACACTACAAACCACCCAGCTCATTTTGCCAGGTTGGGTCCCTCCCCATCCTGGCCAAGAGGCCTGACAGGCAACTAGATTTCTGAAAGCAGGAATATACTATACTCTTAAGCAAAACCCATTGCTCTTGTGAAATAAGTAACTGGAATCTAATTAACAGATCACACCTGCATGTAGTTATGGGAAAGGGAGGAGGAAAAAGGACTTGACATTGGACAGAAGGACTTAGACCCAAAGACAGTGATGGCGAACCTTTTGAGCTCAGCGTGTCAGCATTTTGAAAAACCCTAACTTAACTCTGGTGCCGTGTCACATATAGAAATTTTTTTTATATTTGCAACCATAGTAAAACAAATATTTATATTTTTGATATTTATTTTATATATTTAAATACCATTTAACAAAGAAAAATCAACCAAAAAAATGAGTTCACGTGTCACCTCTGACACGCGTGTCATAGGTTCGCTATCACTACCCTAAGAGATGCTAGCCTTTGACTGTGTGTTATAACAGGCCCCAGGGTTCAAGCAAACACCTTTGTTTACCTTCCCAAGGCAATGCTCCTACCTTTCTTCCTGGTTGGCAAAGCTCACATTTTACTCAAGTGATCTCTTCTCAGCTCTGCCAGGGCTCAGTAATATGGTCTGTCCCCCAGTCTGAACAATGAGAGTTAAAAAGTCAGTTCCAGGAAAGCTTTCTTGTATCTTAAACAGAGACCCAGGGAGAAGAATGTCCCTCTTTCTGCCTCTTTTCCTCTTTTTGTGTATGAAGATGTGAGCCTCCATCTGTAACTACTTTGGAACCATGAGGGAAAGGAACCAACACAGGGAGGCTGACAGAGAAAGAAGATGGACAGGACCTAGCCTTGTTAGCATCATGGAGTCACAAAATTCACAAACTTTTCAGTCATCCCACCTCCAGATTCCAGGTAATGTGAGACAATGTATCCTCTGGATCAAGTAACTGGAAGCTGAAAACATGATAACAGATACTGGACTCTCTAGATCCAAATTCAACCTCGTCAAAGGTGTAAATTATATCAACTGATTGAATAAAAATGTTTCTGTTCAAGAAAAGTTCTTGCCATTCCATGAACAAATGTAACAAATGCAAAGGCAATTTCATCCTAGTGATTTGTAAATGCTCTGTCACATACTTAAAACATTCTGTTTCTCCTCAAATTAGCAAATTCCTGATCATTCTTCAAAATCTCTGTGAAGGCCTTTCCCAGCCATTGGCTAATGGTTAACTTGACTAGATCATGGGATGCCTAGATATTTGGCTAAACATTATTTCTGTGTATCTGTGATGGTGTTTCTGGATGAGATTAACATTTGAAACAGTGGACTCAGTAAAGCATATTGCCCTCCCCACTGTAAGTGGGCCTCATCCACACACTGAGGGCATGCACAGAACAAAAGTCAGAGGAAGGGAGAATTCACCCCTACTCTGCCTGTTTGAGCTAAGACATCAGTCTTCTCCTACCCTCAGACTGGGAATTATACCATCAACCTCTCTGGTTCTCAGGCCATATGACTTGACTCAACACTGGCCTTTCTGAGGGGACTTCAGGAAGTGGGACTTCTCGGCCTCTATAATTGCATGAACCAATTCCTCATAATAAATCATATATATCACACTAGTTCTGTTTCTCTGTCTTATTCATCTTTCTAGCCCTAACACTTAACATAGGACTTGGCACTTAGTGGGTGTGGTAGTTTCTAAATATGGCCCCCAAAATATTTGACATTCCTTCTATTTTGAGTAAAGTCTATGCCCTGGCCTTGGATCTAAGCTGGCTTTTATAGCTTCAACTAATAATAGAGCACAGCAATGTTTCTATCTGGCTTATGAAGCTCAATTCATGTATCAAAGTCCCGACATTGCACTCAGTGCCTTTTGGCTTTTAGGTTATATAACCATTACAACCTATGAGGGACTCTGATTTTGTCATTCAATACTTTAAGTACAAAGAGAGGCTGTGGGTTACCTGTCCACACAGGTAGCAAACAACTGAGCTGTAATTTCCCTAGGAGTACCTGATCCCAAGCTCTTCTTCTCTCCACCACTGCACACAATCTTCTTCAGTAACTTTTACTTTACCTATAACCAGTAAAAAGAAATGCTCAAATAGTTTGGCATGTCACTCTATAGTACTATAGAGATGACCTCATGTCATGGACAACAGGCTGCTATAGGCTTAGGGCAGTGATTTCAACCAGTGTGCTGCAAGAATTTTTTTTTTCTTTTTGACATATTCTTTTTTTTTAATTCTTTATTAGTTAAGGTATTACAAATGTGTCCTCATC
>NW_005370760.1:384696-387941 GCF_000412655.1 Myotis brandtii
CCCACTCATGCTCTCATCCCCCTGTTGTCCATGTCCATTGGTTTGGCTTATATGCATGCATACATGTCCTTTGGTTGATCTCTTCCCCTTAAAGAATTTTTAAAACAGGCAATAACTGACTATTTAGTCAGGGGCACTGACTTCTTTTCCCTTATATTGTCAAATTTTAAAAAATGACAACAACCAACACAACAATGACCATCTAGTGTGAATAAATCAAAATTATACCATTTTTTGGTCAGATCGGCAACAAATATATTTCTGTGCTGCAGAATTTTAGTAATTAGTTTATGTGTGTGCCATAAGATGAGAAAGGTTAAAAATCGCTGGCCTGGGGTAAAATTAGACATGGTACCCAAGACAAACAAGGTGCCATCTTACAAGAGTTCGACTTGTAATGCCATTTCTGCGGCCCTCCAATTAAAACTTTCCTTCTTCCTCTCCACCCCTTCATCCCATTCAAAACCACGAATTCTCAATCAGGACAGCTCTGGAACACTGGGGTTAGAGAATCCAAACCACAATAATATAGACAAGAAGTCAATTTGTAAATCAGCTACAACATATTTTAACAGCATATGGTCATACATGGATGGTATAGACCAGTGATGGCGAACCTTTTGAGCTCAGCGTGTCAGCATTTTGAAAAACCCTAACTTAACTCTGGTGCCGTGTCACATATAGAAATTTTTTGATATTTGCAACCATAGTAAAAAAAGATTTATATTTTTGATATGTATTTTATATATTTAAATGCCATTTAACAAAGAAAAATCAACCAAAAAATGAGTTTGCGTGTCACCTCTGACACGCATGTCATAGGTTTGCCATCACTGGTATAGACCCTGTGTAGGGAGAAAGAGATAACTAACATGCTCTTTGGTCATTTTGAACCATGTAAGACAAAATACAATTCGGAACAGCAAAGATAATACATAATCAGTGCTGAGGGTTTTTTCAAGATAACTTTTTCTAAATATAAAATTTAGATCATTATACAAGAAGAAAAAAATTACTCCTACTTAACCAGATTTAAACACAACTATTAGACAACATTTTGGTGAACTTTTTTAATGCATATATAATAATATAATTGGGCTCATACCATATAGTTCTATATCCTGCTTTATTTCACTTACTGGTATATTTTTAACAGATTCTAACTAGGATTTTTCAAACTGAACCCTACTGGACTGTTTGAGAAAGCATAACAGGACTTCATATTAATGTTTAGGTATTATTGCAATAAACTCAACACATTAATGCAATCAAATTTTACTTTATCTTTATTAATTACACTACAAATTATAGTTATTATAAAATACCAGGTTAATCCTGTTGAAATACATTTTTTTTCTAAGAGCAAGGAAGACTCATACCAGAATGATAATCAAATGCTGTCATCTCTTGAAAAAATTACACCTGTTTATCTGAATCTGGTCAAAGAGAAACAAAATAGAAATGCCATTGTCATCTCCACCACCTCCATACCCTTAGTACCCTAAGAATTATTTTTATTACTAATGTAAATTTTATTGGTGTTTGAGATCACATTTTATTGTTACCAGAGTACACTCTTACCTGTACCAACATTTTTCTGGTATACAGGTTCTTTCACATCCATAAGCCCTTCAGAGATGTTAATCAATAGTTTCTCCTACATTATATTTAAATATTTTTAAAGTTATATGGTATAAGACTAAAAAGACTAAAAAATAAGCTTTCAAAATTATGTTCATGTTTTTAATGAAGTCTCCAAAAGGGAGGGGAGAGGCTTAACAAAAAGAAAATAAGGAGTTACACTATGAAGTTTATACACACTTAAATAAGTAGTAAGCTGTTTGACATTTGTATTAACTATACAGAGAACTGTATGGTGAGAACTTCAAAGTGGAAAAAAAATGTAGGTACTAAGGTTTTCTTGAATCTCAATGATTCAGAGCCCTGAAGAAAATATTTTGGAAGACTAGGAACGTTGGCTATATAATATTGCTTGAAAGTTAATTCCAAATAGTAATGTGTGGATGAGTGCTGTTTGTCTACTCAATAGCCATTCTCCCTTCCTCTGCCTCCTTGCCACAAGAGCACCAGCCACCCACAAGACCTTAGCTTTCACAGCCTTCCTTGCAGCTAAGAGTGGGATGACAGGATCAAACCAGTGAGACCTAAGGGGAAGTTAGTCAAAGTCCTTCCAGGAAGGGTTTTCTTTTCTAATAAGTGAGCTGCACAAGAGGACGTCCTGCCAGTCTTCCTGCCCAGCTGCTATCCAGTGAAATGTAATTATTCAGCAGAGGGAGGCCCCATGTAACTAGAGGGCAAGCCAAGAGACTCAAAACCCACTATCAGGTCTGACATTGTTTTTTTTTTTGTTTGTTTGTTTTTTAATCTGAACAATAAAGATTTAATAAAAAAAAACAAATAACTCTCTTAATATCTAGGAGAATGAACGTTTTTCAAAAAGCCAAATTCACTCTTTTCTTTTACTGAACTGTGGCAGTTAGCTAGTGTCACAAAATTGCTGTGTGGCACACAACACTGCACATTTATTTCTCAGGTGCCTGAAGGCTTCGGCTAGGCACAGGCAAAAGTCTCCTCCTCCTCCTCCTCCTCCTCCTGGGACAGTGGGCTAGCTGGACCCACCCTCCTTGTGATGGCAGAAGCACAGCAGAGCAAGCCCAGATTGTCCAGGTCTGACATTGTTGAGTGACAGAATAAACCAGTGGTGGACCTTCCTGCTTCTAGATAATGACAGTACAGTTGCCACTTTTCACAATGGCAGTTGCATGTAAAATGAGAATCTGATTTCTAGCCAGTGGCACATATTTGCCTCATTTATCTCTATCCACTCATAACTTGGCCTTGTTACAGCAGACACAGAATCCTTTTTCTAATAATGGAGAAAATAAGAGAACGACCTTTACTACAGTTTAATGTTAATATGAAAGAATATAAAAATAATCTCACCCATTCTGATTCTAATAGAGATTGAAGCAAGACTGGTTAATCACTACCTTACCTTCCAGCCATAAAGTGGTAGGTAACTCAAGAAACATCATCCTTCGAAAGACAGATTTTAAAACACCAAGAAGCCCCAATATTACTCAATAATGGAGTTTTATATTATCTAACTAGAGGCCTGGTGCACAAAAATTTGTGCACTTGGGGGGGGGGGAATCCCTCAGCCCGGCCTGTGCCCTCTCGCAGTCTGGGACCCCTCGGGGGATGACCACCTGCTGGCTTAGGCC
>NW_005370760.1:388490-391274 GCF_000412655.1 Myotis brandtii
CTTTTTTATTCTGGGATTTATTTACCTTCTATAATTAAAACTTTGTAGCCTTGAGAGGAGCTCAGAGCCGGCCAGGGCGGGCAGTAGGGAAGCTTGGATTCCTGCTCGCTCCAGCTCCGTGGCCACGGCCGGCTGAAAGCAGGTATCTGGGGTTTATTTACCTTCTATAATTGAAACTTTGTTGCTTTGAGTGGAGCTCAGAGCCGCCGCAGCAGGCGGGGAGCTTGGCTTCCTCCATCATTGGGGCAACCAAGCCTCCTGCTTGCTCCAGCTCCGTGGCTGCCGGCCGCCATCTTGGTTGGGTTAATTTGCATATAGTCACTCTGATTGGCTGGTGGGCGTGGCTTAAGGCATAGCAAAGGTACAGTCAATTTGCATGTTTGTCTTTTATTAGTGTAGATAATATAGTATTTCATTGTTTCCCTGAAAGAAAATAAACTTTTAGGAGAAACAATTGTTGTTTTATAAAACACCGGAGAAATATCATTAGCTATAAAGAGTTTTCTGCTTAATCTCTGGAACATATCATTTATTGGCATGTTAGACCCACTCTTGTATCAAGAATCTTATGTTGCATTTTTAAATTAAAATCCACTAAAACATAATTTCCTTTAAATTTCTTAAATTCAAGACAGACAATATATCTAACTTAGAATAATTATAAAATTAAATAATGATGTTTTGTAAAAGATTCCCTCTTCTGAGTTAGATTCATGCCTTCAACTATTTATATTATTAAGCTTGCGGGACTATTCAGGAACAAGATATCTGTTTAGAAATCCCTCTAGAAAGTTTCTTACATTATTTATGTCACTCCTAAAGCTATTTCCCTTTCCCTAAAGAACAGCTGCTTATGTACAAAAGAAAAAAATCATTATTTAGCCAACAATGTTGATAAACAATTCTGGTTTGCTCCTAGCTGCCCCATAGTTGCCTTTTATACACTAAATGGAAGCTCAATGCACAAAATTTGTGCAATAGTAGGCCTTCCTTCCCCCAGCTGCCTGTGCGGGATTCCCTCAGGCACCAGGGACCCAGGCTTCCCTTGCAGAGGGAGGCCCCACCCGCCTCCCTCTGCAGGGCGATCATGAGGCGATGGCCAGCCCGACCAATCACATCACACCTGCCTTGGCTGGCCTGGTGCCAGTGGGTGTCATAGTATGGTCCCGGATGGTCTTTCTGCTGTTCGGTGGATTTGCATATTACACTTTTATTATGTAGGATTGGTTTCCTAAATCTCTGCACTCAAAGATGGTCAAGTAGCCAGTTAATTTAATAGTATATTTTAAATGCTATTCTCATATTCTCTCAATTAGAAGTAAATTTTAATAATTTTTATGTAAATGGTTTTAATCTCACAAGTCAGATCCCCTAAATAGCTTATACAATTTTTGAAAGCTCTGAACTTTTGTTTACTTATTTTCTCCTGCAAGCTTAATATACTTACCAAAAAGTTCCACATTCCACATCATCAAAGCTTTCATCTTGACTCAAAATAAAAAATAAAAAAATTAAAAGCCAAAATCAACTATTTTCAGCCTCAATTTTCAAATGTCATTTGTTTTCACCTAATTCTAGTAAATTTATATAGTGTAATTCTAAACTTCGCTATTTGACATTTCCCTGCTGAAGAAAAGCAGTAGAAACTTTTCACCATCTGTGCTGTTTTGGAAACCAGCCTCTCCCATCTGTGGTCTGGGCCAAGCAGCCTGGAGGGGGGAGGGGGGCTCCTGGCCTTCACAACTGCATTCAGAACGCTATCTCTACGAATTACCAGTTGTTACTCTGCAGTTGAATGTTCTGGAGAATGGCCCTCTATTAATAAGGTACCAACAAAAGAAATAGTTAACTTTCTACATTCAATAAGCCATAAAAGAGAATACCAATTAGGAGAGGGGGAAAGAATTGATAGAAAGACCTAGTTAAAGTCGAGTCTTTACATTTTTTAATAGACCATTTTCTGCTAAATCAGCTAATTTCTGAAGCCTTTGAATTTCAAAATCTTATGGAGTTCAGTTTTTCCAAACATAAGTGCTAAGGAAGTGTTGTTTTTCAGTATAAAGAGGTTCTAACTAACTAGACTTCAGTTGAGGTAGAGATAGGTTCTAACTAGCCTTCAGTTGGGGGGGGGGGCGTTGGTGAGTATATAAAACTTGCCAAACGGAGGGGGGGCACGGGTGGGGGGCGGTCTGCCTGTCTGTTTAGAACGTGGTGCAAGATGAGGTTGCTAAACTAGAAATAACAGAAGGAGGAAGCCATAGAGTCCATTATCTCAAGCAATATACAAATGTGCTAGTAATTTTTGTTTCGAGTTGTTTTTAAACAACTACTACCACCACCACCCCCGAAAAAGTTAATTGGCCTTAAACGGACCTTTAATTCTTCTTCTATTCCCAAACTCTCAACAACTTTGGTTCTCATGCTCTACTCACACCTGTGAAACCTGGCAAAAATCTTGACAAGACAACAAGAGAGGAAGGAGGAAAGGAAAAGGGAGAGGGAAGGGAGACGGGGTGGGAGGGAGAGGGAAGTGAGGGAAAAGTAGAGGGTAAGGCAGAGGGAGGGGGGAGGGAGGAAGGTAGAGGGGGTGGACGAGGGAGAACTGTGAACATGCACTTTGCCACCCTCCTGGCCAACTGAAATGCTGGTTCCAGAGATTACAGTAATTACAGCCCCAGCATGAATTCCATACAAGAGCTAAATGAAACAGAACATCAATTAAAAAAAATAAACACTCCATTCTAGGAGAAAGACAACCCCCCGGGAAGTCCTAACTAGCGTAAA
>NW_005370760.1:391291-393616 GCF_000412655.1 Myotis brandtii
AACAACAACAACAACAACTTCTTAAGGTGGTCGCGGAGCTAGCGCGGGCACAACTGGTTGGCGGCGTCCCCAGTGGTTGCTAAAAGCAGCCAAGGACCCTCTCGACTCTCCAGACCATGGAGACCTGCCCTCACGTCAGCTCCAGGGCGCAGCACCACCTCCCATCGAAGAGAAGGCAGCTCTGGCAAATCACGTGAACTTTGGATAGATGTACATGTTCCAAAAGTACAAGGTGGAAAGTGAATCCAGCCGCAGTTTCCAGTCCTATTTATAAGTTTTTCATTCTTTTTTAAGGTGAAGGGAATTATGTTCCTTAAGGAAGAACTGGGTCCCCGGTGCCTTACATATTTATCTCATCTCATTATCAGAATCCCTTTTGAGATATTACCTTGCTCTCCCAATAAGGACACGGAGGCCCGCCCAGGTCACTCGGCAGAGGCAGGAGAACCCCGGGGCCGCCCCTGTGCCTCCCGCCCCTCCCGTGTCCGCAGGTGGGCGCCGGGACACCTCCGTCCGGGCTGTCCCCCGTCCTACCCCACCATCCAAAATATACTGCCATCTTTCCCGTTTCTCCCACATATCCAAGCCTCAAAGACCATCATTCTGAGAACTCCAAGCAGGGTACCCTTTCTCGAATTTCCCACAGCGCCCCGCCCCAGCTCACGTAGGGGCGCGGGCCCCCCATGGCCCATAGGCCACCCACATTCGGGAGACTCTTAAGCGGGGATTTAATTTGTTTAAAACGGGCCTAGGAGAGCGTGCACTGAGTTAAAACCTCGTCCCCAGTCCCCCAAGTGCAGACTTATAAATGAAACCGAGAAAAAAAGAAATGGAACCGAGTCCTCAGACGCATTGAGCGCCGGGGCGGAACGGGCTGGCAAAGGGTGGCAGTCGTGGCAAAAACTCCATCTCTGCGGTCAATCCCAAGGTTACCGAAACTCTCCAGCCGCAGATTCCGCGCATGACTGTGCGGACACTTGGACCGCCTTAAGGAAGGCTGGGCCTAAGGAGCGAGAAGACTCCGCCCGGTTCCCTGAGATTGGCGTGCCCGGCCGAGGGCGGAAACCAAGTCCGCGCGGTATAAATATTCATGAGACGGCGCGGAGACTAGCGGGGCCGCAACAGGGAAGTTCGGTGAAGGGCGCAGCTCCGGCCGAAGAGGAGGTAGCTGTGGGCGCCAGTCGAGCCGCTCAGGTGTCTGCTCCGCCTTCCGGTCTGGATTTGATTCTGCATGTCTAGCGAGGAGGGGGCTGCCTGCACTTCGCCGATTGCCGGCTGGAGCGCGGACTTTTACCGGACCGACGCCGTGGAGAGAGAGACTGGGCCTCGGTGGAGGCGGGTCCCTACTCCGGAGGCAGCAGAGCAGCTTTGGGAACGAACATGAACCCCCGGGGGGCGTAAGGGTCCGTAGGGGCTGACCCCGCGCCGGAGCGGCCTGGCCCAGCCATCTTGACTGCGCGCGGCGGCCGGAAAGGAAACTTGCTGCGCCGCCGCCCTCTGCGCTCAGCCAAGTCACCGGCGCCGGCGCGACGCGGAGAGAACGCGAGTGAGGGACGATGAGCCGGCGGCCAGCCACTCTGCTCCGAAAGGGCTGAGCTCGATCAGGGTAAACCCCTAGGAACTGTAGCGCACTGCTGCAGCCACCCTCATCTTCCCGAAGCGGCGGGCTGCGCTGTGTGGACGTGTCCCGAGAAGGGATTAGGGACTAGGCGGATAAACAATCTCTCGAGAGAAACAGGAGAAAGACGAGTAGGGCACTCACTCTCTTCTCCGGCTCGCTCTCTCTCTCTCTCTCTTTCTGGATCCTCCAGAGCCCCTCTGTTCACTGCCAGGAAGGCGAGGGAACGAAGCATGGAGTGGGGTTACCTGTTGGAAGTGACCTCCGTGCTGGCCGCCTTGACGCTGTTGCAGCGCTCCAGCGGCGCTGCGGCCGCCTCAGCCAAGGAGCTGGCTTGCCAAGAAATCACCGTGCCGCTGTGCAAGGGTATCGGCTATAACTACACCTACATGCCCAACCAGTTCAACCACGACACGCAGGACGAGGCGGGTCTGGAAGTGCATCAGTTCTGGCCGCTGGTAGAAATCCAGTGCTCGCCCGATCTCAAGTTCTTCCTGTGCAGCATGTACACGCCCATCTGCCTGGAGGACTACAAGAAGCCCCTGCCTCCCTGCCGCTCGGTGTGCGAGCGCGCCAAGGCCGGATGCGCACCCCTCATGCGCCAGTATGGCTTCGCCTGGCCGGACCGCATGCGCTGCGACCGGCTGCCGGAACAGGGAAACCCGGACACGCTGTGCATGGACTACAACCACACCGACCTCACCACA
>NW_005370760.1:393817-394111 GCF_000412655.1 Myotis brandtii
GCACCCGCTGTACAACCGCGTCAAGACCGGCCAAATTGCCAACTGCGCGCTGCCCTGCCACAACCCCTTCTTCAGCCAGGACGAACGAGCTTTCACTGTCTTCTGGATCGGCCTGTGGTCTGTGCTCTGCTTTGTGTCCACCTTCGCTACCGTGTCCACCTTCCTCATCGACATGGAACGCTTCAAGTACCCGGAGCGGCCCATCATCTTCCTCTCGGCCTGCTACCTCTTCGTGTCCGTCGGCTACCTGGTACGCCTGGTGGCGGGGCATGAAAAGGTGGCGTGCAGCGGTGG
>NW_005370760.1:394200-394972 GCF_000412655.1 Myotis brandtii
CGGTGGAGCAGCATGTGCGCTACGAGACCACGGGCCCGGCTCTGTGCACCGTGGTCTTCCTGCTCGTCTACTTCTTCGGCATGGCCAGCTCTATCTGGTGGGTGATTCTGTCGCTCACGTGGTTTCTGGCGGCGGGCATGAAATGGGGCAACGAGGCCATCGCGGGCTACTCGCAGTACTTCCACCTGGCTGCGTGGCTCGTGCCCAGCGTGAAGTCTATCGCCGTGCTGGCGCTCAGCTCCGTGGACGGCGACCCGGTGGCGGGCATCTGCTACGTGGGCAACCAGAGCCTTGACAACCTGCGCGGCTTCGTGCTGGCGCCACTCGTCATCTACCTTTTCATCGGCACCATGTTCCTGCTGGCCGGCTTCGTGTCTCTCTTCCGCATCCGCTCGGTCATAAAACAGCAGGGCGGCCCCACCAAGACGCACAAACTGGAGAAGCTCATGATCCGCCTGGGCCTCTTCACTGTGCTCTACACAGTGCCTGCCGCCATCGTGGTCGCCTGCCTCTTCTACGAGCAGCACAACCGCCCGCGCTGGGAGGCCACGCACAACTGTCCGTGCCTGCGGGACCTGCAGCCGGACCAGGCACGCCGGCCTGACTATGCGGTGTTCATGCTCAAGTACTTCATGTGCCTGGTCGTGGGCATCACCTCGGGCGTGTGGGTCTGGTCAGGCAAGACACTTGATTCGTGGCGGGCCCTGTGCACCCGCTGCTGCTGGGCCAGCAAGGGTGCTGCGGTGGGCGGGGGTGCTGGCGTGAGAGACAC
>NW_005370760.1:395017-409789 GCF_000412655.1 Myotis brandtii
CAGGGGGGCGGGCGGGGCAGCGGGCTCGCTCTACAGTGACATCAGCACAGGCCTGACGTGGCGATCTGGCACCACCAGCTCAGTGTCTTACCCAAAGCAGATGCCATTGTCCCAAGTCTGAGCAGAGGGAAGGAAAGGGGGGCGAAGAGGCCAAGGGCTGCCAAGGGACACTCCAGGGGCTGATGTTCCCACCCCATAACTGGGTTTTGTTTTGTTTTTTTGGTGTGTGGTTTTTTTGTGGTTTTTTTGACTGCTATTAGCATGATAATGAACTCTTAATGGTATCCATTAGCTGAGACTTAAATGACTGGCTTAGAACAAAGTACCTGGCATTGAGGACTCCCAGACCCAGCCTCCTTTCCTCCACTGATATTCGAGAAGCTCCTCACGGGAGGCGGAGGCGGGAGACGTTCATTTCAATTGGCAAGGAAGGGTGGACTCTCCAGCGTTCCCAGAACCCAAGGCTTGGAGCCCTCCTTGGTTGCCATTCGTGGAACTTGAAGCCAGATCTACAGATTTTTACCAGAGGGACCTATTTTTCTCCTATGTAAACTCTTACTCCTTATGCATCCTAAAGGAAGGATGATCGAAACCTAATTGGATTGAGTGGTTTGGGTATTCTTAATGACCAGGCAAATGCCTTAAGTAAATAAACATGAAATGTCTTAATTATACACCCCAAGTAAATACGGGTTTCTTACATTAGAGGATGTATTTATATAATTATTTGTTATGTGTAAAAAATGTAAAATATGTACATATCCAGAGATATACAGTCTGTACATTTTTTGTAAAAAGTTTAGAGGTCATTCCTGTAAGAACAAATATAAGTATTCTATTTTGTCAATAAAATGATTTTTGATAAATGATTTAAACATTGCCCTCTCCCCCTAACTCTTCTAAGCTGTTACCTTTAAAGTGTTTGCTAAGAACATGTTGGAAAAATGGACCCTTTCTGGTTTCTCTGTACACTGATCTTAGATATGGAGAAAATGGCCTGTTAATTCTAGTTCTTAAGTTGTTAGTAAAGTAAAAATCACTGTTGAACTGAAATCAAAACTGAGTTTTGCACCCTCCAAAGAGATGGTGTTTTTAATGGTAGCTCTTTTTTGATCCGTGGAAAACGCTCACCTTAGCATGTGTATATGGACTACTGCAAGGAAGTAATTCCACTCAGGCCTTGTTATTTATCTTGTATAATATTACTAAATGATTTACCCCACATTTTTTTTCTCTCTAATGTCCATGATTTTGAAAGCACCTGGACTGAACATACTTTTGAAGTGTAAAGGTGAATGTTTTAAACCCTCAGAATACAGTGTACAGTATGTATAAGTCACTTGACACTCTGTAGTGGAACAGGCACCCTTAATGGATTAAACTAATGGGTTAACATCTTAATGACCTTCCAGGCTTGTGTATATCAAATGTGCTGCTTTTCCTAGAGAAAAGGCTATTGTTCTTCTGTCAACACTAAACTAATTTATTTGAGCAGAAGGCTGTTGAATTAGCAGAAGAATGCTTTGGCAATTGTTGAACTTTTTACCTGTCTGCCCAGTGGCCCAGCACATCATTTCTTTAAGAGGAGCTAAATGAATAGTGTTAATCTGTAGGGAACTTGGTCTTTTGAGTTTGAAAAACTTTGATCTTTTCTCTCCAAATGTGCTGTAAAACTGAAGTTTCTTTAGCTGTTGCCAGGCTCTTCTTGGTACATACCAATTGGCCACCATGGAGCCTTAAAGTTCTTCCATTAAAGGGATGTGGTGGGACTTTTACTTTAAAAGGGAGAGAGCTCAGGAGAGGAAGACTTGTAACAGTGAAGACCAGAAGCACAAGTATGCTCAGCCTTTTGAACAGCTTTTCCAGGCATTGTTAGCCAGCCTGCAGGCAGCTAGGAATGGGTTGAAGCATCATAGAAAAGGGCTCTGAATGCCCTACAGGTGGTCTGCACACATAATCCCCCAATTTAAAGCATTTTCCTTTGCTGGACAATTGTATTACAAAACTCCCTTCTTTTTTGCTCCTAATTGAACCAATGAACTATTTATTATACATTACAAGTTTTTCCTTTAAAATAAAATAGAAAACCCTCAGCACCTAAATTTTATTGACTAAATTCTGACAGGTTTTCTGAACTGAACCTTTAAAATCACACCAGGAGTAAAATCTTCAGCAGACATTTCTCTTTTTCATATATTTTTATTTCTCATGCTTATTATTTTCTGACAGATTAGCAATAATTTAAAAGTAATTGGTAAGGTTGTATGTTCATACTGAAAAGATAGCCCCAGGTCCCTTATTAACCTGTCAATCAAGATAAGAAATGGGCAGCTACCCTGCTAATGATGGGGACATCAAACTGTGAGGTGGGGAACTTACTCTCTGCAGCCTGCTAAGATGTTTGTTCTCTTTAGTTTTCCTAATAGGAATATTTAGTGGTTTTAAAAAATATTTTTTAATTAATAGGACAGAAACTACTTTCCTGGCTTATCTTGGAGTCTTTTAAGAAGTTTCTTGGTAAAAACATTTTGCAAATCCTTTCCAGAGTCATTCTTGGTGTTAATTGAATTGTTGAAATTAGATATGCAATAAGAACACCCACTTTAGCTGTCATGCTGATTTTATTTTTTTAAGTCAGAGGCACTGTAAAATACCTCCCAGAAGTTTTATTCATTAAAAAATTACAATTTTGTAACTTAGATTCCAGTAAGTGGCCTGCATCTAACCCCGTGTGGTGATCACCATGTGGTTTATGTACTGTATATAAACCATCCATAAACATTACATTTTCAGTTATAAAGTAGGATTTGAGGGCATCCCCATAATCTACCACATATGTTGGATGGAGGAAGAGCTAAAAGTCACTAGTTAGCATGTGGGTTTTCTAATGTAGCAATATTTCCATTATAAGACCCATTTTCAACTATGTGACAGTGGAAAATGTTCCACTTTGAAGCTCTATTTCTTTATTAATTTCTTCAATATATCCTTGTAAAATGCCATATTTGATAACATACAAAATGGTTGTAAGTGTGCTAAATATAAACAAGCTTAATAAACAAAAAAGCCCTATTGACATTCTGGGGACAGCTCTCAGTAAAAAGGCCCATACCTATAATAACTAGAAGCTGATATTAAAACACAAGTGCCAGTTCTTTGCCTTTAAAGCTAAACCTTGAGTTGCAAAATTACTAATACTCAAATGTATCTATTAAGGGAATAGAAAACCCAAAAATGATTTGGGGTAGAAAATGAGAAGAGTATTTGGCCATTAGACAAATGAATGGGTCCCTTGCCAGGTGTGCTATACAGGTGTGTGCTTACCAACTATATGGGACAAGTGTTAGTTTTTTAAAATCTTTTCAAATATGGGGGATCAAGCGGGGATGTAGTTATTTTGTGGCTAGATCAATGTAAAAAAAAAAGTCTAATATGGTTAAAAACATTAAAGCCAAAGCCCTTTAAAATTACTATGGCAGAAGTTATGTGAAACACTTTTTACTTTATAGTAAATGCAATTTGAATGTAACAAAACAGAAGGGGGGAAATGTAGAAGTTTAAGGAACAAACTGTCACCAGTACAGTTTAAATTTTTTAAAATACATTTTTATTGGTTTCAGAGAGGAAGGGAGAGGGAGAGATAGAAACACCACTGACAAGAGAGCATCACTGATCAGCTGCCTCCTGCACGCCCCTACTGGGGATCGAGCTGGAAACCCGGGCATGTGTCCTTGACGGGAATGGAATCCTGGACCCTTCAGTCCACAGGCCAATGCTCTATCCACTGAGCCAAACCAGCCAGGGCACCAGTACAGTTTCTTAATATGTGTTGATGGCGTTGCAGATTCCTATAAATCCTTCAGAGTTTGGGGGAAGGAATTCAGATTGTCTCATCAAAAAGAAAAAAAAAATCACACAAAGAGACAAAAGCAGTTTCAGAGCACAGGATGCAATTTAAAGTGCAGGGGCAAACATTCAGTTGAGACTCCAAACTGCAAGTGTAGTGATACTATACTGCCACCTTGTGGTACCACAAAGTTCCAGAACCAGGGGATGAGCCCCACACAGACGCCACCCAGAGAAGGGCCTGCAAGCATTTTGTATTCATAATTTTGAATTCTTTCTCTCATGAACAGGAACCCCAAATTTAATCAGTTTAGGGCCCCACAAGACTAATTGAAGTAAATCTTTAATATTAAGGGTTATAGTACAAATATAACTAAGCTGTGTTGAAGTCCAAAGGTTTAATTTCTTAAAAATTATCTTCTGAGTTACTTTTTTTCAAGAATGGGCTGCTTCCCAAAGATCCACTATACCTTTTGATGGGAGAAGGAATGAGTTTGGAGTCATGAAGAATAGTCTGAGATGGCATGTAGTTGACTTGGCTATTTAAATGTGTTACTTTACTCTTTCCCATATAAAGTCTATCTACTGAGTCAAGTGGACACTCTTCAGTGCTGCACGTGAATACTGTTGGGATGGGTAAGATACAGGCTCTCCACAATATCTAGCCAGGTGTTTGTGGAAACACACCAAAGAATGGAAACTGTGCTGCAAAACAAGGTCACCCAAAAAGGAAGAGAAGAGGAGCATGTGCTGTGGAATACTTGAGTGCTGTGGGAGAAAGATTTCCATAACATAGTTGCGTGGGAATTCCAGGCCTTTAATAGGTACATACGGAGAAGAGGCAGCCTCACAGAGCCCATGGCTGGACTTCCTGTTCCTGAGGGTCAGGTGGCCGGTGGAGATTAGAGGGGAAAAAGAAGCACTGGTCAAAAGGATGCAGACTAAAGATCTTAGAGGTCTTATATTATTGCAAATGTAGGCAGCAGCAGAGAGCAGGTGAACTGGCCCAAGTCAGCCAGGGGCCTGAGAGGCAAGCTTTGCTAGCAGCCTCTGAGGCTGTGTGTTCAGATATCCCTATCATGATCATGGAATTTTAAAGACAAAGATCCCAGGGGCCATCAAGAATCTCACTACTCCATAAACAAGTAGCAGAGGCAAGACCTAGCAGTGTGATGGAAATATAGACTCTCAGGTCTTGCTCACTGAATCAGTAGATGTATTTTAATAAGATCCCTAAGTGTTTAACACAGATTAGCCCTACGCTGAAGCCCAAAGAGGACTGGACTTGCCGAAGATCATACATACAGCCCAGAGCAGGGTAGGGCCTGGAAGACATGGATCCTACTTGTCACTCCTATTTCTGCCTTTCCCAGCTGTAAATCCCTTCAGCCACCACTATGTGCATTTTTCCCTGAACATCAACTGACCTAGTTGTTCAACCATGTCTACCTAGTCCCAGAATCACACCAGAGTACAGCTTTCCCCATGGTTGGTGCTGACCTACACAGGAATATCTGAGGAGCTTAGTGAGGAGCTACCTGGATGTGACCTGGATGAGAGAACTCTGTTGCTGATAGCTAGAGTTCGTACTGGGGAACGGGGCCAGAAGTGGAATCATCTGCCTTGGTCAGCAGAGGCTTAGGAGCCTTTCAGGGAGAGCCTGGCCAGGACCAGGGCCAGGGAGGAAACCAGACAGCAGAGCCACTGGGCAGTGAAGCCAGGGCAAGCAGGGAGCATCATGGAAATCTCTGGAATGAGAGAACAAAAAAAAAAAAAAAAAGGAGATTAGCTCTGCTGATTTAAACAGCAGACCCTGGGAGATGACCTAAGGAAATGCGTGGTACCTGAAAAGGGAAAATGGCCAGAGAAGGATGGAAGTAAAGGTGCAAAAGGAATAAATTTGAACACCAAGTTTTAATGGCTTTACAAGCCTTTGGGAGAACCATTATTCACAGAAGACAAAAGTACCTATTTAGCCCTAGCGATTAGCTCTGCTGATTTAAACAGCAGACCCTGGGAGATGACCTAAGGAAATGCGTGGTACCTGAAAAGGGAAAATGGCCAGAGAAGGATGGAAGTAAAGGTGCAAAAGGAATAAATTTGAACACCAAGTTTTAATGGCTTTACAAGCCTTTGGGAGAACCATTATTCACAGAAGACAAAAGTACCTATTTAGCCCTAGCTGGTTTGGTCAGTGGATAGAGCGTCAGCCTACAAACTGAAGGGTCTCAGATTTGATTCCGGTCAAGTGCACATGCCTGGGTTGCCAGCTCAATCACCAGTGGGGAGAGTGCAGGAGGCAGCCGATCAATGATTCTCTCTCAATTGATGTTTCTGTCTCTTTCCCTCTCCCTTCCTCTCTGAAATCAATTTAAAAAAAAATTTTTTTCTTCAGACAAACAAAGTCCCAAATTCAAGAAGATTGAAATCATACCAAGCATCTTCTCAGATCACGATGGCATAATATTAGAAATGAACTACAAAAAAAAAAACCCAAAATACTCAAACACTTGGAAGCTGAATAGCATGTTATTAAATATTGATTGGGTTACCAATGAGATCAAAGAAGAAATTAAAAACATCCTGGAAACTAATGACAATGAAAACACAACAATCCAAAACCTATGGGACACAATGAAAGCAGTCCTGAGAGGGAAGTTTATAGCTCTACAGGCCTACCTCAACAAACAAGAAAAAATGGTAGTAAATCATCTAAATCTACAGCTCAAAGAATTAGAAAGAGAGCAACAAGAAAACCCCAGAGTGAGCAGAAGGAAGGAGATAATAAAGATTAGAGCAGAAATAAATGACATAGAGACCAAAAAAACAATACAGAAAATCAATGAAACCAAGAGCTGGTTCTTTGAAAGGATAAACAAGATTGACAAACCTCTAGCCAGGCTCACCAAGAAGCAAAGAGAGAGGACCCAAATAAACAAAATCAGAAACGATAGAGGCGAAATAACAACAGACCCCACAGAAATACAAATGATTGTTAAAAAATACTATGGACAGCTCTACTCCAACAAACTAGACAACCTGGAGGAAATGGACAAATTCCTAGAAAAATACAACATTCCAGCACTCAATCAGGAAGAATCTAAAAATCTCAATAGGCCAATAACTATGGAAGAAATTGAAGCAGTCATCAAAAAGCTTCCAGCAAACAAAAGCCCAGGACCAGACGGCTTCACAGGGGAGTTTTACCAAACATTCAAGGAAGAACTAAAACCTATCCTCCTCAGACTACTACAAAAAATCCAAGAGGAAGGAACACTTCCAAGCTCATTCTATGAAGCCAGCATCACCCTAATACCAAAACCAGGTAAAGACAACACAATGAAAGAGAATTACAGGCCAATATCCCTCATGAACATAGATGCCAAAATCCTCAACAAAATCTTAGCAAATCGGATCCAACAGTACATCAGAAGGATCATACACCATGACCAAGTAGGATTTATCCCAGGAATGCAAGGATGGTACAACATCCGTAAATCAATAAACGTAATACATCACATAAACAAATTGAAAGAAAAAAACCACATGGTCATATCAATTGATGCAGAAAAAGCATTCGACAAAATCCAACACCCATTTTTGATAAAAACTCTCAGCAAGGTGGGAATAGAAGGATCATACCTCAACATAATAAAAGCCATATATGACAGGCCCACAGCCAACATCATACTCAATGGACAAAAACTAACACCATTTCCCCTAAGAACAGGAACAAGACAGGGATGCCCACTCTCACCACTCCTCTTCAACATAGTCCTGGAAGTATTAGCCATTGCAATTAGACAAGAAGAAGAAATAAAAGGCATCCAAATTGGAAAAGAGGAAGTAAAACTGTCCTTATTTGCAGACGACATGATATTATACATACAAAACCCTAGAGACTCCATCAAAAAACTACTAGACTTAATACATGAATTTGGCAATGTAGCAGGATACAAAATTAACCCCAAGAAATCTGAGGCATTTCTATACACCAATAGTGAACTTTCAGAAAGAGAGATTAGAAAAACAATCCCATTTACCATCGCACCAAAAAAATTAAGATACCTAGGAATAAACTTAACTAAAGAGGTAAAAGACCTCTACTCAGAAAACTACAGGACATTGAAAAAAGAGATAGAGGAAGACATAAAGAGATGGAAGAACATACCATGTTCTTGGATTGGTAGAATCAACATCATTAAAATGTCCATACTACCCAAAGCAATCTATAAATTCAACGCACTTCCCATTAAAATACCAATGGCCTACTTCAAAGATCTAGAACGAACTCTCCAAAAATTCATCTGGAATAAAAAAAGACCCCGAATAGCTGCAGCGATCCTGAGAAAGAACAAAGTAGGTGGGATCTCAATACCAGATATCAAGCTGTATTACAAAGCCACTGTTCTCAAAACTGCCTGGTACTGGCACAAGAACAGACATATAGATCAATGGAATAGAATAGAGAGCCCAGAAATCAGCCCCAACCAATACGCTCAATTAATATTTGACAAAGGAGGCAAGAACATACAATGGAGTCAAGACAGTCTCTTCAATAAATGGTGCTGGGAAAATTGGACAGATACATGCAAGAAAATGAAACTAGACCACCAACTTACACCATACACAAAAATAAACTCAAAATGGATAAAGGACTTAAATGTACGACAGGAAACCATAAAAATTCTAGAAGAATCCAAAGGCAACAAAATCTCAGACATATGCCAAAGCAATTTCTTCACTGATACAGCTCCTAGGGCAGTTGAAACTAAAGAGAAAATGAACAAATGGGACTACATCAAAATAAAAAGCTTCTGCACAGCAAAAGAAACCATCAACAAAACAACAAGAAAACCCACTGCGTGGGAAAACATATTTGCCAACGTCATATCTGATAAGGGCCTAATCTCCAAAATTTATAGGGAACTCATACAACTTAACAAAAAGAAGATAAACAATCCAATCAAAAAATGGGCAAAGGACCTAAATAGACACCTTTCAAAAGAGGACATTCAGAAAGCCAAGAGACATATGAAAACATGCTCAAAGTCACTAATCATCCGAGAGATGCAAATCAAAACAACAATGAGGTACCATCTCACACCTGTCAGAATGGCTATCATCAACAAATCAACAAACGACAAGTGCTGGAGAGGATGTGGAGAAAAAGGAACACTTGTGCACTGCTGGTGGGAATGCAGACTGGTGCAGCCACTATGGAAGACAGTATGGAGTTTCCTCAAAAAACTGGAAATGGAACTCCCATTTGACCCTGTGATCCCACTTCTAGGAATATATCCCAAGAAACCAAAAACACCAATCAGAAAGGATATATGCACCCCTATGTTCATAGCAGCACAATTCACCATAGCTAAGATTTGGAAACAGCCTAAGTGCCCATCAGTAGATGAATGGATTAGAAAACTGTGGTACATCTACACGATGGAATACTATGCTGCTGTAAAAAAGAAGGAACTCTTACCATTTGCAACAGCATGGATGGAACTGGAGAGCATTATGCTAAGTGAAATAAGCCAGTCAATGAAGGAAAAATACCACATGATCTCACTCATACATGGATAATAAAGACCATTACAAACTTTTGAACAATAATAGATACAGAGGCAGAGCTGCCTCAAACTGATTGTCAAACTGCAGTGGGAAGGCCAGAGAGGGTTGGGGGACATATGTAATACCCTTTGTAATGCTTTAAGCAATAAAAAAATAAAAAAAAATAAAAAAATTTTAAGTACCTATTTATATTGCTTTAAACACTTAGGTGAACCATACACTAAATTAGAAAAATAATTTCCAATGTTTATCCCCTAACAAATTCATTTCTTTCTTTTCTTATTATTATTATCCTCACCCAAGGATATTTTTCCATTGATTTTTAGAAATAGTGGAAGAGGGATAGTCAAAGAGAAATATCAGATGTGAGAAAAACACATCAATTGGTTGCCTCCTGCATGCACCCTGACCAGGGCCCAGGGAGGAGCCTGCAACCGAGGTACATGTCCTTGACCAGAATCGAACCCAGGACCCTTCAATTCACAGGCTGATGCTCTATCCACTGAGCCATACCGGCTAGGGTTAACAAATTCATTTCTAATTAACTAACACCCTCGCTGTAGTTCTTACCCCTGCCTACACATAAACACTTGAAGTGCTTAAAAATACTGATGCCCCGGCAGCATCCCAGACCACCTGAATCACAATTTCTGGGGATGGAATCTGAGAATTCAAATTTTTCTAGAACTACCCCAGGTGATTCCCATATGTAGCCAGAGTTGAAAACCAATGCATGCCATTCATGGAAGGTGGTGTTATGATCTAAAATGAAACAACCAAATAGAAATCAAAATTAAGCAAACTAGCTATTGTATCCAACTTGACTAATTTAAATGGAAGTGATTTTTTTTTCCTATCATCTTGGGAGAAGACAGGAGTGCCCTCACTTGGTCCAAACAGAGAAGTTCATGCTTTGTTGTTTGGAACTGAAGATCTCACCACAAAAAGCAGTTTTGTAAAACACTGCTTTTCTTTCACTTGTAAACAACTAACAACAACAAAAAAAATGGGTACACAGGGTTTTATTAAACTAGAAAGTAAACCCAACCCAGGAGGAATCAATAATGTTGATAAATTAATTAGTAAAGATATTTAAAATGTTCTATTTTTGTTCAGTAAATGTTTATTTACTGAAACCAACTCAGCTTTAAATGAAAGCTGTAATGACTTACTCTGGGAGTGACTTTCCAAGACCAGGTGGTCTGTCGTATTGTCCAGGAAGCAGGTTGGCAGGAATCCTGAATATATGTCAATATGTATATCTTTAAAAGGAAACTGATACTATCTTACCTAATGCTGGAATTTTGCTCAAGTTTTAAAATTTTAGGATAATATTTATTCACTAGAGGCTCGGTGCATGAAAATTCATGAACTGGGGTTGGCAGGGTCCCTCAGCTGAGCCTGCCCCCTCTCACAGTCTGGGAGCCCTCAGGGGATGTCCTACTGATGGCTTAGGCCCTCTCCCCACGGGCCTAAGTCGCAGTCTGGCCTCCCTCTACAGGAGGCAACCGGCTGATCAAGGGAAGGTGCTGCCCCCATCATCCCGCTGCTGCTGCCACTGCCAGCTGCTTCAGCTGCCAAGGTGTTTTCATCAACACAGACTCCAGTCCCTTCACCACAAAAAAATGACAATTTTATTTAGGCATTTTCAAGATATCTCTTTCATAGGATATGACATTTCTTTCTTTCTTTCTTTTTATCCTCACCTGAGGATATTTTTCCATTGATTTTTAGAGAGCATGGAAGAGAGAAGGAAAGACAGAGAGAAACATCAATGTGAGAGGGACATTTTGATTGGTTGCCTCCTGCATGAGCCCTGACCTGGGCCCTAGCAAGGGAGGAGCCTGCAACCTAGGTACATGCCCTTGACCAGAATCAAACCCGGACCCTGCAGTCCGCAGGCTGAGGCTTTATCCACTGAGCCAAACCGGCTAGGGCAGGATATGACATTTCTTAGCCCCTCCAGCAGTGGACTTTTGTTTTTTCCTCCAGGAGTGAGGTGGAAAACCCCTAGATCACCTTCTTGGATTCTTATTACCCAAGTTACCAAGAACACTGCAAGTGGCATACTGGGAGCTTAGCCAATGAGCGGTCAGAAAAGGTGTTTCCTCTTAGCTATTGTAAATATACTGCTATGAACATGGGTGTGCAAACAGGGATCTCTGAGACCCTGCTTTCAATTATTTTTAACTAGAGGACTGGGGCACAAAATTCGTGCACTTGGGAAGGGTCCCTCAGCTCGGCCTGTGCCCTCTAGCAGTCCAGAAGCCCTCAGGGTATGTCTGACTGACAGCTCCCTCTGGGGAGCAGGCCTAAGCCAGCAGTTGGACATCCTTAGTGCTGCCGCAGAGACAGGAGAGGCTCCCATCGCTGCCACTGTGCTTGCCAGCCTTGAGCCCGGCTTCTGGCTGAGCAGCGCGGCCCCTGTGGGAGTGCACTGACCACCAGGGGACAGCTGCTGTGTTGAGCATCTGCCCCCTGGTGGTCAGTGCGCATCATAGTGACCAGTCGTTTCGTTGTTCGGTCTTTCAGTCGAGTCGATTGGCATATTAGCCTTTTATTATCCTACTAGAGGCCCGGTGTATGAAATTTGTGCATGGTGGGGTTCCCTGAGCCTGGCCTGCACCCTCTCCAATCCGGGACCCCTCAGGGGATGTTCGACTGTCAGTTTAAACCAGCAGTCACACATCCCTCTCACAATCCAGGACCACTGGCTCCTAAGCACTCACTTGCCTGCCTGCCTAATGCCCCCAACTACCCTCCCCTGCTGGCCTGGTCGCCCCCAGTGGGCCTCCCCTGCCAGTCTGGTCACCCCCAACTGCCCTCCCCTACAGGCCTGGTCACCCCCAACTGCCCTCCCCTGCCAGCCTACTCACCCCTAACTGCTCTCCCCTGCTGCTCTGATCACCCCTAACTGCCTCTGCCTTGGCCCCCACCACCATGGCTTTGTCCAGAAGGAAATCAGTCATCTGGAAGATGGCCGATTGACCCGGTCTAATTAGCATATTACCCTTTTATTAGTACAGATAGATTATATAGGATAGGCTTGCTTAAATGGGGTGAGGGGAGCCTTTTTCAATAGGAGGAGATGCTCTTGGCAGACAAAATACATAATCCCTATATCTGGACTGATAGCCAGCCATATGCACTATATTGCCAAACCGGTTATTAAAAAATTGAACCACTTTCTTACACCTTACACCAAACAGCTGTTGCCCTTAAAACCCCTCCTCAGCCCCCACCTTAGGTTCTGCCTTCGCAGTTCACCCAGATTAGGTTCTGATTGGTCGGTTTTTAGGCCAGTCAGCATCAAGAGCTCCGCCTCCTAGGCAGTCATTGGCTCCTTGCAGTTCACCCAGATTTGGTTCTGATTGATAAGTTTCTATGCCAGTCAGCATCAAAAGCTCTGCCTCCTAGGCAACCATTGGCTCCTCTGGGAAATCCAGAATGGCCCCACCTTCATGTCAGTACCAGGCTTTTAGTTACTCCCTCAGTCCACTACTGGGTGTATCTCTGGCCACTCTGAGAAGCGGCACCTCAGGTCTGTGCTGGTGGAATTTTGAATTCTCATCCCTGACCTAACCGCTCCGTGAAGGCAAGCATTTGTCTTGTTCATTCTTAGTTTACTCATAGACTTTATCTGTGTCTATGCATCTATGCTAGCACCACATGGTGACTGGTCAAACCGTCATTTCGGTCATCATGGTCACTGCCTTTTTATATATATCTTTATATATATATATAAACAGATAATATGCAAATTAGCCAGGCATCACAACTGCTTGAGGAGGCTGCATCACAACTGCTCAAGAGGAGCTGCGAGTGCAGATGGGTGGGCGGGGACTGCGTGCTGCCCCCACCCCAGCGGACACACACACACGAGGGGTGGGGGCATGCTCCGAGCGGCCGTGCAGTGTGGCTTGGAGCACGCTCCCACCCCAGCAGACACACACACACCAGGGGTGGGGGTGTGCTCCAAGCCACGACACACACACACCAGGGGTGGGGGCGTGGCCCCCGCTGTGCTGCTAGCGGCCATGGTGCACAGCTCGGAGCACGCCCCCGGTGGGTGGCAGCAGTGGCCGAGTGAAGCAGCCCCAGTCCCAGATGTCTGGCAGCGGCAGGAGCAAAGCAGCTCGGGTCCGGATGCCTGGCAGCAGCTGGAGTGAAGCAGCCCAGGTCCTGGGTGCCGGAGGGAAACCAGTGCTGGCAGCCAGGGGAAGGAAGGCCTATTCTTTTTTAAAAAAATATATTTTATTGATTTTTTTACAGATAGGAAGGGAGAGGGATAGAGAGTTAGAAACATCGATGAGAGAGAAACATCGATCAGCTGCCTCCTGCACACCCCCCACTGGGAATGTGCCCGCAACCAAGGTACATGCCCTTGACCGGAATCGAACCTGGGACCCTTAAGTCCGCAGGCCGACGCTCTATTCACTGAGCCAAACCAGTTAGGGCAGGAAGGCCTATTCTTGCATGAATCTTCATGCATCAGGCCTCTAGTAGATATAATAAAGAGATAATATGCAAATGGTCATCACACCCTCACGTCATCACGCCCTCACACCATCATGCCATAACTGCTCAGACACTCAACACTGCAGAGAGAGGAATGGGGACCAGCCAGGCACAAATGAGCTCACCAGAGAGGAATGGGGACCAGCCAGGCTGTGGCCTGGGAGAGGGACAAGCCATCCGCACCACAGTCCCGAGAACCAGCGGCTGTGCCTGCACCTGCAGCCTGGGAGAGGGACAATCAGCATGCCCCATGGTCCCTGTGGTCCCAGGTGCCAGTGGCTGTGCCTTAGGCCTGGGAGAGGGACAGCCACCTGCCCTGTAGTCCCGGGTGATATGATTTCTTTTATCAAGAAAGGGTGTTGGGCCCTAGCTGGTTTTGGCTCAATGGATAGAGCGTCAGCCTGTGGACTGAAGGGTCCCAGGTTCAATTCCAGCGAAGAGCACATGCCCAAGTTGCGGGCTCGATCCCCAGTAGGGGGTGGGCAGGAGGCAGCCAATCAATAATTCTCTTTCATCATTGATATTTCTATCTCTCTCTCCCTCTCCCTTCCTCTCTAAAAAATCAATAAGATATATTTTTTTAAAAAAGAAAGGGTGTTGGATTTTGTTAAATGCTTTTTCTGCATCAATTGATATGACTATGTGATTTTTATCTCTCAATTTGTTAATGTGATGTATCACATGTATTGATTTGCAGATATTGTACCATCCTTGCATCCCCGGGGTAAATCCTACTTGGTCATGGTGTATGATCTTTCTGATGTACTGCTGGATCCCATTTGCTAGAATATTGTTGAGGATTCTGACATCTATGTTCATGAGGGATATTGGCCT
>NW_005370760.1:410246-411445 GCF_000412655.1 Myotis brandtii
AATAGGGTTGTTCATAGTATTTTTTAACAATCCTTTGTATTTCTGTGGGGCCTGTTGTTATTTCGCCTCTTTTATTTCTGATTTTGTTTATTTGGATCCTCTCTCTTTGCTTCTTGGTAAGCCTGGCTAGAGGCTCATCAATCTTGTTTATCCTTTCAGGGAACCAGCTCTTGGTTTCATGGATCTTTTGTATTGTTGTTGTTTTTTGTTTGTTTGTTTGTTTGGTTATTTTGTCTCTGTCATTTATTTCTGCTCTGATTTTTATTATCTCCTTCCTTCTGCTCACTCTGGGCTTTTCTTGTTGCTCTCTTTCTAATTCTTTGAATTGTAGAGTTAGATGATTTATTACCATTTTTTCTTGTTTTTTTGAGGTAGGCCTGTAGAGCTATAAACTTCCCTCTCAGGACTGCTTTCATTGAGTCCCATAGATTTTGGATTGTTGTGTTTTCATTGTTATTAGTTTCCAGGATATTTTTAATTTCTTCTTGGATCTCTTTAGTAACCCAATCATTGTTTAATAGCATGCTATTCAGCTTCCATGTGTTGGAATTTTTTGGATTGTTTTTATTTTACTTTATTTCTATTATGCCATTGTGGTCTGAGAAAATGCTTGATATAATTTCAATCTTCTTGAATTTGGTGAGGCTTTGCTTGTGATCCAATATGTGGTCTATTTTTGAAAATGTCCCATGTGCACTTGAGAAGAACGTATATTCTGTGGATTTGGGGTGAAATGTGCTGAAGATGTCAATTAAGTCCATCTAATCTAGTGAGTCATTTAGGATTGCTGTTCCTTTGCTGATTTTTTTGTCTAGAGTATTTACCCAGGGATGTCAGTGGTGTATTAAAGTCCCCTACTATGATTCTGTTATTGTTGATCTCTCCCTTGATATCTTCCAGGAGTTTTTTATGTATTTGGGTGCTCCTGCATTGGGTGCATATATGTTTATCAGGGTTATATCCTGTTGTTGTATCGATCCCTTTAGTATTATGAAGTGGCCTTCCTTATCTCTTGTTATGGCCTTCACTTTGAGGTCTATTTTGTCTGATATAAGTATTGCTACCCCACCTTTTTTTTTCATTTCCATTTGCATGATAGATATTTTTCCATCCCTTCAGTTTCAGTCTTTGTGAGCCCCTTATTCTGAGGTGGGTCTCTTGTAGACAGCAAATATATGGGTCATGTTTTTTTTTTTTTT
>NW_005370760.1:411690-418223 GCF_000412655.1 Myotis brandtii
GTGAAGCTCCTTATTTCCCCTTCAATTTTGAATGATAGCTTTGCTGGATAGAGTATTCTTGGATTCAGTCCCTTGGTTTGCATCACTTTGTAAATTTCCTTCCATTCTTTTCTGGCCTTATGTGTTTTTGTTGAGAAATCATTTGATAATCTAATGGGAGATCCCTTGTATGTAATTTTCTGTCTCACTCTTGCAGCCTTTAAGATTCTCTCTTTGTCCTGAACATTTGCCATCGTAATTACCATGTGTCTTGGATTGGGTCTTTTTGGGTTCATCTTGTTTGGGACTCTCTGTGCTTGTGTGACTTTTTTCTTCCCTACATCAGGGAAGTTTTTGGACATTATTTCTTCAAATAGTTTTTCTAACCCTTGTTCCTCTTCTTGTTGTTCTGGCACCCCTATTATTCGCATGTTGCTTCTTTTCATGTTGTCCCATAGCTCCCTTAGGCTCTCCTCCTGTCTTTTAATTTTTTCTCCAATTGCAGTTCAGTTTGGGTGTGTTTTGCTTCCCTGTCTTCTAATTCGCTAATTCAGTCCTCCGCTTCTCCTAGTCTACTGTTGAAACTTTCCATGGTGTTTTTATTGAAGCTATATCACTCTTCATTTCTTCTTCATTCTTACATAAGTTATTGATTTTTTTCATCCATTACTTCTTGATTCTTACATAAGTTGTTGATTTTTTCCTCCATCTGGTTTATGAAGTGTATGATCCTTATTCTGAATTTTTTCTGACATATTGCATGCCTCTGTTTCACTTAGCTGCTTTTCTGGTGATTTCTCCTTTTCTTTCCTTTGGGTGTTTCTTTGCCTACCCATGTTTGATCTCACCGACATATCTAGATGTTGTGTCGTGCAGGGGCTGCTCCTTGGATGGCAGTGGCTGCTCGGGCTGTGGTTGCTCCTCAGGTGGTAGTGGAAGCAGCTGCTTCTCAGTTGGCAGTGGCTCCTCTGGTGGGTGCTGTTCTCAGTGTTGGTGTCTCCTTTGGCTGGTGGGGGAGGCTGCTCACACAGCTGCTGTTCCTTGGACGGGGGTGGGCTGATCATGAGGCTGCTGCTCCTTGGATGGTGGCGGACTGTTCATGTGGCTGCTGCTCCTTGAATCAGGGCTGGCTGCACACTGCTGCTGTTCCTCAGATGGCATGGGCTGCTTGTGAGGCTGCCGCTTCTTGGACAGGGGCAGGTTGTTTGCAGGGCTGCTGCTCCTCATACGAGTGTGGGCTGCTCATGCAGCTGCTGCTCCTTGGACAGGAGACAGGATGCTTGCATGGATGCTGCTCCTCGGGCAGGAGTAAGTTGCACATGCGACTGCTGCTCCTCGGACTGAGGCAGGCCGCTCACCCATCTGCTGCTTGTCAGACAGGTTCAGGCTGCGTGTAGCTGCTGCTCCTCAGACCAGTGCAGGCTGCGCAGGGCTGCCACTCCTCAGATGTGGGCGGTCTGCTTGTGTGGCTGCTGCTCCTCGGTCCGGGGCAGGCTGCTTGGGCAGCTGCTGCTCCTCGAATGGGGGAGGGCTGCTCACAGCACTGCTGTTCCTCATACAGGGGCAGGCTGCTCACACAGCTGCTGCTCCTTGGATGGAGCAGGTTGCTCGCTCAGCTGCTGCTCCTCGGACGGGGCAGGTTGCTCACACAGCTGCTGCTCCTCGGAAGGTGCAGGGTGCGGGCTGTGCACAGCTGCTGCTCTTTGGACGGGGGCAGGCTGCGCAGGGCTGCCGCTCCTCAATTGTGGGCAGGCTGCTCATGCCGCTGCTGCTTCTCAGATGGGGAAGGTTGCTTGCACAGCTGCTGCTTCTTGGACAGGGGCAGGCAACATGAGGCTGCTGCTCTTAGGCATGGGGCAGGCTGCTCGCGGGGCTGCTGCTCCTTGGACAGGAGCAGGCTGCTCACATGTCTGCTGCTCATGTGGTGGCAATGCCCTCGGCTTTCTCCAGGGATCCTCTGCCCTTCCCGGCTGCAAACTGTCTCCCAGCTGAGTCTCCTTTGCCAATTCGGGTTGGATGTTATTCGTTTCAGCTGCTCATTCTATTTGCTCTGGGACAAGGCTCGGGACACATCTGTCTATTCCATTTTGTCCCTCGGGGTCTTATTTCTTTCTCCAGGACAGCAGGCTGGTGGCCCAGCAGGCCCGTGCAGCCAATAGCAGATGTGTTTTATACAATGTCAAGACATTTTTTATATAAACAAATGCATATATGTTTACCAGTGTTATATCCTCTTGTTGAAATGATCCCTTTAATATTATGTAGTGTCCTTCCTTGTTTCTGGTTATAGCCTTTGTTTTGAAGTCTATTTTGTCAGATATGAGTATTGTTACCCCAGCTTTTTTTTTTTCATTTCCATCTGCATAGAATTTTTTTTCATCCCTTCATTCCCGGTCTGTGTGTATCTTTTGTTCTGAGATGGGTCTCAGCCACCCTATGTCTTTTGATTGGAGCATTTAATCCGTTTACAGTTAAGATTATTATTAACAGATACTTATTTACTGCCAACTTTTTTCTTTAAAACTATGTTCCTCTCTCTCTCAATTTCTTCTTCTTAAAGCACTCCCTTTAACATTTCCTGCAATGATGTTTTGGTAATAATGTACTCCGTTAGCCATATTTTTTTTTATTTTTTTTTTGTCTGAGAAGCTCTTTATTTCCACTTCAATTTTAAATGATAGCCTTGCTGGATAGGGTAGTTTTGGGTTCAAATCCTTGCTTTTCATTGCTTTGAATATTTCATGCCATTCCCCTCTGGCCTGAAATGTTTCTGTTGAGTAATCAGCTGACAATCTTATGGGAACTCCCTTGTAGGTAACTTTCTGTTTCTCTCTTGCTGCCTTTAAGATTCTTTATTTGTCTTTAATGTTTGTCATTTTTATTATGATGTGTCTTGGAATGGATCTCCTTGGGTTCATCTTGATTGAAACTCTCTGTGCTTCTTGAACTTGTGTGACTTTTTTTCCTTCAGCAGGTTGAGGAAGTTTTCTGTCATTTCTTTAAGTAGGTTCGCTACTCCTGGCTCACTTTCTTCTCTTTCTAGGACTCCTAGAATGTGAATGTTGTTGTTCCATGTTGTCCCAAAGTTCCCTTAAACTATTTTTAATATTTTTTCTTTTTGCTGCTCTAATTGGTGTTTTTTTCTATCTTGTCTTCCAGATCACTGATTTGATCTGCCTCATTCAATCTACTTTTGATTCTTTCTAGTGTATTCTTGATGTCAGATGTTATTCTTCATTTCCAATTGGTTCTTATTTATGGTTTCTATTTCTTGTTTCATACTGTTTTAGTTCCCACTGAGTTCCTTGAGATTCTCACCAAGTTCCTTGAGCTTCCCTATAACAATTACTTCCCTATAACCATTACAAGCTCAAGGAACTTGGTGAGAATTAAGGTATTACATATGTGTCTTTATCCCTCCATTTCCCCCCAACATGCCTTTACCACCCTGGTGGCTGTGTACATTGGTTATGCTTATGTGCATGCATACACGTCCTTTGGTTGATCTTTCCCCCTTACCCCCACCCTCCCCTGCCTTCCTTCTGAGGTTTGACAGTCTGATCGATGCTTCACTGTCTCTGGATCTGTTTTTCTTCATAAGTTTATGTTTTTCATTATATTCCACAAATGAGTGAGATCATGTGATATTTATCTTTCTCCAACTGACTTATTTCGCTTAGCATAATGCTCTCCAGGTCCACCCATGCTGTTGCAAATGGTAAGAGTTCCTTCCTTTTTACAGCAGCATAGTACTCCATTGTGTAGATGTGCCACAGGTTTTTTAATCCACTCATCTGCTGATGGGCACTTAGGCTATTTACAAATCTTAACTATAGTAGATTGTGCTACTATGAACATAGGGGTGTATATATCCTTTCTGATTGGTGTTTCTGATTTCCTGGGATATATTCCTAGAAGTGGGATCACTAGGTCAAATGGGAACTCCATTTTTAGTTTTTTGAGGAAACTCCATACTATTCTCCACAGTGTCGCCAGCACTTGTCGTTTGTTGATTTGTTGATGATAGCCATTCTGATAGGTGTGAGATGGTACCTCATTGTTGTTTTGATTTGCATATCTCAAATGATTAGTGACTTTGAGCATGTTTTCATATGTCTCTTGGCCTTCTGTGTGTCCTCTTTCAAAGAGTATCTTTTTAGGTCTGTTGTCCATTTTTTGATTGGGTTGTTTATCTTCCTTTTGTTAAGTTGTATGAGTTCCCTGTAAATGTTGGAGATTAAACCCAAAGGAGGCAAGAGCATACAATGGAGTCAAGACAGTCTCTTCAATAAAATGGCGTTGGGAAAATTGAACAGATAAATGCAAAAAACTGAAACTAGACAACCAACTTATACCATACACAAAAATAAACTCAAAATGGATAAAGAACTTAAACGTAAGATGGGAAACAATAAAAATCTTAGAGGAATCCACAGGCAGCAAAATCTCAGACGTATGCCAAAGCAATATCTTCAGCGATACAGCTCCTAGGGCTATGAAAACTAAAGAGCTAATAAACAAATGGGACTACCATCAAAATAAAAAGCTTCTGCACAGCAAAAGAAACCATCAACAAAACAACAAGAAAGCCCACTGCATAGGAGAACATATTTGCCAATGTTATCCCCAGCTGTCAATCTTAATCACTCAAAAGTCTGTTTCTGAAAGAACTTTGAGGGGAATTGGGGATATAGTCCTCTGAGGACTATATTCTGAGTCTCCAGTGAGGGGAAAGTGCCATTTATATTTCAGGGAAAGTGATGTGTGTGTTTCCCCATCCCAGAGCTACTCCTCTGAGAGTGTCCCAGAATATTTCCTTGCCCTTGGCTGAGCAGAGATCCTTATATGCAGTCCAATGGGATCCACTGGAAACCAGGAGTTTCTATCAGCTCTCCCATGAGGGGGGAGCACTAGTAAGGTTCCCAGGACAGTGGAATGGATGGCCCCACCCCCAAGCCAGTCAGTGACACTCCCTGAAACTGTTCAAACCCTAGGCTTGTCCTCTGCTGCTATCTCCTCTGCTAAGGTTGAGATGCAGGGTGTGCTGGGCAGGGCTATATCACCTAAGGTGGGGTATTTTCCTCTGGTATTTTCCTTTTCCTGAGCTGTGGCTTCTGGGAGGGGACAGTGCCTCTTAGGAAAAATGGCTCTTTGGGTTTGAGGGTGGTACGACCAAATGCAGGTCTCCCGGCCACCGTTTTTCCACATCTCCCAGTGCTTCCCACCCCAGCCTCTCATCAGGCACCTCCAGCCTGAACCACCCTCCCTTCATTGAAATCTCAGGTGAGTAGCTGCAAATAAAAATCCTGTGCTCTGGGTTAAGCATCAAACAGGATTCATGGATCCAGAATTTTCTCTCAGCTCTGTGATGGTGCTAAGTGACAGTTTTCAAGTGGTACAATGGCAACTGGTTTATTCTAGTAACAAACAAAAGTCTGGTTAGCCAACTTCTTTGAGAACTATAAGGCAGAAAAGGCAAATGCCATGAAAATGTTACAACAATAATTACTTTAGGAACTTTCAGTACCACATGAAACATTCCCACCCAAGCTGGGCTTTGCTTGCAATAATAGGTAACTGGATGTATTAGTTTCCCATTACTACTATAACGAATTACCACAAACTTAGTGACTTAAAACAACACAAATGTATTACCTTGTAGTTCTGGAGGCCAGAAGTCCAAAAATGGGTCTTACTGTGCTAAAATCAAAATTCCAGCAGAGCTCCATTCCTTCTGGAGACTCTGGGAAGAATCTGTTTCCTTGCCTTTTCTACTTTCTAGAGCAAGCATGTCAAACTGAAAGGCTAACACGGGCCATATAAACAAAGTTTAAGTTTATGTGGGCTGCAAAAAAACAAAAGCTTCAATTTTCATAGGTTTATTTCGATAGAGACAAAAGTCTGAAATGAGTAAACATTAACATAAAATAATAGAACATTTTAATAAAAATTAATATTTTTCTTGAACATTAACTTACCAGACACTGAATAACTGCACAAATTAATAACCGTAACATAAATAAACCTATTTTTCTTGTTCTTCGAAAGCGAAATATTTCCTATTGCACACACCAAACAATTAGCCCAAGACTAATGGCATGGCAATCAGCCGCTGAAATATTCACTGCTAGTATTAGTGGAGAGAAATGGTGCACCTGCGCGTAAGGGAAATGAATACAACACGATTATAGTAATCAGTCATTAGCGAACGTTGTAGTTCATTAATAATTATGTATAACAGGACATTGTAAAAATTAAGTTACAAAATTTTTATTAAAACGTTTCTTACATACCATTATATTGGCTGGGCCGCAAAAATATTCGTTGTGGGCTGCATGTGGCCTGTGGGCCGCGAGTTTGACATGCTTGTTCTAGAGCTGTGGTTCTCAACCTTCCTAATGCCACGACCCTTTAATACAGTGCCTCATGTTGTGGTGACCCCCAATTTCATTGTTACAAATTGAACATAATTAAAGCATAGTGATTAATCACAAAAACAATATGTAATTATATATGTGTTTTCCGATGGTCTTAGGCGACCCCTGTGAAAGGGT
>NW_005370760.1:421626-433885 GCF_000412655.1 Myotis brandtii
AGCGTCTACCCCCTGGTGGTCAGTGCGTGTCATAGCTACCGGTCGAAAGGTCGCTTAGGCTTTAATATATATATAGATGGTTTATGACAGGAATGACTCATTAGTCCTCTTTTGTAGCTAAGGCAGTGGTTCTCAACCTTCCTAATGCCGTGACCCTTTAATACAGTTCCTCATGTTGTGGTGACCCTCAATTTCATTGTTACAAATTGAACATAATTAAAGCATAGTGATTAATCACAAAAACAATATGTAATTATATATGTGTTTTCCGATGGTCTTAGGTGACCCCTGTGAAAAGGTCGTTCGACCCCCAAAGGGGTCATGACCCACAGGTTGAGAACCGCTGTCCTAGAGGCTCCCACATGTACAACCTCTGCATCTGCTGTCACATCTTCTCTGACTCATTTGCCTTCCTCTTTACTTTACCCTTGTGATTACATTGGGCCAGCCCAGACAATCCAAGAAAAGATATAATCCCATTGGGACATTCTTAACTTAATATATATGCAAAGTCCCTTTTGCCATGAAAGGTAACATGGTCACAAATTCCAGGGATTAGGACGTGGATACTGGGATGGAGTGGCATTATTCTGCCTACCATGCTGGGGTTAGAAGTATAATATGTAGCTGTAAACACTTTATTTCATATAAGTGCATTCTTAGTAAAAAATACCCTTCCAGAGCCCAATGATTTGTACTTTATCTGAATCTATGCATTTAAGACATTGGTACAAAGAGAAGAGGTTTATCTCTTGGACATCATTTAGTCACCAATGATTATTTTGGCCCATTCATTTATTCATCTAACCATCCATCCACCTATTCACCCATTGATCCATGCATTCTTTACCCACTTATGCTCCTTAGTTTCTGAATCAATCAAAATAAGTTAGGTTTTATTACAATAACAAACAACTCCAAACTCTGTGGTTTAACACAACAAAAAATAATTTATCACTTACACATGTCCACCATGGGTTAGCAAAGGCATTCTATTCACCTTCGGTACTCAGAGATCCAGATTGGCAAAAGGTTTATTTTGGCCTGTGCTTCCATGATCCTTGCACTGGTTGGGAAGGAATGTGTCAAATGAGGACTCCTGCTGGAAATAATATGTTTTAAATACACCTGTGTCATTAGCCAAAGCAAGTATTATGGTCCTATGGCACCTTAAAGGGTGCAGGGAAATAATCCTACCATGTGCCCAGAAAAAGAGCTAGAATTATGTATTGAATGGCTTTAATGATGACGACAGTTCCCCAATAATATACTCACATGTCTTTTCTCTCTGTGCCATCATTCAGCCTGCCTTCTACTGAAAGCAGTGAAGCAAAATTCAAAAACATGTAGACTGAGAGCAGAATTTCTGTGTTCTTGCCCTCCTTTAATTAGCCTGCAATATCAATAATTTTTCTGGACTTGATTTTCCTCATCCATGAAATGAGGATGATAATTATTGCTCTGCCTTTCTCTCTCAATTCTTCTGAGAAACAACTGACATGATAGAGAAATAATAGTATGTTTTAAATCTTTATTTACAAAAAAAGAAGAAAATTAAAGATATTGTACTCCTCACTGATATATTTGTGACTTCCAAAGTACTTATGATGGTTAAGTATCACTGCTTTAAACCATTCAAAGAGAGAATTTCTATTATTTTTTAAATATTAAAAATTATGTCATTCTAAAATTCCATTTATTCAACACATATTTGTTAAGCAACTCCTGTGCACAGAGAACTAGGAATTCCATTCAGTGTCTCCATTAACTACCATGATATGGGAGGGCATTCAGAACACCATATTTAGTTGTAAATAAATATTTGCTTTATAGGAAACTCAATTGCCTATGGAGGAAATGAACTTAGAGATAAGCTAAATCAGTGAAAAGAATAAAGAAGCAAGAAAGAATAGCACAGATTAGGCAAAAAAATTTTTTTAATTAAATCTTTATTGTTCAGGTTACATTTGTTCCTCTTTTTTCCCCCCCATAACTCCCCTCCTCCCAGTTCCCGCCCCACCCTCCGCCCTCACTCCCCACCCACTGTCCTCATCCATAGGTGCACGATTTTTGTCCAGTTTCTTCCCGCATCTCCCATTCCCCTTTCCCCGCCAAGAATAGTCAGTCCATTCCCTTTCTATGTCCCTGATTCATTATAATCACCAGTTCATTCTGTACATCAGATTATTTATTCACTTGATTCTTAGATTCACTTGTTGATAGATGCATGTTTGTTGTTCACAATTTGTATCTTTACCTTTTTCTTCTTCCTCTTCTTAAAGGATACCTTTCAGCATTTCGTCTAATACTGGTTTAGTGGTGATGAACTCCTTTAGCTTTTCCTTATCTGTGAAGCTCTTTATCTGACCTTCAATTCTGAATGATAGCTTTGCTGGATAAAGTATTCTTGGTTGTAGGTTCTTGGTATTCAGCACTTTGAATATTTCTTGCCATTCCCTTCTGGCCTGCAAAGTTTCTGTTGAGAAATCAGCTGACAGTCGTATGGGTATTCCCTTGTAGGTAATTGAGTCTCTTTCTCTTGCTGCTTTTAAGATTCTCTCTTTGTCTTTTGCTCTTGGCATTTTAATTATGATGTGTCTTGGTGTGGTCCTCTTTGGATTCCTTTTGTTTGGGGTTCTCTGCGCTTCTTGGACCTGTAAGTCCATTTCTTTCACCAGGTGGGGGAAGTTTTCTGCCATTATTTCTTCAAATAGGTTTTCAATATCTTGCTGTCTCTCATCTTCTGGCACCCCAATTATTCTGATGTTTGTACGCTTGAAGCTGTCCCAGAGGCTCCTTACACTATCTTCGTATTTTCGGATTCTTTTTTCATTTTGCTTTTCCGGTTGGGTGTTTTTTGCTTCTTCGCATTTCAAATCTTTGGCTTGATTCTTGTGCTCCTCTGGTCTGCTATTGGGTGTCTGTATAATATTCTTTATTTCAGTCCGTGTATGCTTAATTTCTAGTTGGTTCTTTATCATAGCATCGAGGGTCTCATTAGTTTTCGTGACTCTCTCCTCAAGTTTATTGACAGCTTCTAGCACATTTTTGCAAGCCCTCAAAATTGCGATTTTTAGCTCTATATCCTCCATTTCTGTCATGTTTTTTTGTCTCCGCATTTTTTATGCTTTCTTGGTGCACCCCCTAGTGGTCTTTGTGCGCAGTCTTGTTCTAATTAAGCCTTGATTGTTGTAGTTAAAACTAGAGGGATTCCAAAAAAAATTTTTTTAAATCAGAGTTGCAACAAAATGCTGCAGTCACATTAGCAATGTTACATTCAGATACAGTCTCCATATTTTAGACTTGAAATTCTGTATGCTTGAAAACTTCACACTTAGTCATTTTTATGCTGGAGAATGGATTTCATATGAAGGAAATGACTAAGTCTAAAATACTCCAGGGTTAAAATGACTCACATACTCTTAGATTAACAGAAGCTAACACTGCATTATGATTTGTATATTTACACTTCAAAATTCTCCAAGGAATAATTCTCCAGACCTATATTTTGCTGCTAAATCTCCAATAACATCCCCTATTGGGCCAGTGCCTATTTAGAAGCACCGTGCTGTGGTTGGGGCAAGGACCAATTTGAGAACAGGTGAAATGTGACTTTGGAATCCTCCAACCCTCTTTCTCTCTCCTCCTCTTTGATAACTTCCATATTTCCTTCTCGGGTACAAAATTCTGTCCTTCATTCTTTCATTCATAATGAAATTCATTATTTGTCTCTTTGCTAACCAAATACATCAAGACTCCAAGGAAAATAATATAGAACAGAACACACCCTATTCATATCAGAATTTCTGTCAGATATAAGAAATATATAACATAGAAAGTATGCTTTCTGACCCAACAGTACCTAATGAGCAACAATTTATTAGGGAACATTGGTGTTAGAAATACACCCAGAGTTATTGATAAGGCCCTGGGCTGAATTTTCCAACAGCCCATCCATCTTATCACAAAAGAAGCTACATACATTCTTTTACCCTGGACTGATTCAAAGGGGTCTTTGTTAGACCTATGAGGGCCCCATTTAGAGATATTGTTACCAACATATCAGTTAGTCATGCTCACCAAAGTATAATTGACTGATACAGGGAGCAGTTCTTCCCAAGGCATTTAGATTTTTTAAAGTATCCATGTTTGAATACTTAATTCAAGAGCTAAATCTTTGATGGGTAATTTCAAAAATCAGCTATAAGTGGGACCTACCCAACTAGAAAAAAATACCAAGAATTATAGAAATACTATTTCACACCTCTGTCTTAAAGACTTGTTGTTGCATTTTGTTTTACATCATTTTTGAAATTTCAGTTGTGTAAAAAACACACAGTTGAAGTGACCTACACACAGACTAATCGCAGTGATGGTGAACCTATGACACGTGTGTCAGAGGTGACACACGAACTCATTTTTTTTGGTTGATTTTCATTTGTTAAATGGCACTTAAATATATAAAATAAATATCAAAAATATAAATCTTTGTTTTACTATGGTTGCAAATGTCAAAAAATTTCTATATGTGACACCGCACCAGAGTTAAGTTAGGGTTTTTCAAAATGCTGATACGCAGAGCTCAAAAGGTTCGCCATCACTGGACTAGTGCATGGTGGGCATCTGATAAAGAGGCAGGTACAAACAGACTTCTACATAGTCAATCAGAGAGACACATAGAATGAATTAATCAGGCAACTGAAAAATCCTCTTCCGATTAAAAAAATAAGTAGTTGGCAAAGGTAGGACCTCTGTGACCATAAGCATCCTCCCTCTGTTCCTGACCCAGAAAATGAGTGATTAAAAAGCCTTGAGCCAGCCAAGAGTTGATTACAGTGTGGTGAAGCATAATAATCCCTCCTTTGGAAAACTGCTGTTTAAAACTGCTATTTGAAATTCTCTGTTATTTTTAGATAGTTCCTTATTCTTTAGGTCAACTCTGTTATTTTTAGATGGTCCTTCATTCTGTAAAATAACTGTTTTAGTTTGAATAATAGAGAAGATAAAAACTTAACTGTCTGACTTTGCAAATGAGCAATCTAATGTAACGGGCTAATACTGGTACTGATAATACCCCCATATACTCATGCCAGGTGTTTGTTAATTATGTACTCAAGGTTACAAGCTATCTGCAAAAATAACTTACACAGAGCCCTTTGTAAAGTCTGCAGACAAAGAGCTAGAAAGATATAAATAGGGAAAGCTTCCTCCATGTTTTTTTAAATCTATTTTATTGATTTTTTACAGATAGGAAGGGAGAGGGATAGAGAGTTAGAAACATCGATGAGAGAGAAACATCGATCAGCTGCTTCCTGCACACTCCCCACTGGGTATGTGCCTGCAACCAAGGTACATGCCCTTGACCAGAATCGAACCTGGGACCCTTGAGTCCGCAGGCTGACACTCTATCCACTGAACCAAACCGGCTAGGGCTTCCTCCATGTTTTTGCTCAGAAATTTGGGAGACATCTCTCTCTAGGCCCGCTGGCATTAATGAAGACTCCTAATTAATTGGCTTGTTAAGGCGTCCTATGTTCTGCTCACTGATTTACAATATAACAGTGGGAAGTGCTTTTCTTCATAATAAGCCAAAAGCTTGCTAGAGGCAGTGGGAAAGAACAGGTTTTTGGAATCAGTTATAAATTCCTACCCCAGTTTATGTGACCTTAAGACAGTTAGCAGTGAACCTCAGTTTCCATATCTGTAAAATAACAGTCACGGGGCTACTGGGAGGATCAAATGATGGTACTTGTGCTCTTGGCATATAGAAGGCATTTAATAAATGCCCTCCTCCTCCAGCCACAGGAATACCAGATCATATCTTCTGTGTGTCCTTGGTCACCTTACTTCCTGACTCCTTACAGCAGCTATTCCAAACTTGACTCATCTTCTCCTCATCTCTCTCCAAACACACTAGACTGTAGAAACTCCCTCACCCTAACACAAAGAGCTTTCTTTGCTCCACACCTGCCCCTTTCCCTCCACCCCCTTCTCAGGATTAATCCCCTCATCTGTGTTCTTTGTCTGCTATAGACTTGAATGACTATTCCATTATTGATTTCCTCTCTATCACATGTCTTCAAACCTTTCCTGTGTGCTGCCTTTGCCCCAAAGGCTTTATGTTTCTCCTATATTAAGATTAATTTTAAAAATTTATTATCGAACACCTACCCAGTCCCAGATGCTATCCCAACATTAGGGCTATGGAGGGGAACTTGAAGCTTATAGAACCTTCTTTAACTACAGTTCTTCATCTGTATCCTGAGAACCATGACTGTATTCCACCTATTTCATAGGGGCATTGAAACAGATTAAATTAGACAATCCAGACAAGGCACAAAACACAAGCCCATTGACCTTTTTATCATTGCTAAGGTATGAGGAGAGTAAAAACAAAAGTGTGCTAACGAGGGAATTTGGAGGAACAGTGTTAAGGGCTCTACTACAGACCATGAATTTATAATGGCACCTGTTTGGATGCATGGACCATTTTATCCAGAAAAGCCAGTGCTAGGCAGCCCTCTTAGGCCAGGGCCCTGGTCATCTCTTCCCAGTGTTCTGTGCACTGCCCCTGGGTCATTTTGTCCATTTGTGTCTGGAAAATAAAATTGGAAATAAAATATATTGGTGGCCAGGCCAGTGTGGCTCAGTGGCTGAGCATTAGCCTATGAACCAGATCACAGTTTGATTCCTGGTCTGGGCACATGCCTGGTTGTGGGCTGGATCCCCAGTAGGAGGCATGCAGGAGGCAGCCGATAGATGATTCTGTCTCATCATTGATGTTTCTATCTCACCCTCTCCCTTCCTCTCTGAAATCAATAAAATTATATATTAAAAAAGTGATATATTGGCATGTTGAAATTTAAATTATTTCCCCAAAAAGAGGTAAATTTAATTTTAGAAAAAGATAATATAGCAATAAGAACATAAAAATAACAGTATGAGGGCAGTTAAACAACAAAAACAAAAGAGATCAGATTTAACACCAACTCAAGCCTATAAAATTAATGTTAAGTAATAAGTAACTCTGCTCCCTCCACCAAATAAAATTTGTAGGACACCTGAGCACTCCCCTATTGTATTGACATGAAAATACAAGGGGGCAGGGGTAAGGGCATTGAGCCCACCTGGGGTACAAACCATCCATCCCTTCAAAATTTTGGGATAGAAACCTGGGTAGTGTCAAAAAAGGGAACACAGAAGGAGTTTAGAGTTTCAAAGATATATGTAAACTCAAGCATGGATATTTGAGAACTGGAATGCTGCTCAGGGTAAATAAACAGGGTTACTTTGTTAGAAGGTCTGGTTCTTTTTGTTTGTTTTCTGTTGTTGTTGTTGTTGTTGTTGTTGTTGTTGTTGTTAATCCTCATCAGAGGGTATTTTTTCCATTGTTTTTCAAAGAGAGAAGGGAGATAAGGAGGGAGGGAGGGAAGGAGGGAGAGAGAGAGAGAGAGAGAGAGATCTACTGGTTGCCTCCTGCATACTCCCCAACCAGAGCAAATCCTCAACCCAGGTATGTGCCCTTGACCAAGAATCAAACCCGAGACCCTTTGGAGTATGGACCAGCGCTCTAACCACTGAGAACACCAGCCAGGGTGAAGATCAGGTTCTTAAACTGGAAAACAAGGGATTTACTCCCTTAGAAGTCACTGTAGGGATCCTGATAGACTTGCTGACACCATTGGCTTTTCCAGTCCCTAGGGTCACCAAGGTGTGGGCAAGAATGCCCAAGAATTAGACAGCAGCTCTATATTGATAGATTCCCAAATCTATCTCCTGACAAACCCTTCTCTGAGCCAACTTCCTTACTATGCATCTCCTCCTAAATGCTCCACAAACAACTCCACGTGGACACTTCTAAGCTAGGGATCATCAGCACCCGTCTTCTCCACCAGGGTTTTCTCTTTGGGTGAATGCAACCAAGTAAACCAAGCCAAGATCTCATCCCTCTTTCTTATTCTCCCACCCTCAACTGGTAGCAGTAATTTAGATTCCATTTCCTTGAACATCCGTTTCCTGTAGACAACTCCTTCTCAGCTTTTTTTTTTTTTTTGTATAAATGAGAAAATGAAGACACACAAAGAAAAGCTAATGTTCTCAGCTAATGAGCAAATGGAAATATTTCATTGTCTCTGGAGTACAAGTCTTAATCATTCTCTCAGTCTGAAGAACCACTTTGCGCACAGGACAAAACTTAATGAACTTGATTTAACATAAAGCGTTACTTCTTTTTAATGGCCAATCCCACAAACCACCTCTATAAAAGTACTGGATTTTCATTTCTGAAAGAAATGGCACCAGAAACACTTGGTGTAAACTTGAATAATGCCTAAGGCTTTTTTGGATCAAGTATCCCAGGAGAGGAAGACCAATTTATAGACATTTAATTGCCTCTCAAATACTGTTTGTGAGATCAAAAGCACTTTAACTTTCTAAAGCACTTAAACATAAAATAACATAATTTCTTAAACCAAGGTGAAAAATCTCACACACCGTTGCAGATATCTTATTTGACAAGTTACAGACAAAGTGGGGGTGGGGGTTTGTAGCTGTTTAGTAAACAGCTGAAAGAAGGAATCTTAAATGAAGGGAGAGAGTTGTGCTTTTGCTTGGCACCACTAGATGGCTTCCTGAGCAGTCTCACATAGGGTTTGTGATATCAATCCAATTCCACTCAACTGTCATCTTCTATTACAAATCGGCATCTCAAGCCAAACCTTTGCAGTTTGCAGCCTGATCACGTGAAAAGCTAAGAAACAGGACAAGACCAGACCCTTGTGTGCAAAAATAAAAATTAGAAATAAGGGGCTGCTTCTCAACCCCAAGAGAATGTTAAATTACCTCCTGGACATGAGGCCAGATTGCCTATGATTTCTTCATTATCCCACCTCTATCACCTCCTCAGTCATCCAAAGTAACCTAATACAATTCCTAGATCTGCTGCTAAGAGTTCTGAAATCCTGTGCAGAGATAAACAAAAAAGGAGGAGAGTGGAAATGGTCTAGAAGTACCAGCAGAACTGGATAAACTTTTGGGTGCTTATAAATATTGCATCCTAAATATAAGCCCAAGAAAGGCCTCTTCTGGTCAGAAAGGATGGGGGAAGAAGGTTGGGAGCATTCCTAAGTCTGTGGACATCTCTCTCTTCATGCAAAAGTCCTATCATCACAAATTCCTGGAAAGAAACCTGTTTAGAGTGATCTGTCATGCCTGGATAATTTCACACCCCAGGAAACATTTTACCATGACAAATTACTATGTCCCTCTCAGGCTTCTTCCACATCCACTATCTCATCTGAACTTCTCAGCAAGCCCACCCAGTAAGGCAGTCCTTCTATGCCCATCCCGCAGTGAGAACAGTACAGTTCATAGGAATTGGAGTTGTTTGAACAGTGGAACTGGAACAATAACCGTGTGTTAGAACTCTTCTGACTATTTGGCTGGCTTCTCATGCGATAAATTGATTTTTAACTTTTTTTAGCTTCATAGAAAGAAACAGAAGCAAGAGATGAAATGCTAGGTGCAGATAAACCAATGAATACTGGTTGTCAATGTGGCTCTATTGATCTGATATTGTATTTCTCAGCCTATTGATAAAACACATATGGGGCTGTGTGGAAACCCAGAAGGGCCTCCAGAAGAGGGGGCAAGCAGGGTTGAAGGGAGAGAACTGCCCAGTAATGCATGAGTGATAAACCTGGGAGTCTAAGATGGCCAAGGAAGTGAATGGTCAATTGATGTCATGGCCAGGTGAGCACACTCTTTACAATCACTTCCTATTTTAAACATGTCATCTACTTCTCCATCAGAGTTCAGCTTATGAGAAAATTTGGTTACTTCTTTCGGCTCTATTTTCTGTCACACTACAGAGGAAGAGACTTGCTCTATGACTGGCAGGAGGAAGGAAAAAAATACATACATGTGTACATATATTTCAAGTGGGGAAGAGACATATGTTCCATTTCTAGGAAATATTTATCCCACAGCACAACCAAAATACAACCAGCAGGATTTACAGATGCTGCTACTAAGCCAGCCCCTGGACAGGGAATGCTGGGGTTATGGATGGGAAGCATTTCCACTGTAGGAAATCCAGGGCAAGTATGTGCTTGAGAAGCCCAGATGCTCCCTTTCCTCATCTACAAAGCACCATTCTCATCACCATTTCTTGCCTGAAACCAAATCTATACTCAGAAAATTTGAAATAGGTTCTCACAGGAGATTGCAACATACTACAAAAAAAAGACTCATATTTATTAATTCTCTACATAATATTTTTCTTGGCAAAGCATTAGCATAATCTCATTGATCCTCATAATCTTTCTTTTGTGTTTGTCTCAGCAGGCAGCCAGCTGCAGTAGCATGAACTCAGCATGGATCCCACCAGTGGGTTCCCGCCATTGCTGGATCACCTGAGGATCCACCTGAACACTAACCTGGGAAAATTTCTGAATTAAAGTTCCTGGTTTGACCAATGTCACCCCAATCAATTTAATAAATATTAAAAAATAAAATGAAAAAATTAATAACTTTAAAAATATTGTTAAAATAAAGTTCCTGGAAAGATAGACTTAAATAATACCTAATGAGCCTGTCATACTGTGCAAAGACTAAAGAGTGAAACTACGACACATACCCACACACACACTTAAACCAAGATTCTTTCTTTTCTTTTTTTAAATTAAACTTATTGGGGTGACATTGGTAAACATGATCATATAGGTTTTAGGTGTGGGTTTCTATGTTACAAAATTTGTATATTGCACCGTGTGCCCACCACCCAAAGTCAAATCCTTTATTTTCTGAATCATATATAGGAGACAATCTCTAAGTGCAAAAGATGTGGATTCTAGGCTTAATTCAGTCAGTTATCTTCAAGCTTGTCACATCATCCTCTCTCTTATATTCAGCCCCAATGCATCCAAGAACCTGAGCTAAGATCTTTTCTTTAGCTTCCCCTTCCCTGAGACCAGTGTGTTGCTCATTAAGGATTTATTAAATGCCTCTTATGGGACAGGTGCCCAGAAAGTGGTTGCTGTTTGAGACAAACACTGGCTAGCTGTTGGTCAGACTTTTCCTCCTTCTTTCTGGGCCTCCAGAGCAGTCAGAACGGAGTTCTACCTGGAGAATGTGCCAGAAGAGCTGGTGCACTCTCCGGGCCTGACCTATGGCACTGGACTTGTCCCTGCCACAGCAACTTGGCTCGTGGGTAGAAGATGATGGAGCCACTGGATGGAAGGATCCCTGAGACACCACCCAGAGGAAAGCCGCTCATCAATCAGGAACACTCACTTTGTACTTTATGAAACTTCTGTATTACAGCAGCTACAATTACCTTAACTTGCCACAGCCCTGCCTTACGTAACTGATGATTCAGTAACTCTCTGGAGTAGGGACACAAACCCATGAACCATCTTTCATTTATCCAGTATGCCAAAGATGCAGAGAAGCACGTTAAAATCTTGAAAAGGAAAATTGATAGTCACATGATTTTTCTACTCTTTTTTACCTTTTACATACAGTCTAAGATTTTTCCCTCTCCTTACATATCTAGAAAAGATCTCTAAAGGCTTCAAAACCTAAGTTATAAAACTAGGTGTCCTATGTGACAGCAAAGAGAAGAAGAGGGTTTCTTCCATCTGTATTTTCCTACAGTCAATTCACAGTCATACTAACACAGCCATTTAGGTTCCAGAACACTCAAAGCCGTGTCAGCAAGCTTGCTCCTCACAGGATGGGGGTCACATCAGATGACCCTAGTGTCTGTCAACTAAACCCTCTGCCATCATTCAATAAGGCATGAAGTCAGTGAATTGTCTTCAGCCCCCTCCAACTTTCCATGGGATCCCCATCTCTCTTCCATGGCAGCTCTTCCCAGGACACACTTCCCAGGCTTCTCTTGTTCTGTCCATCTCCATCTTATCAAAACCTGTGCTTAGGCAATTAGCAGGATGGAAGGACCTAGCTCAGTGATGGCGAACCTTTTGAGCTCAGCATGTCAGCATTTTGAAAAACCCTAACTTAACTCTGGTGCCGTGTCACATATAGAAATTTTTTGATATTTGCAACCATAGTAAAACAAAGACTTATATATTTCATATTTATTTTATATATTTAAATGCCATTTAACAAAGAAAAATCAACCAAAAAAAATGAGTTCGCGTGTCACCTCTGACAAGCGTGTCATAGGTTCGCCATCACTGCCTTAGACAGTGGTTCTCAACCTTCTGGCCCTTTAAATACAGTTCCTCATGTTGTG
>NW_005370760.1:435410-436072 GCF_000412655.1 Myotis brandtii
CTTTGTGCACAGTCTTGTTGTAGTTAAGCCTTGATTGTTGTAGGTATCACTGGGAGGAATTGACCTCCAGGCCAATTGGCTGTGAGAACCAGCTGTGTCTGCAGTGGGAGAACTTCTGTGCTGGAAACACCCCTGTGGGGCAAGACTTGCTTCAGTGGGGCTTTGGTGCTCACTGAGTCTGCCCCCTGAGTGTGTCCTTTATGGATCCGAGGAGCTGCAATCTGGATGGTCCCACTCTGACCACCGGGCACACTGGCTCCTGGATCTCTAAGGAGGTGCTAATCTAGCCTCTCCCTGAGGCTACCCAGCAGTAGCTCAGCTGTGAAGCAATGCAAGTAGCCATGGGGCCTTGGGCCAGCTGCAAGTTTGTTAGGTAATTTTCAGATTGCAAAGTGCCAGGCCTTTCATATGCAAAAGCCGGCGCACAGCTTGGATGAGGCGGGGGTCCCAGGGGATCAACAGGGTGGAACAAGCAGCTATGGCTGCCCTCAGAGGCCCTGCTTCTCAGTGTCCCGGCAATCGCTGCAAGCACCTCCGAGAGAAAGCTGCCCTCGAGTTCTGACCAATGACAGACAGTCCAGTTTCTCTTGTATGAGTCTGGGTCCCCAGAGACTCGCCCGGAACTGGAGCTCAGAGCTTGAGACTCCCTACCGATTGAAAAA
>NW_005370760.1:436137-445773 GCF_000412655.1 Myotis brandtii
CTCCTCTGAGTCTCGGTATGCTTTTCTCTTTCCTTCTAGTTGTAGAATTTCCACTCAGCCAGCCTTCCTGTGGTTCTGGATGATGTCCGTTCCATCTTTTAGTTGTATTCTTGAAGTGGTTGTGCTAAGCAGCAATCTCCGATGTTTACCTATGCTGCCATCTTGGTTTTCCTAAAAATCACAAAACTTATATTTTTGGTATTTATTTTATATATTTAAATGCCATTCAACAAAGAAAAATCAACCAAAAAAATGTGTCATAGGTTCGCCATCACTGACCTAGATAATTAACCCCTATCAGGTTAAAATGAATGAGAGCTACATATCTCATTGATGGATTTCTAAACTTGTAGAGTACTAAGGAACCATCCAGTTTGGGTCCCTTTCACTCAGAGAAGGAAACAGACTCAGAAGAATAAAGTGACCTGCTAAGTAATGATGGACATGGGATAAGAATTCAGAGTCTTACTCTTGACTCCTTACCTCTCTCCTTTCCTCTTATACCCATTGCTATGAGTACTATGTATATCTTTCCACGGAACAAACTCAGGTCTCTGTTTGATAGAAGGATTGCGGGCATCAGCAGAGTGGACAAAGCAACCCCTGCCCAGGCCACTCAAATAAAATCACACTTGTTTATAAATTCAAACTTGAGCATAGACTCCAATAGGAGAAGGACACAGAGATGCTCTGCCCAGTTTTCACTCGGGCCCTGGGCAAGAAAGAACCCCAGCTCAGCATTTGCCACCTTCCTTTCACAGCTATTATCCAGGTACCTTGACTGGGTGTGCACCACCAAAGTTGAGTTGATTCCATCAGTCAACATTATCAATGCTAACACTGGGGGTATGAGGGGCCTGTGGAGCTTACTTTTAAAATAGTAATAAAGTTATTTTTCACAGCTACTGTGAGGATGAAGACCATTTTCAACAAACAGACTGTTGACATTCCAGAAAATGTGGACATCACTCTGAAGGGACATACAGTTTTGAAGCACCCCAGGGACTTCAATCACATCAATATAGAACTCGACCTCCTTGGAAAGAAAGAGAAGAGGCTCCAGGTTGACAAACAGTGGGAAAATAGAAAGGAACTGGCCACTGTTCCCACCATCTGCAGTCATGTACAGACATGATCAAGGTGTTACACTGGGCTTTCTTTACAAGATGAGGACTGTATACGCTCAATTATCCATCAACATTTTTATTCAGAAGAATGGTTCTCTTGTTGAAATCAGAAATTTCTTAAGTGAAAAATACAGCCCTAGATTTCAGATGATGTCAGGTATTGCTAGTTCATTATCTCAAGCCCAGAAAGATGAGTTCATTCCTGAAGAAAATGACAGTGAATTGTACTAAATTCAGCAAGTCACAACAGTTAAAAACAAGGATATCAGCCCTGGCCAGTTTTACTCAGTGCTTAGAGCCTAGGCCTGCAGACTGTAGGGTCACAGGTCCGATTCTGGTCAAGGGCACATACCTGGGTTGCAGGCTTGATCCCCACCCAGTCGGGGCAGGTGGGGAGGCAATCAATCAATGTGTCTCTCTCACATTGATGTCTCTCTCCCTCTCTTCCATTCTTTATTTAAAAAATCAATGGAAAAATATCCTTGGGTGAGGATTAAAAAAAACAATAAGGATATAAGAAAAATGTTAGATGGTATTTATGTTTCTGAAGAAGGAACAGCTCAGCAGGCTGATGAATAAGAGCTAAGTGTCTGGCTATAGGAACAGCAAGATGCCGAATGATTCCTCAGGTTTACTGGTGATATTTTTTTTTCTTTTTTTATCCATTTTATTTGTATACAATTGTTGGGGTCCAACCCCCAGGAACATAAAGATTTTCCACGTGCCAGGGGTTCCCCATAGGTGTGGACGGAGTAGGCGAAGCCGAATGATTCAGGTTTACTGGTGATATTTTTTTTTCTTTTTTTATCCATTTTATTTGTATACAATTGTTGGGGTCCAACCCCCAGGAACAACAGGGTTCCCCATAGGTGTGGACGGAGTAGGCGAAGAAGGAATGACACGGAGGCAGCATTCAGGTGATCATCATAGTTGGGTTCCTCAGCCAGGTTCTGTTGCCAGGTTCTCCAGCCAGGTTCTCATCTCTAGCCAGGATCTCCAGCCAAGTTCTGGTGCCATGTTCTCTCGCTAGGTTCTCCAGGTTCTCCAGCCAGGTTCGGTCGCCAGGTTCTGTCTAGGTTCTCCAGCCAAGTTCTGTAGCCAGGTTCTGTCCAGGATCTTTTGCCATGTTCTCTTGCTAGGTTCTGTCTCTAGGTTCTGTCTAGGATCTCCAGCCAAGTCCTGTCTCTAGGTTCTGTCTACTGGTGATATTTTAAAGATGGGGGGTGGGGAATAGTAATGAAGCCCTAGAGAATCCTTATATCTCTAAGACTACACCTACCCTTGGGAAGTCCACCAGAATTGCATGCTACAAGAGACAAAAACCAGATTTGCCCCTGAATCATTTAGGAATATCAGACTCAAAAAACAGACTTATTTGTATGTGCAGACATTGATCTAAGTATTGAAGAAAAGGGTCTGAGTCATGACTCAGTTTTCAATAAATTGAGGAGAAAGAGAGAAAGAAATTGATTTTCTGCATATATTAAATATAGGCACATTCATTGGTTTTATGCCAAAACCAATTTTGGATGATTTTTTTTCAGTTGTAACCAATTGCTTTAATAGCCTGTAGATACAGTGAGTAGGATATTATTTTCCATCTTGGCAGATATTTCATTGTCAAAGTCTTCTTTAGAACAGTTAAATGTCCATTGATTTCATAGGTACATTTGTTCACGCCCAGTTTTCACTCGGGCCCTGGGCAAGAAAGAACCCCAGCTCAGCATTTGCCACCTTCCTTTCACAGCTATTATCCAGGTACCTTGACTGGGTGTGCACCACCAAAGTTGAGTTGATTCCATCAGTCAACATTATCAATGCTAACACTGGGGGTATGAGGGGCCTGTGGAGCTTACTTTTAAAATAGTAATAAAGTTATTTTTCACAGCTACTGTGAGGATGAAGACCATTTTCAACAAACAGACTGTTGACATTCCAGAAAATGTGGACATCACTCTGAAGGGACATACAGTTTTGAAGCACCCCAGGGACTTCAATCACATCAATATAGAACTCGACCTCCTTGGAAAGAAAGAGAAGAGGCTCCAGGTTGACAAACAGTGGGAAAATAGAAAGGAACTGGCCACTGTTCCCACCATCTGCAGTCATGTACAGACATGATCAAGGTGTTACACTGGGCTTTCTTTACAAGATGAGGACTGTATACGCTCAATTATCCATCAACATTTTTATTCAGAAGAATGGTTCTCTTGTTGAAATCAGAAATTTCTTAAGTGAAAAATACAGCCCTAGATTTCAGATGATGTCAGGTATTGCTAGTTCATTATCTCAAGCCCAGAAAGATGAGTTCATTCCTGAAGAAAATGACAGTGAATTGTACTAAATTCAGCAAGTCACAACAGTTAAAAACAAGGATATCAGCCCTGGCCAGTTTTACTCAGTGCTTAGAGCCTAGGCCTGCAGACTGTAGGGTCACAGGTCCGATTCTGGTCAAGGGCACATACCTGGGTTGCAGGCTTGATCCCCACCCAGTCGGGGCAGGTGGGGAGGCAATCAATCAATGTGTCTCTCTCACATTGATGTCTCTCTCCCTCTCTTCCATTCTTTATTTAAAAAATCAATGGAAAAATATCCTTGGGTGAGGATTAAAAAAAACAATAAGGATATAAGAAAAATGTTAGATGGTATTTATGTTTCTGAAGAAGGAACAGCTCAGCAGGCTGATGAATAAGAGCTAAGTGTCTGGCTATAGGAACAGCAAGATGCCGAATGATTCCTCAGGTTTACTGGTGATATTTTTTTTTCTTTTTTTATCCATTTTATTTGTATACAATTGTTGGGGTCCAACCCCCAGGAACATAAAGATTTTCCACGTGCCAGGGGTTCCCCATAGGTGTGGACGGAGTAGGCGAAGAAGGAATGACACGGAGGCAGCATTCAGGTGATCATCATAGTTGGGTTCCTCAGCCAGGTTCTGTTGCCAGGTTCTCCAGCCAGGTTCTCATCTCTAGCCAGGATCTCCAGCCAAGTTCTGGTGCCATGTTCTCTCGCTAGGTTCTCCAGGTTCTCCAGCCAAGTTCGGTCGCCAGGTTCTGTCTAGGTTCTCCAGTCAAGTTCTGTAGCCAGGTTCTGTCCAGGATCTTTTGCCATGTTCTCTTGCTAGGTTCTCTCTCTAGGTTCTGTCTAGGATCTCCAGCCAAGTCCTGTCTCTAGGTTCTGTCTACTGGTGATATTTTAAAGATGGGGGGTGGGGAATAGTAATGAAGCCCTAGAGAATCCTTATATCTCTAAGACTACACCTACCCTTGGGAAGTCCACCAGAATTGCATGCTACAAGAGACAAAAACCAGATTTGCCCCTGAATCATTTAGGAATATCAGACTCAAAAAACAGACTTATTTGTATGTGCAGACATTGATCTAAGTATTGAAGAAAAGGGTCTGAGTCATGACTCAGTTTTCAATAAATTGAGGAGAAAGAGAGAAAGAAATTGATTTTCTGCATATATTAAATATAGGCACATTCATTGGTTTTATGCCAAAATCAATTTTGGATGATTTTTTTTCAGTTGTAACCAATTGCTTTAATAGCCTGTAGATACAGTGAGTAGGATATTATTTTCCATCTTGGCAGATATTTCATTGTCAAAGTCTTCTTTAGAACAGTTAAATGTCCATTGATTTCATAGGTACATTTGTTCACCTTTTTTAGTATTTTAATGGTGAGAGTAATGTCTTCCTCGACCATTTTGTGTTTGGGGACCAGAGGATATTTGTAAATTCTGAAAGTATAACAGATGGCTTCTCCTCTTTGTCCTGTCCCATAGTAGCTCTTTCTGCTGCACTGCATCCTCCCATCAGGCAATTAAAGGCAGCATTAAAGATCTAACAGAGTCACACAAACCAAAGCAACACAGAGAAGTGCAGCAATGAGCTTGTGCCCATTCCATGAGCAGAGGGGCAAGAACTGTGAAACCACAGCATTCCCCATGCTTCTCATCTGCTACACTGGAGCATGAAGACTCAGCGCAACCTGAAGGTACAATTTTCCTCTAAAGGACACAGATGAAACCCAACCTACAAGCGTGGGACAGCGCAAGGGCCACTCATCAACAGTGCAAGTGGGCCCTCTAATCAGTGAGGACAACCACTCAGAGACACAGAACAAACAAGTAAGTCAGGGCCAACCCACATTCTGTGCACCTTTCATCTGCATGCTATAACCATCAACATTGCCTCTAAAAACCCCAACTAGTCATATTTTCTGCATTTGTCATTTGTCTCCTATAACAATGAAGTATGAAGTGGGATATCATAAGCAATCACCATTAATTTTATTAAAGGGGTTTGGAGAAGTTAAACTAATGTGTCTCTACTGATGACATGCTTAAGGTGCCTTTTTTTTTATCCAAGCAGAAAAATAAACAAAAAGGAAAAAATGAAAAACAAAGAAAAAGAAAAAGACTCATAATAATTCACTGGAAAATATTAAAACAGTAATGAACTCTGTTAATGTAAAAGAACATGCTTTACATAAAGCACATACTATGATAAAGAATAAGATAACAAGCCAGTCAGAGTATAGCATAATCCCTAAGCAACCTGACACTTTGTAATCAATCATTTTAGCTTCCAGTCCAAATTTGAATGCCAGGGTTTCTTTCAGCAGACAGGGTGATCTAAATTAAATCAATAGTACAAGTCTGTGTGTGTCCCACGAAGTCCTTGTCACAGGCCAGCTGGCCTTCCTGCCCGTTGATATTCTCCAGGAACATAAAGATTTTCCACGTGCCAAGGTGATGTTAGGGTTCGAGTCTTTCAGTCACTGCACTGCCTGGCCGCCCTTTTCACACCCACTCGGACCTTCTGGTCCCCAGGAGAGGGGCGCTCCCAGCGCCAGCCTGGCGGGTTGAGGGTTGCCACAGACTGGACGGGCAGTGCTGGGCCTGCAGACGGTGGGGTTTTAAGGGATGCTCATTTCGGGAGTCCGGAGGGACCTCTGCGCAAGGCCTGCCCCCAGGCTCTGTGCAAGCCCTGGAGACCTTGTCGCTGGTAAAGGACAGCCCCTCACTCTCATCCTCCTCTGGAAGCTCCATCCGCCCCGACACAACCCACTGACCACTGGGGCTGTGGGCACCGTGCCCTCTGGTCCACAGGCCCCGGTGTGCTAGCAACACCCTTTCCTCCCCCGGCCTATCCATCACCACCGGATCTGGCCTCCTTTCCCGGGGACACTCGGCGGGTCCCGGCTCCCCGAGAGTCCTCCTGCCCAAGCTGCAGAGCAGGTCGGCCACGCTGAGCAGCACAGAGAGCGCGCTGAGTGCCCAGAGAAAGAGCATCAGCATGGACTTCTCTGTGGGCCGAGAGACGTAGCAATCCACTGAGCCAGAGCAGGGAGAGTGGGTGCAGGAAAACCTGTTGGGGACCGAGAATCCGAAGAGGAGGTAATGCAAGGCCCCTAAAGCTGTCTCTGCCAGGGTCCGGAGACAGAGGTGCACAATGTAGCCGTAGGAGAAGTCTGGAACCACTAGGCTGCGCCCCTCCCTGCAGGGCAGAGGGCAGAGCCTATCCCTGGGGCTCAGGTCTTCGAGGTCCTGGCTTCCTGAACCACCATCTGGCCCACAGGGTCCCCGGGCAGCGAGCTCAGCTCCTTTGTGCAGCACATAGGCACTGAAAACCACTGAAGGGAGGAGAACAGACACGCTTTGGACCAGCCAGAAGCGCAGGTGGGACACTGGGGAGAAGACATCATAGCAGACATTGGCGCACCCGGGCTGCAGAGTGTTGCACACAAACCTCTCCTGCTCATCCTGATAAACGGGGGACCCAGCCACAATGATCACCACCATCCTTAGCAGGATCATGAAGATAAGCCAGATCTTCCCTGGAAAAGAGAAGGGCACCACCATGAAAACAGACTTCCTCCTAACAATGATGTTTACATATATCCTGGGGCTGAGAGTGAAGTGTAAGGTCCAAAAGCATGCATTTTAGTCACAGCAACAGTATCACCTAGTTTGCATGTGACAAATATTTATCTAGCACTTACAATGTGTCAGACACTGTGTGAACTACTTGTTTGTAAAATGCTTTGAAATTAGCAGATGTTAAAGAAGCGTAATTACAGAAAATGTTTAATTTGGCTCTGCTAATTCAGACTTTGGTAATGTCTCCTGGACTGAAAGTTCTAGAAAGAAAGTTGAGCTGAGAAAATGAATGATGCAAATAAGATCTTACTTTTTTAGGAGATTAAACTTTTTAAAGGATGTTAGTGCATTCCTGTAACTGTGTAGAGCAAATACAATAAGTCTTTATTTATGATAATGGTCCACAAGGCCTCCTTCATTTAATAACAGGACTTGTTTTTATTTTTTTAAATACATATTTTATTGATTTGAGAGAGGAAGGGAGGGGGAGAAAGAAACTACAGTCAGCTGCCTCCTGCATGCCCCCTACTGGGCATGGAGCTGCAATGTGGGCATGTGCCCTCACCAGGAATTGAACCAGCGACCTTTTGGCTCATGAGACAAGGCTCAATCCACTGAGCAATACCGGCCAGGCAATAGGGATTGTACTTAATATTGCTTTATAGCCCTTAGAATCAAATTTCTTTAAACCCTGTCCGGGTGACTCCGTTGGTTGGAGTGTGTCCCGTACACCAAAAGGTGGTAGGTTCAATTCCTCATCAGGGCACATACCAAGGTTGCAGGTTCCATCCTGACTCAGCGCATGTTTATGGTAGCAACCAATCTATGTTTCTCTCTCTCTTTCCCTTTCTCTAAAAATCAATAAACATGTCCTCCCGTGAGGATTAACAAAAAAATTATTTAAGAATATTCAATTTTTCAGAATTTTCAGTAATTTAGAATTCCTTTTCCCCTATTTCAGTTATTATGAATTAATGAGGTTTGTCTTTTTTCAACTTATCATGAATAAATATGGCCAACCTGGGGAATCAAAATAACTTCAAAAGTCCTCTTTTCATGTCATGAGTCAACTATTTTGAAATATATTTAAGACTCAGTGAAAATAATTTGTAAATACTTTGTTTTGTGATGAGATACAGAAAACATCACCTGATAGAAAAACAAAACTCTATTATAAATGAAGTCAGTTAAATAATATTATTATGTGATAAAGTTATTGACTCAAACTTTTAAAGACCAACTTGATTTTGTTTCAATTATACAAAATAAAGAGTAAGAAAAATATCAACGACTAATCCTTTTCTCAGTCCCTTTTTCTAGGACACCCATACTTCTCTAAAAATTTGTCTTATCTGCACTAAATTCAGAAGTCCTTATTACTTTTTTTGTTTAAAATATAACTAAAATTGGGATTTGGTTTAAAGCACAAAAGAAATTGCTAATCTTTACAAATTAAGCTTCAAGATTAAACTCTAGAACAAGAAGAAAGCATAACTGAGGCATTAATTTATCTTTTCCTGGTAATGCAGCCAGAGAAGTGTTACCCCTTTCACCTGCTCAGGCTTTAGACTCACCACCAGAGTATCAGCAAGAAGAGGCCCCAGGAGAGAAAAACACTCACACCCAGACTTCCTTAAATGATAGAGGAACCATGGTGAAATCAGAAGCTTGAACCCACAGCCCCTTTTTACTCTAGCAGTGCACAGACCTTTGCACTTTGTGTTGGTGTGGGTGTGGAAAACCAATAAAAACAAAAAACAGAATAAGAGCTTTGGGGGTGTTTCCTGTACTCACCCACAATAGTCACATTGCAGTTTAACGTGATGATGAGGAACCCGAGCAAGTCCAAACGGTCCATGCTTCCAGAATGTTGAAGACTCAAGGCTGCTGGGGACATCAGAAGCTTGTTGTCTCCAAGGAGGTGGGAAATCTTTGGAGAAACAAATGTATGTTAGCCACAAAAGAGTTAAAAATGAAAGCTGTAAATATGAAAGGAAAAATTTGAGCCCAGGAACAAGAGGTCAGTTTTTCTGTCTCTGTTGAGACGCCCCCGAGCTGTTTGCCTCTAAGGCAAAATGTTCCTGACAACTGCAGGGACCAGAAGACAGCAGGAGTCATCTCTCATGTGGGCTATTCTTACCCTCTTGGGACATTCCAGGCCCTTAGTAGTGCTCACATGTCCCCACCAGGAGAGACAGAGGCTTTAGGATATATAATAGAAGTGACTACACTTTAATCCAAGAAAGAAAAGTTCTGTTAACTAGCCAAGTAAATTCTCTATGAAAAAAGGTGTTTTCTCCTTGAAAACATTTCCACACCATCTCACTTGTTAAAGAAACACTAAAATGTTCATGATTTGTCTTCTCTAAGAGAAGCATAACCCATTATAACCCGAAAGGCTCTTGTCCTCATTCTCAATTCCTGGCAGGGTTGGGGAACATCCAGCCCAAGAAATCATTTGATGTGGCCCTGCCAAGGCATTAGGGGTATTAATTAAATGTTTGACCAAATATAGCAGGCTAATTTTTATTTATTTATTTATTTTTTTAATTAATAAATCTTTATTGTTCAGATTATTACAGATGTTCCTCTTTTTTTCCCCCATAGCTCCTTTGCTCCTTT
>NW_005370760.1:446728-470074 GCF_000412655.1 Myotis brandtii
TTGAGTAATCTTATAACTGTGGTTCTGAATTCTATGTCCTCCATTATTTTGCTTTCCTCCATTTCTTTCATCTGTGACATGTTTCTTTGTCTTTGCATTTTTGGCTGACTGCGAGGACCCACTGTGTCTATAAGAAGAACTGCTGTGCTGGAGACACCCTTATGGGGCAGGACTTGCTTCAGTGGGGCTTTGGTGCTCACTGAGTCTGCCTCTTGAGTGTGTCCCTTATGGATGTGAGGAGTTGAAATCTGGTATCTGACCAGGGGTACCCTGGCTCCTGGCTCTCCAAGTCAACCACTGTGTGAGTCCACCCAGCAGGAGCTACAGCGATATCAGCAGATTTCTCCTCTTTGTTTGGAATTTGGAAGGTTTGGAGCTCTCTAACCCAGCTGCAGTTAGATTAGGCTGCAAAAGCCAAGGTGATTCCTTTGCACCGCTGAGCACAGCTTGGGAGGGGATGTAAATTGAGTGGGGCGGGGTCTCAGAGAATCACCAGGGCAGAGCGACTGTCGTCAGCGTGTCCGCAACTCCTGGTGTCTCTGTGACTCCGCGACTCCGTGTCTCTGTGACTCCACATCTCTGCAGTCCCATCTCTGTAGTCCCGTGCCCCCACAGCAACAATGATCCCTGCAAGCAGCTCTGTGAGAAAGCCCCGCTCACTTTCCAAACCACTGCAAGACAGTCCAGTTTCTCCCCGTAGGAGTCTGGGACCTCAGAATCTCGCCTTAAACGAGCTCAGTGCGTTCGAGAGCTTGTATCACCTTCCGATTGAAAAAAACTGCGCACCAAGGTGCAGCCGCCTCTCGCACGCCTGCGTACCTCTGTTCTTGGTGCATCTGCACCTCCTACCAGGTCTCAATGCACTTCTTTCTTTCCTTCTAGTTGTAGAACTTCCACTCGGCCAGCTTTCCCGTGGTTCTGGATGATAGCTGTTTTGTCTTATACTTGTAATTTCAGTGTTGTTGTGGGAGGCAGCACGCACAGGTTTATACCTTATGCCGCCATCTTGGTTCTCTCAGGCTAATTTTTAAGTTGATAATTTTGTATGACCCGAGAATGATGTTATAAATATCCTAATGGCACATGCTTTGACACACTCCATCACTAATGGTCTGGTGCTTCAATGCAGCATTCTTGGTGAAGAGGCATTTCACTTCTTAGTCTGAGTTGGCACTGAAACTTTTTCAGTTGGCTGAGGCATTATGGGGATTTCCTGGCTGGAACTGACTGCTTCAGTTTCATGCTCTGGTTCTTTGTTTTTTGGTTCCACACTTTGATTACAATGCCCTTTCTTTGCTCTTGGTTCCTGAGTGACCGTGAGCTGCTCATTGCTGGGAGAGGAGATACTGGTTTCTGCCTCCTCCTCCTCCCTAAGGTCTTCATTCTTAGACTTCCAAAATCTTCCTTCACGGAGGAAATGCTGATTCAGTTCCTGCTTATCACAGGCCTTTCCCCAACCCACAATGTGCTATACACAAAGCCAATGGACACTGACTGCAATGTCCTGTGTGTTTTCAGAAGGAATCCAAGCTCTTTAATGGTGGTGACCAAAGAAGCAGACGTCAACCTGATTGTCCTCCTTCTGCATTACCTTGGCTGGCCAGAATTCAAAACCTTTTATCTTAGCCCAAACCAGTTCATGATTAGGTATACAAGGATAGCAGAACCAATAGTCAGGACCAGTATTTGATAAATAGAAGCAGTTCTTACAAAGCTGTAGCTCATCCATCTCATGACAGGTGGCTTAAAACAGAATCCTTGCTATGTCAGCTTGCTCACTGTCTGCTCCATAGAAAATCACTGTGTTGTGGAGAAGTAGCTGACCATCAGCTTTGAACTCTTCATAACTTCGATATTTCCCTTCATTCACTTTCTCTTGTATGGGGGACATCCACTGCTGAGTGCACCAGCCTCCGGTACATCGGGTGTTTGCTGTCCTTCCCCTTTTTATTGAGGTCTATAGCCTTCTCCTTCATGAGGAGACAATAAACCTCAGGTATGTGCTCATCTCTTGTTTGTTTGTACTTTTCTTCTTGATGGTCCTGCAAACAAGGCACTGCCAGTGACTACTGCTGTATCTAAGCCTGTAGTCATCAGACAAAAACTTGGAATGATACACATGAAAACACAGATCACATATCAACACCTCTCCAGGAAGATGGCATTCAAAACAATACCAGTCATGATTTTCTGTTTCCTAATTTCATCTCCTGGCAACCAATATCCTTCTTGTTCAATACCAGCTTTTGAACCTTTGCATCCCACAGTGAGACTTTCAACAATAAGACCATCTTTCACAGCCAAGCTCAGCTGACAGGTGGTCTCTTTTGGATGCATATGATGGACTTCACCTTTACAGAGTGGTTATGATATGCAAATGAGATTATAGAAATAAAAATTATTTTCAAATATAAAAAATTACTCTAGTGTCAGTGACTGGTGCATCTCAAAGTCTGCAACTCTGCATTCCCACCCTTGGTCTTTCTCTTTGCTTCCACACATCATCTGAACAGACAAGGCTGCCTGTTCCCTTCCCATCTTTATCACTTTTGCTCTTTCTTCCCTAAGTCCACCAATGTTGGCAATTTGCTTCTGGTTCTGTATACTCTCAATACAGAGCTTTTGTATCTGTCTGTAATCTTTTTTTTTAATGTGCCATGACCTGTTAACTGCTTGGGTCTCCTTGCGGAGGCGATGCTGCTCACAGGCCAGTGTGTGAGCTGGTGGCTGCTCAGGGCCGCCACCTGCACCTCCGCCCGCCCCCGGACTTTATTCTCATTTTCTTTTGTATCTCTCAGCCCCGTCTAGCCCAGGGCTTCTCCCATTGAATTAGCTACATAAATGTCTGTTAAGTTTGTAATAAAATATCACTGTCTAGACCTCCTGACATTAACCATAGTTGAATCAAAATCATATTGTGGCTGTCACCTTTCTATCTGGAAAGAACCCATCCTTCAAGGCTGAGGGTAGAAATTGTAAACTTTAAAAGGAATGATTTCAATTTTCCATGAAAGCTATTCTTTATATTCCTATCTTTTCTTCATTTCTGATATATTCTTGACTTTAGTAATATCCCTAGAAAGATTCCCAGAAGAGGAGTACAACAAAGTCGCTTTCATCTTTATTCACATGACGTTTCCATCCATTGAAAACATTTTGACCCTCTTAAAAAGAATAGCAGTTCTAATTTATTTAAGTCAAATGTTTCAACATGAGCAATAAAACTTACAGAAGTTGTAGCTAAGTAAAACTATTAAAACAGTCATATGGTTCAAGCATAAAATACAAGAAAATATCTTTGCAGCCTGATAGACTATTCATGGAATTGGCTTAAAAATCAAAACACTAGGAAGCAATTACTGAGTTTTGCTGTGTGATATGAATAGCCTATTTTTGGATATGAAATAAATTAGAATTTTGTGACCTTGAGTAAATCACTAGAGCTCTTCATGCCGTGGTTTTCTCACCAGTAAAGTAGAAAACAAATGTGTCCTTCACCTATATGGAGTAGTTGTGATATGCAAATGAGATTATATAAATGAAAATTGTTTTCAAATATAATGAATTACACAATTGTCAATGACTGGTGCAGCTCAGGGTCCACTCCTCTCTATTCCCACCCTTGGTCTTTCTCTTTGCTTCTGCACATCTTTTGAACAGACAAGTCTGCCTATTCCCTTCCCAACTTTACCACTTTTCTTCTTTCTTCTCTAAGTCCACACTGTCCCCAATCTTTGTCTTTTGTCCTCTTTCTCCTTTTTGCCCCCTCTCTCATACTAGGAGACATTTTTGCTTTGCCTGATATCCTAACCTCAGTGGCTGCCAGAAGCCTGATGGGTATGAAAGAGAAGGAAGAGATGGATGTGGCTAGAGCATCAAACATGTGGCACTGTCTATATAGCAGAATCCTAAATCAATAGGAAATGTCATGTGTGTGTCTATGGCATGTATAAAAGATTTGGGGGAGTATTGTGCTCAAACCAATGGAAAAGAAACCTAGTGGGTGTCAGGGACATGGATATGGCAGAATTGTGCAAGATGACCAACTAGGATTAGTTCACAAAATGAACTTAGCAAAAAGGAAAGAGAACAACAGAGTCATCTGCTATTAAGCTTGGACTTCATCCACTCTATCTTAGTGACATTGGCAAATTATTTAGGCCTTAGTTTTACTATCTATAAATTGGAGATAATTATATTTCATTTATAGGGTTACTGAAAATTAGGATTAATTTAAATGAAGTTCTGCCTCACTATTGGGACTTTAAGACTCTCTCAATGCAGTCAATTCTCATTATTTGTGGTAGTTACATTCTATAAATTTACCACAAACACAAAATTAGTGAATACTAGGGGTACATAGGGGAAAGACAGAGTTAGGTTTCTAGGAGCCTCTAGTCACAACATCTTTGTCAACCAATCAATACATAACTGTGCTTTATGTGTGTTTCTATTTAAAGACATCTTATGTAACACACAGACACACACACATCCTATCTAATAATAGACAAACATGGTAATTGACCGTACCTTCGCTACGCCTCCCATTGGCTAATCAGCACGATATGCAAATTAACCACCAATAAAGATGGCGGCTAATTTGCATATACTGGCTGGGAGCGAAGACTGAAGACACCGTAGAAGGAAGCCAAGCAATGGAGCTGAGGTAGCAGAGATGGGCGGGAGAGAAGTGGCAGAGACGGGCGGGGTAGCAGCAGCAGAGATGGGCGGGGTAGCAGCGGCAGAGACGGGAGCGAAGCCCTATTCTTGCAGGAATCTTCCTGCAATGGGCTTCTAGTATATATATAATCATATTATGTATATATTGTATGTTGTCATATTATACATATTACATAATATACATATTATCATACATATATAATATATTGTAATAGTTGTCTTATTAACATTGAATTCACAGCCTACAGCACTACATTTCTGTGAGGCACATCACAACCTTTTTGTATTTCTGACATTAGACAGCACTTCAGCACCATGTGTTGGGGGGCATTTTAAACAGTGAAATCACCAACAAAAAGCACAAAGTTTTTGAAAAACTTGGCTCTTTAGTCAAGTGGTTCTCAACCTTGGCTGCACATTAGAATCACCTGGGAATCTTTTTAAAATCCTGATTTCTTGGCCTCATCCTCTGGAAATTCTGTTTCTTTGTTATGGGGTGGGGCCACAACATTAGTAACAAAGAAACAGAATTTCTGGAGGATGAGGCCCAGAAATCAGAATTTTTAAAAGATTCCCTGGTGATTCTAATGTGCAGCCAAGGTTGAGAACCACTGCTTTAGACTGTTTTTTAAAAATTTTGTTTATAATATGAAAACTGAAATAAGGAGGCAGAGCACCACCTCGTGCCACCTTAGCTGGTGACTCGAACATTTAGTGTTTTGTGTGATCAAAAATGTCCATGAAAGCCCATGAATATTGATTTGGGGGTTACAAATAAATTTTAGCAAGTCGATGAATTTATAAATACAGAATCCATGAATAATCAGAATTGACAATTTAATAATGCTGATTCACTAGACCAGTGATTTACAACTTTTTTCATCTCATGGCACACATAAACTAATTTACTAAAATTCTATGGCACACCAAAAAATACATTTTTTGCCAATCTGACAAAAAATAGGTATAATTTTGTATTGATTTATAAAAAAATAATAGTAATTTCTTACCCGTTTTGCTCCAAAGTGACTTTGTAGAAAATCAAGTGCCTATCCTATATAATAAAAGCTTAATATGCTAAGTGTCTGGTCGTTCATTCAACCAATCAAAGCGTAATATGCTAATGATATGCTAAGGCCGCTCAACTGCTTGCTATGACGAGCACTGACCACCAGGGGCATACTCTCTGACCAGTAGGTTAGCTTGCTGCTGGGGTCTGGCTGATAGGGACTGAGCGAGATGGGCTGGACATGCTCTGGAGCCCTCCTGCAGTCCCTCTCCAGCTAGCTAACCTCCCACATCCCTCCCTGGCCCGATCGTGCACCAGTGTGGTCCCTCTGCCTGGCCTGCACCTCTCGCAATTCGGGACCCCTCAGGGGATGTCAGAGAGCTGGTTTTGGCCTAATCCCGCAGGCCAGGGCAAAGGACCCCACTGGTGCACGAATTCATGCACCAGGCCTCTAGCACTTGTATATAAGGATTTCTGGTACCAAGAATTAACCAATCAGATGCAACCTTATTATGTAACATGACCAATAAGATGCAACTCTATTACATGTCATATCATATCATATCATATCATATCATATTTATGATTCAAGACAGGGCATTCACACCACAGATATTGTCATTTCTTTTTTGACATATTGTTGGCTGTTGTCATATTTATTTGATAATCTAAGAGAAAAGAGGTCAGTGCCCCTGACTAAATAGTCAGGTATTGCATGTTTTGAAAATTATTGTACTAGAGGGAAGAAAAATTGAGGCCTATATTAATCAATTCGCAAGAGGAATGTATCCCTAAGAGCCCTGGGGTCTAGAGAGGTATTTAAAGTGGAGGAAAGAATCGAAGCTCCAGATCTGACCCACTCCTACTACTTCAGCCACACACCTCCACTATTATCTGCATTATTTTTTATGCTTTGGCTGAGACTCAACTTGAATAAAGGAGTCTGTATCCAAAAAAGATATGTTAGAAAACATCTGCCTACATGAACATAATTATGGAAGGCAGCCTAGTACATGAAGGTAAAGTACCCATGCTCTGGAGTCTGACGGCCTGGATTAAAATTCTAGCTTCTTGACCCTGGGAGAGTTACTTTACTAAGTTTCCTCATTGTAAAATCAGTGTCTAACCCTTCCTTACCCTAGAATAATTGTGAAGAATAAATAAGAAAATATGTAAAGAATGTAAAACAGTGCCCAGCCAATGATGTGTACACAATAACTGTCAATCTTCATTCTTATCACCTACCAAGAATAAGTAGCAGTGAAGAGTGTGGAGCTTGGAGTGGCTTTTCCAGAAGATGGGTGCTCCAGGCTCCTAACTGTCCAGTCCAGAAACCTGACAATAGAAGGACATGTTTCATCCCAGGCCCAAATGACCAGGGCACCTCAGGAAGCTGAACTCAGCTTCTGGAAGGCTTGGAAATAATGGTGTTTATTTTGTTTTGTTTTGTATGTGTGTGTGATTATGGAATATCTTAATTATCTAATTTTAGAAATTAATGTTTTGCTTGTTCTTGGGGTTTAAATGACTTTTCAGACAGGAGTGGTGCACAGGTACCCAGCAGCCACTCAGAATTGGGTTTTCTTTGTGAAGAAAGCAAAGGTCTTCTCTCTTAGCTTGCCATTTGTCCACAGGTTTGGGCAGTATGTCAGAACATCCTTCCTGGGTGCTATGATTTGAATGTCTCCCCCAAAATTCATATTTTGAAATCCTAACCCCTAAGGTAATAGGATTAGGAGGCGAGACCTTTGGAAGTTGATCTATGGAATTAGTGATCTTTTTTAAAAGAGGCCTGAGAAATATCCCTTGCTCCTTCTTCCATATGAGTTTACAGGGAAAATATGACCATCTATGAACCAGAAGCTTTCCCTAACCAGACATCATATCTGCAGTGTCTTGACGTTGGACTTCCAGCCTCGAAAACTGTGAAAAATAAATTTCTGTTGTTTTAAACCACCCACCCTGTGATATTTTATTAGAGCAGACCAAATGGACTGGGACACTGTGGTATCAGTTGATATCAAATCAAACAGTTATATAAATCAGTCCCTCACATATCTAATTTAATGAGAATTTTCAGAAAGGTCTTGTGTGGGAAAATAGGAGACTGTAAAATCAGTTCCATTCTGGATGTCACCAAGAGAGCTTACACCTCAAATTAACAAACAGACTATACCTGTGTTCTCTCTCCAAGTGATTGACACCAAGATCCATCTCATCTAAGCCAAAATCCTAGCACTTAACTTGCTTTAAACACTTAAAAAAAAAAATCTCACTGCTAAACGCTCTTCAGTTGCTTCCCATTGCCTCTGGGACAATGTCAAACAGAGTTCACCAAGCCCCAGAGGACCTAGGCTCCCCTCTCCTCACCCTGCTTTCTGCCTTCCAGCAGAACTGAACTTCTTATAGCTCCTGTGATCCTGCGTAATGTGCAACACTAGGCATTATAAATTGTTTAGGGTCTGCCCCTGCCCAGCCTCGTCACCCTGCCACCCCCTTCCCCACAAGACTACAGTCAGACTCCAGTTCGCCTCACTGTCCAGCCATCTTCCTTTATATTCACTGACTCTCAGCTGGGCATCAGTTCAACTTAACAGTCAAAGAAAAAGAGAGAACACAATAGGAAAATGGATTTGCATCTTACTCCTATCACTTACTCTGGGTCTTATTTCCTCAACTATAAAACAGGGGTAAGATAATTAAATGAGGTAAAACATATAAGCTCCCAGGTACAATGGAAACATTCAATAAATGGCAGGTATAGTTAAGTTTATTTTTTGTGTGTCTCCTACTTCTGCATACAGGGCTGGCCTTTTTGGCCTGGTCAACCCGCTAGAGTGGTTCTTTCCCTTTGCTCAATAAAGAGAGCAGTCACAGCACACCGGAGACTATTTCTTATATTTGAACCCTTCCTGATTCAATTTTCCTTGGGACTGGTTGTTTGGTGTCAATTATTTTGTTCCAACTTTTCTGTGTTCAGCCCAGAAGCTTAGGGCTCCTGAAGCCTAACATTTTATCCAAATCTTAATTACCCAGAATCATTGTATGTTACATTTTTTCCCCTGAGAAAACAGAATCCATGAGCCCATGGTGTTCCCTAGACAACACTGGAAGCCCCTCTGAATGGTGAGGACTTGTCCCATGAGGAACTCTGGACCTCTGTACAGGCAACCCACCTATAGTGTTTTGCTAACCATAGTCTGAGTATTTTTGACTTGACTATATATATACTAGGGGTCCAGTGCACAAATTCATGCACCTTGAAAGGAACTGTGGGCCGTGGGCCGAGAGGCTGTGGTGGGCACAGGGGCAGGTCTTGGCCCATCCTCTGCACCCCCACCCGGCCCCTCCCACCGTGGCCCCAGTTCCCTGTCTGCCAGAAGCCCCACTCCCACCACCACCACTACCATGCGCTGACAGAGCCAGGGAGCCAGCCCCACTTGCACCTGCTGACGGTGCAGAGAGATTGGGGCTGGTGCTGGCAGCGGGTACGACAGGGCCAGTGCCATCAGCAGGTGTGAGTGGTGGCTGCTGCCCTGATTGCTTCTTAGGAGCAGGGGGAGGTAGAGAAGCCCTCAGGGGTGATCAGGCTGACAGCTGCTGCTTGCACCCACTGATGGCGCTGAGCGATCAGGACCGGTGCCGGGCACTGGCAGCGGGTGCAAGCAGTGGCTCTGGTGCCAGCTGCAGGTGTGAGCGGGGCCGGCAACAGCAGTGGGTGTGAGCAATGCCGTTGCCGGCAGCAGGTGTGAGAGGCAGCTGCTGCTCCAATTGCCCCTTAGGAGCAGGGGGAGGTGGAGAAGCCGTGAGGGAAGATTGGGGCGGCAGCTGTGCTCGCACCCACTGATGGCACCAAGTGATCAGCGCCGGCAGCAGGTGCGAGTGCTGGGCAGGACCATGGCACGTGGGAACAAAGAATTTTCAGTAACCACCAGAGGCTCACCCTGATGACAGCGACTGGCACCCTGCTTTGGTCTGGCGCCCCCACTCACCTGCAGCCGATGTCCACCATATTCCTCGCTCTGCTGCCTGCTGCCAAAGCCCGCCAATGTCTGCACGCGCCCCCTGGTGGTCAGCGCATGTCATAGCGCTGCTCTATCCACTGAGCCAAACTGGCTAGGGCTTGATTCTACTAAATTTATTTCACAAATGACATTGTGGGGAAGAGGTCCTCTCTATTTGTAACCAGTGTGTATGCTTTGTTTTTGGAAATTTTTAAGTTACAAAATTTTAATTAAGCTTTATTTTTATATTTGTTTTTTTTTCAATACAGGTAGATGAGGAAAAAAAAGAGTGATGATTGCTTTAATTATTTCCCTCTCTGAATAATTGAGAGGCAGTTTCAGGGGCTCTAGGTAGGACCTCTTGCCTAAACATACCTCTACCTTTTATCTAATAGTCAATGTTAAATGCTTAAAGTCCTTTGGCTTTCAAAAGTGATGACAACGAAAATACCTCTGAGAGAGGCAGCACACTAATTCCTACCAGTCATTTTCACAATAGTGTGAGTTTAGAAACATCATTTCTGGAAGCAGGCTTTTATATAAAAGTAAGGACCTTGGTTAGGGAAAAGGAGCCAATGGGGTATCATAAACACTCCAAAGACAGAGAAACAGCGATCAGACTATCAATCCCCAGAGGGAAAGTAGGGGAGGGAGGGGGTAAGGGGAAGAAATCAACCAAAGGACATGTATGCATGCATATAAGCCAAACCAATGGACATGGACAACAGGGGGATGAGAACATGAGCATGAGTGGGGGGTGGGGGGAGGATGGGGGTTTAATGGAGGGGATGAGGACACATTTGTAATACCTTAACTAATAAAGAATTTTAAAAAAAATTTAAATCTTAAAAAAAATAAATAAATAAACACTGTCCCATTTTCCTAAGCTCCAACCTTCTTACATAGTCCAAATGCCACATTCAGATTTATAAGTCCTGTGTTTTCCTCTTATTCATTTTTATGTTTTAGGCAGTAGCAGAGAAAAGGGAGAAAGAGGAAGGAAATGAGGGAGACACTGAGTGGCTGCAAATATGACAACACTGGAAGCCCCTCTGAATGGCAAGTTAGTGGAGCCTCAACAAGACCAGTTCATGTTCCCTTTCTGTGCCTTTCTCTCTGCCTGTTTTCTACCAGGAAATACTAGAAGGGGGAATGAAGGAATTTGATCTATATTAAAACGCACAGCTGTTGAACACTAATCCTAAAAACATTCACAACCACTTTGATTTGAGACAAATGATCAGCCAGTTTGTTACAAATGAAAGATATATTCAGAAGTTCCAGACAGTGGTGTCTCAAAGAGCAGACGATAGTTAATTTGTCTCTGAGCCAATGTCGTACTCTGTACCTCAGCAATTTGAGAGATGGGGATCTCCTCAGACAGTCTTTTTAATTCGTTTTCTCTTAAGGAACAAGAATGAAAGGAAGTTAAGGAGTATCCCCTTTCACTGCTGCAGTGCTGTGGGAACAGCCAGGACCTTCCCAGAAACCAGCCCTATAATTACCAGGCTCTATTTCCATGTGAAAGTGAAGACAACAAGGCAGGGAATGGAATGTGAGGGGATGGACAGACTGCAGTGCAGAGCACCTGATGGAGCAGAGTGGATCAGGCAGCATTTGTGAAGGGGTCACTTAGATCTAAGAGTGTAATCTGGGTAGGAGCAGGGGACAGGACAGGGACAAAATGTCCTGTGTCTTTCCCATCAGCCAATCCTACCTTGGCCAATGTACACACATCTCCTCATTTGATGGCTCAAGGTCACACAGCTAGTAGGTGGGGGAGCTGGAACTGAAACACAGGGTGTGACTTCAAAGCTCTTCACACTCTACTACATCAGAGTGCTGTGTAAGGGAGCTGCAAGAGCAACTGGAAGTTGTTTTGTGTTGTTTTTCTTCTCTAAAGAAGGAAACGAAAAGCTTGTTGAATACTCCTGAAAAAGAGAGCTTTATTTAACAACTAGGGGCCCGGTGCACGAAATTCGTGCACTGGGTGAGGGGGGGGAGTGTCCCTCAGCCCAGCCTGCCCCCTCTCACATACTGGGAGCCCTCTGGCGTTGACCCCCATCACCCTCCGATCGCCTGATTGGCCCCTTGCCCAGGCCTAAAGCCTTGGCCAAACACGTTAGGCCTGGGCAGGGAACCCCCAGCTGCTCACGATTACTGACTCCGCCCCTGCTCCCTGCGATGGCTGGTTCTGCCCCTGCCCAGGCCTAACGCCTTAGCCAGGGGCGTTAGGTCTAGGCAGGGGCGGAGCCGGGAATGGTGGGAGCTGGGGGTCCCCTGCCCAGGCCTAACGCCTTAGCCAGGGGCGTTAGGTCTAGGCAGGGGCGGAGCCGGGAATGGTGGGAGCTGGGGGTCCCCTGCCCAGGCCTAACGCCTTAGCCAGGGGCGTTAGGTCTAGGCAGGGGCGGAGCCGGGAATGGTGGGAGCTGGGGGTCCCCTGCCCAGGCCTAACGCCTTAGCCAGGGGCGTTAGGTCTAGGCAGGGGCGGAGCCGGGAATGGTGGGAGCTGGGGGTCCCCTGCCCAGGCCTAACGCCTTAGCCAGGGGCGTTAGGTCTAGGCAGGGGCGGAGCCGGGAATGGTGGGAGCTGGGGGTCCCCTGCCCAGGCCTAACGCCTTAGCCAGGGGCGTTAGGTCTAGGCAGGGGCGGAGCCGGGAATGGTGGGAGCTGGGGGTCCCCTGCCCAGGCCTAACGCCTTAGCCAGGGGCGTTAGGTCTAGGCAGGGGCGGAGCCGGGAATGGTGGGAGCTGGGGGTCCCCTGCCCAGGCCTAACGCCTTAGCCAGGGGCGTTAGGTCTAGGCAGGGGCGGAGCCGGGAATGGTGGGAGCTGGGGGTCCCCTGCCCAGGCCTAACGCCTTAGCCAGGGGCGTTAGGTCTAGGCAGGGGCGGAGCCGGGAATGGTGGGAGCTGGGGGTCCCCTGCCCAGGCCTAACGTGTTTGGCCAAGGCTTTAGGCCTGGGCAAGGGATCCCTAGCTCCCCGGACTGTCGGCTCCGTCCCTGCCCAGTTCCCATTGCTGGCTCCACCCCTGCTTCCCGCTATCACTGGTCGGGGTGGCAAAGGCGCCTGGTTCTCTGATCACAGCTAGGGGGCAGGGCCCTGCCCCTGGCTCTTAGCTCCCCCCGATCACCGTCAGTGGCAGGGGGCTTCTTCCGTCCTTTCCCTTTCGCCTCCCAGCATTGTTCCTACATATGCAAATTAACCGCCATCTTTGTTGGCGGTTAACCGCCATCTTAGTTGGCAGTTAATTTGCATATCACCCTGATTGGTTAACCGCATCTTGGCTGGCAGTTAATTTGCATATCGCCCTGATTAGCCAATGGGAAGGATAGCGGCCGTACGCTAATTACCATGTTTCTCTTTTATTAGATAAGATATATTGATATCTCCTCCATGGCAGACACTGTGAGGGGAAAAAGGATGTAGGTGAGTAAGACAAAGAGAGGGAGGCAGACAAGTACATTTCTAACAGTAAGAACAGTGACTGACTTTCCAGATCCCTAAAGATCTAAGACACATGGTCATGTAACAGTATTGAACCTCAAGGCTTCTAATAGAGGTGTGAAGAGAGCATGAAGAAGAGAACTAATATTTGCAAATGTGTGTATGGCGGGGGTGGGGGGTTGAAGTATGTTATAAATGAAGAAAATACAGCTCCATGGTGTTTCATGACTGCCTAAGACAGAGGTTGTAGGTGAAATGGTTGGGATTCTATTCCAATTTATTTGACTCGAAGGCCCATAGTCTTTCCATGTTCCACAGAGATGGGAGCAAGCTTTAGAAACAAGCTCTCACTCTCAGGCAAGACTAGAAGAAACATATCTTTCAGCCTCTGCTCTTTCTTTCTGGAACCTGCTAAGATCCATAGAAGGTTTGTTGGTAAGCTACTTTAATCTTTCTTGGAAAGAAGTGGCATAAAAATATTTAATCATTTATTAAAAGGCAACAAAAAGCCCTTCCTGTTAGCTGAGCTTGGATTTATGAAAAGGCTCTTTAAGGGTTCATCTATTTTATTCCCAACACTACCTCCAGACAGTTTCTTTGGGAGATATGACTGAATTCTAAAAGATTAAATTGTGTGTATAAAGTAGATATTTGAAAATGATTTTTCCGAAAGAGTAGCTCCTTTCTCATTTTCAGTGGGGCTTTACTGGTTTAATTGAACATAATGAATATGAATCACCCTGAGAACTAATATATTTTTTAAAGTATTCTCTTAATGTAAGTGCCCTAATGGCTCAATGCTTGCTTTGAGAATGAGTAGAAAACAGGTGCCTAAAGCAGCTCATCGCAAGCCTTATTAGAACCCCAAAGTAGATCTCTGGTCTTATGCAATGTTAACAATGATCATCCATCAGGGTCCCAGTTCTGTAGGTTCTAGCTGAACCTAGGAGGGTAGTCAGTTAGCTACTTGGCAGAACAGGATGACTAAGCAGCTACTATGATATTTGTAAGGCCAAGCACTAATAGTTCAGGATGGAAACAGCCAACAGGAGCTTAATGATTTCTTAGATTCAAAAATTGAAAGGCAGACATTAAAGGAAAAATGCTCAAGACATTATTTTAATTTTTTAGTCTGCCTGTGTGTGTGTGCATGTGTGTTCTGTATTTCAACTCTTGTGAGCTCCTTGAAGTTAAAGACAAATCTGTTAAACTGTTTTCCTGTCACCCCAATAATGCCCTAGGATGTTTTACTTACTCAATACATCTATGATGATTAACATGACCTTGCAAATAGCTGTGTAGTATTTTCCTTTTTAATTTAAAACAGTAGCCATATATGTTGTTATTTCCTGATTACCTGGTTTCATGTAATTTACAGTTTTGTTACCAGGTGCATATGTATTGAAATTGTGTCTTCTTGATGAATTGGCCCTTTTATCATTATAAAATATCCCTCTTCGTGTATGGTAAAATTCCTCATCCTGAAGTGTATTTTCTAATGTTAATAAAGCCATTCTTCTCATTTTATTTGTTTCCTTTTAAATTCTTGAGTAGATTTAAAGTCTTTGCCTGCTAATTCCATCATCTGGATTTATTTCTTAGTCTCCTGATCTTGGCTGATATTTCTTACTATGTGCTTCTTCATAGGTCTCATTATTTTTATTGAATGCTGAACCTTGTGTGTGTTATGTTGTTGAATATCTGGATTTTATCTCCCTCCAATAAGTGTTAAATTTTTATTTGACAGGCAGTTAAGTTGTTTGATTAGCTTGATCTTCCTGAGGCTTATTTTAAGCTTTGTTAGAATGGATCTAATTTGGCCATATTGCATTTCTAGTCTTCACTGAATTTCCCAGGTGTTTAACAAGGTGCAGTATCTTCATTCTGGCTGGCCAAAATTTACAAGTGAGCTGTGAGACCTAGGAATTGTTCAGCTTAAAACTTCTTTGAAGTTGTTGGTTTCCTGACCTTATCTAGTTTTACTCTTTGAACATATAGCTTAGCATTTAGCTAAAGACTCAAGGGAACTTTTGTATACATTTCTGGGGTTCTATATAGCTCCCTCTTCTCTGGTATCTCCCCTACACTCTCTAGCTGTATCAGTCTCCCCAAACTCTAATCTCTGTCTTCTCAACTCAGTAGGCCTCCATGCTCTGTTTGGGTTTCCCCTGGGTGCAGTCCCAAACTGTCTCCAGATGAAAAGCTGAAATAATCATAAAGTTCACTGCCCATGTTTCCCTTATGTCAGGGATCACACTCCTTTGCTGCCTATTTTTAATATTTGAAAAGTTTTACTTCACATATTTTATCAGGTTTTTTGGTGTGCTTTGTTGGTTACTTACAGTGGGAGGTCTAGTTCAGTATCATTTATTCTGTCATGATGATGGGTAGAAACCCTCCTTCATGATCTGTGTCAACCTTGACTCCAATTCCCCTTTACCCTGGAGACATAGGGAAAGAACAAGAATTTTCCTTTCATTAATCCTTAATCTATCCTTGCTATATGAAGGTATGTATTTGATGCCAGGACTCTGCAAGCAATTTGATCTGAAGTATCTAACCGAACCATGAAAATGATAGGTAAACATGGATATAATCACCTGTGGAACAGACTGTGTACCCTTAGGAAAGAAAGAGAAGTGAAAAGCAAGAGAATAGAAGAGGAAAAAGAACAAAGGAAAGAGAAGGGGAGGAGGGGGAAAATCACACACACCAAAAGAGCAGATAAGGAAAAGAACAAGAATTTTACAAATTCATGAATTAAGTTTTCAAAAGAATAAGAACATTTTTGCCTTAATCCTTGTGACTCACCTAGAGTGCTGGGAGCATTGAGGCACGATTAGAAAAAGAGGCCAAATTATTTATTTCTACTCATTGCATTTATTCCCTTTTGCAAGGAAAGGTATGTTTCTGATAAGAAATTCTTAGAATAAGGCAGTGAAAAGTGATAATAATAGTAAAAATATTTTAACTTAAAAATTAAAAATGAAGACAATGGATTTTGGCACCCGAGTGAAGGTAGATGTTGACTGCTAGAGACTTCAGTGAGTTACTGTTTCTAAGCATTCTAGTTGTGCTGAATAATACAGCTCATGCACTGTAATGCCTTTCATTTTCTGGAGCCCAAGGCTTACTACCAGAACATTATGACCTCAGTAAATAATCCATCCTAAAGGGCAACAGGTCTGAAGTTCTTACTTTTTATTTGTATTTCTCATTTCTTCCTTTTGTTCCAAACTTAGCTCTTTAGAAACAAAATCCATACCATTGCTAGGGTTATCAAAACTGAGGGCCTTTTTTTCTGACAAGACAGATAGCTGGAAATATAATGTGCTCTTGTTGTTTTGTTTTTTGGCTCAGTGGGGAAATAATGTCCTCATTCAGTAAAAAGCCTCAGCAATAGACTAAACACGCTGGGAACGCAGGACATTTCCTGGGAACGTTTTTCTACTATTTCTCAGGATAAACCAAAATCTAAAACTGGTTGTTTCCTCTTTCTTCTTTTTTGTTAAATTGGAACATTGAAGCAGACTAGGAGCTGAAGATGTGAAAAGATGTCTGAAAGTACAGCTTTTGCAACATGGCCATTGGGAGCAATGTCAGTGATCTAGGATGAACTAGATGTGCATGAACTTCTGAAAGTAGCTATGTGGATGCTTCCTCTAATTGGAGCCGAGAAGAGAAAAGCCTTCCCCTAAAGGTTCATTTCAAGCAAGAATTTCTTTTAGCCACCAACATGAGTGTTTGCTGGGTTTTCCTGCTCAGTGCACCATTCTCCTTCCTGTGAGTGAGGGTACTCTCATTGATTCTAAACTAAGGATGGAACTATGAGCAGATGTGGGAGCCAGTCAGGACCTGTGGGGTGGGAGTGCATTGATCTACATTCTCAAAACAAGGATCACAGGGGTATGCCTATGCCTCTCAACAAATGGGGCTCTAACAAGGAAGGGTGTCAGTGACCTAGGGAAGACAGAGCACACAGCAGCCACTGTAGTTGGGCTCAGTTCTCCCAAGAGGCTCCTCTGTTCATCCACAGCCATTCTGAATTCCAAGCGAGATAGGGAACCAACTCAGATAACCTTGGCAATGACAGTACCAACAACTAACAATGGATAGAAGGGAAGAGGTGTTACCTTTAGATGGGGAAACATATGAAGAAAAAAACAACATGGCTAGTGCATTTAAGTATATATAATCTCATGAGAGAGAGAGAAGCACACACTCTCAGGCGGCACTGGTAGACTGAGAAAGGACCTCAAAAGTCATTGACCCAACTACTTCAGACATCAAAAAGCAAAAATGAAGTTAAGAAAAGTGTTATGTGTTGAATTTTGTTCCTCCAAAATTCATGTGTTGAAGTCACAACCCTCAATACCTCAGAATTGGTGTCCATTTAGGAAAGAAGGTTAGGACACACAGAAACACCTTGGAGATATGTGCACACAGTAGAAAGACAGCATGAGGACATAGCAAGAAAGCAGTCATCTGCAAGCCAAGGAGAGAGGCTGCAGACAAAACCAACTCAACCTACATCTTGATCTTGGCCTTCTAGCCTCCAAATGAGAAAATACATTGCTGTTGTGTAAACCACCTAGTCTATGGTATTTTGTTATGGTAGTCAAACTAATACAAAAAGTAAAGGAATTTGCCCAAATTGACTTAAGAATTTGGGGTCAATCTTTAAGGACTGAGATCTTCTCATTTAACCACAGAGCTGTCTTACACACATGTACACATGTATATATGTAATAGGGGACTCACTCACACTTTAAGAGGGTCTTTTCTTTAGAGACCTATGAAGGCAAAGAAGCCTATAATGGGAAAATATGTACAATTTAAACACTACTTAAGGTGGTCATAAGAAGCCTAGCTCTGGAGACTCAAATTAGAAGCAGAATGAGTAGTGAACACTAAATCTGGGACTCAGACACTACCTAAAGGGTGATGTGTGAGTATCAGCAAAGGGGAAGCCCATGACATTGGGGGGCTAAGTTAAGCTGCAGGCTCTCTGTTCCCCTTCCATCTGGCTCCAGCCTGCTCTAGGTGGCAGGTGCCTTGGCTGCCACCACCAAACATGCCAAGCTGAAGGGGAAATACCTATGCATTCCCATGTTGCCTAAAAGTTTGGATCAATGCTATTTTTGAACAATTTCACACAAAGAATGAATAAATAACTCCTACTGAACTGCAAGCTGCTTCAAGGTCAGCTCCCTAGATGCTCTTCTAATGTAGACGGTCTATGGGCTTTCTCTCTCCTCCCCTCCCTCTCCCTCTCTCTGTGCCTTGGGTTACCTAGTGTGTTTTCACTCTGAAACTATTCTTCATAAAATGACTCTCTAACTTTATAATATCATTCACAGTACTTTATAGCAAAATGGTACTCTGCTATCTGCAGGGTGTTTTTCTCTCCCAAGTGATAGGGGCATGTGTGTGTGTGTGTGTGTGTGTGTGTGTGTGTGTTAGGGTGGAAGAGTGAGTGCCTGAGGAGGGGAAGTTTCCCTGGTCCAGAGACTGGGCAGGTGGGGCTGCCTTTCATTGAGATGGGCCATCAGAGAAGGACAGGGTGGAGCTGGGGCGGGAGGAAAAGCAGCCTCAGTCAAGCAGAGATGTCTTTGACAGTTGGATATGAGAGTGTTCTGGGCTGGAGTCAAAGATTTGGAAATTCTCGAGTAGAAGACCTATTGGTGCTTGGCCTGCTCTTTGGAGGCATGTCCTTAATTCCTCGAAAGGTTCCATTTCTATCACCTGTACCAGAGATCCTCACTAAACATAACTTTCTTTTTTGTACATGTAGAGTGAGACCTCTATTTTGATATATATGGTATCAGCCTGTCTGTGGAAGGACTTGCTGAAGCAAAGATAGTCAACCCACTGGAAAATGTCCTTTCTCTAACTTTAACTTTTTGCTGCCACCTGCTCCTTATTCCTCTTTCATCCTTGCCCCTCCAAATGTAGCTACCCCTTTGTACCCAGACTACTTGTTCAAGCCTCTTTTGCTAACGAGAATGAGGTCACATGTCTCACATCAGCACTTTCACAAACTCTTTTCTGCTAGAATCATTAATGGGAAGCTGAGCTGTTTTCTCTTCAGATGCCAGCTGGTTAGGCCAGTTGGTGAGGAATATGCTTAGTGGGTGGCAACTGGCTTGCCTTGGATGGCTTCTTCCAAGAGAAGCTGGAGGGAAGTGATCATTAAGACCTCTTGAATCAATAGAGACTTGATTTGAATAAATGTCAGCTCTCATAAAGCTGCACCTCTAAATCTAGCGCTGGTATGTGCCATTCTAGAATCTCCCGCTACCCGCAAGGCCCTGAGCATCAGCCTTGAGCTGGAGCTCTAACTAAGTGAATTGCAGTGCTGGCAAATCCTGTTATGCACAGTTATTTCAGGATATTTTTCTGCTAACAGGTTGTCTCTGTTTGGCACAAAATTTCCATGGGAGCATTAAGTTGTCAACCCAATTCATTCAAAGCTGACAAACTGTTCGATCTGAGGGCTTAAGAATAGAATTTGTTTACTCTAACAAGTATCATATGCAGGCAGAATCTGGATGGGGAAAATGTCTTAATGTAATTTAATACCAAAATTCTCCTTCATAATAGGTTACATATACAACAGACTGCCAAAGGACATGAAAATATTTACTCACAAAATCAAACCTATTTCAACAGCTAGGAACATTCAGGTTTCCCCCAGTATTTGGTTCCAAGAGATCTGATAACTAGGATTCAGAGAAAGTTGCAAAAAGGCCATGGTCCTTGATCAGGGAAAGTAGTAGAATGAGTTTGATGTTGCAGCAAATTAGACTAATCAGGCAGCATGGGAATAGATTTGCTGCAGGGCAAATCTGCATTCTCAGTAAACTCCAAAGAACAGGTTTGAAATCATCACAGAGGAAGATTTAGAAACTATTTTCCCTGTTAGTATTGAATTCTTCTATTGTAGTAGTGTCCCCAGAGCTTATGTTTGTAACACAATTATAACTTTTAAAAAGCATAGGAAAGGGAAAAGTCAAGCAATTTGCAAAAGGAAAGGTCCTCTAGTGGAGACAACAAAATATAGGATTTGAGTATGCTTTGCTGTGAGTAATTTCTGTTATTAACCAGTGAGTGAAAAGATAAAATGTAATTGGAGCTAAAAACCTCAAGCACCCACAAATGTATAATTTCAAGTTCAAAATAACTTTAGTACCAACTAGTGGGCCATTCAACATGCCCATTTAAGTAGAACATGAAGGTGGTGACGGGAAACAAAGTTGTGGATTAATGAGCTGGACACCTAATAGGGCAAGAGATGGGAAATATTTTCATTGGTATCAGTACTAGGCTCTTTAATAAATAGATCATTCGGTGGAAAAATCCTTTTCTATTTGTTCAATTCCTTTCACTGCTTGAAAGGAATTTAACGGAATTGAACAAATAGAAAGCATTATCTTCTTGATTCATCCCTGTCGTTAATAAATTATGTCACTAGTATTTCCAGGGAAGCAAAATTAACAAATAGAATCTGCAAATTCAAGAATTGCATGGTGCTGTTCTTCCTGGAGGGCTTTTTAACAATGGACTGGTTCGTTTCACTCCACTAGAAGGTGGTATGGTAGAAAGATTGTGAGCATGAATTTAGGAATCAATCTTCCACCCTTAAGTTAATTAATTTATCTTTACTTAAGTTTTATCAACTGGCAATTGGGGGAAATACCACTGCATAGGACAATTGGGGAATTTTTTTTAAATGCAAGAAATGATTCTCAAACTTGTTTCTTAGAATCTTCAAATCTGTGTATGGTTTTTCAGGGATTGTTAGATGAATTAAAAGTGGTGCCCCCATGAGTTCTTCCACTGAAACAGGTCCATGTGTCTCTAAGAGAAGTTCACTGCATGAACTGGGTGCAGGCAATGATAATAACCTCTAATGTGTGCATATCCAGTAAAGCATGCAGTGAGATGGTATCTTCTATTATTTAAATATGGATTATACTGGTGGTCCTCACCCAGTTTTCCATGGCATCAGGCATTAGAGCTGTCAGCACTATTCACATCCCAGGTACACACCTCTTCTTTCTTACAAACATGTGTACAAATTAAAGATGATTATGGCTGGCAGATTCGGCTCAGTGGTTGAGTGTCAACCTATGAACCACAGGTCATGGCTTGATTCCCAGTCAGGACACATGCATGGGTTATGGGTTCGACCCCCAGTGGGGGGGGGCATGCAGGAGGCAGCCAATTGATGATTTCCTCTCATCATTGATGTTTCTATCTCTCTTTTTCTCCCTCTGAAATCAACTATATATATATATATATTAAAAAGAATGATTATGGTATAGTGGGGTGGGAGTGACATCAAAAACCATTCAAATCCTCATCTTCCAGATAGTTGAGTGACGTCGGTTTTCTCATCTATCAGTTGAGTAGGTTGAACTAAGTGATCTCTGCGGTCCTTTCTAAGATTTCTATTTTATAATCACAAACATCGAAAAAAGCTAATGAAGAAAATGGTTGGAGATTAAAAATGGTGGCAGAGTAAGTGGATGCTGCACGGACATGCTACTAGGAACAAAATGGGATTACTACTAAAATACAGAAAAACTTCTCGAATAATCGATGGAAAACTCATCAGAGAGAACCCTGACATCCAAGGACTGAAAGTGGAGACTACATAGAGACTCGTAGAAGAGATCGAGGCGCAAAAGAGCTGGCTAGACATCCACAGACAGCAACTGAAGTCCCAGAGAGATATCTCAGCTGTGGGTGGTTGCCACTGAGAATTCTGGGATCTAATACCCAAACAGGGGCCCCCTGCAGGCAGCACCAAAACTGAGAAGGGTACCCACATAACATATGGCTGTGAAAAGCAGTGGGATGCTGTTTGCCAGGGAATGACAGTTGAAAATTCAGGCACCCTCTTAAAGGGCCAATGCACAAAATTCCCTGTGGAGCCACCCACCTTGTGCTCTGGCAGAGGGAGGGTCAAGTGAACTGGAGCTGTGAGAGAAGAAGCCAGGACAGGGGACTCGGGGAATAGAGCTCAGAGGCAGACACCCCAAGTTTCCTGGGCTGAGTCATTCCCTCACTCAGCAGAGGACATCTTTCCCAATTTGCCTTGCCTGGGGGGAAGAAAGTTGGCACACCCTATTGGAAAACACCTTGCCCTGAGGCCACTTAAGAGATTAAAAATAACAATTAGCCTCCAGACAGAAGCAACTGCCTCACCCTGTTGAAAAAAACTCTTGCCACACTTGAGAACAATTTATGGGGGGGCAATTCAAGTCAGAATCCTATCAGTCTGTAGGCAGAGGTGGTCTCGGGAGGCTTTGAGTCTTTGCCTGATCTAATTATTCAGAAACCAGCCTTTAACACTCTCCTACACTAGAGATTGAGAGGTGTAGAGGATCTACTTACTATATAGTCACAAACCCACAGACAGCCAAAATGAGGAGACAAAGAAACAACCCCCAAATGAAAGAACTAGAGAATTCCCCAGAAGAAGAGATAAATGAAGCAGAGATAAAAAAAACTTATTGTAAACAGAGTTCAGAGTAATGATGGTAAAAATGTGCAACAGCATGCAAAAAGATACAGTAACAATGAAAAAAGATCAGTCTGAGATAAAGAATGACATAACACAAATAAAGAACACATTGGAAGGAATACACAGCAGATTAGAGGAAGCTGAGGATTGAGTCAGTGAATTAGAAGAGAGAGTTGAAAATATCATTTAATCAGAGAACCAAAAAGAAAAAAACAATTAAAAAACAGGAGGACCACTTAAGGGAGCTGTAGGACAACGTGAAACATAACAATATTAGAATAGCAGGTGTGCGAGAAGAGGCAGAAAGGGAGAAAGGGATAGAGAAAGTGTTTGAAGAAATAATGGCAGAAAACTTCCCTAACCTGGTTAAGGAAAAAGTCACACAAGTTCAGGAGGCACATAGAACCCCAAACAAGAAGAACCCAAACAGACCCATGCCCAGACACATCATAATTAAAATGCCAAAAATTAAAGACAAAGAAAGAATCTTAAAAGCAACAAGAGAAAAGAAAACTGTTACCTACAAAGGAGTTCCCATAAGGCTGACACCTGATTTCTCATCAGAAACTCTATAGACCAGAAGGGAATGCCATGAAGCACTCAAGGTAATGGAACGCGAGGATCTGACACCAAAATTACTATATCCAGCAAGGCTATCATTCAAAATAGACAGTCA
>NW_005370760.1:470624-473878 GCF_000412655.1 Myotis brandtii
TAGGGGGTGTGCAGGAGGCAGCTGATCGATGTTTCTCTCTCATCGATGTTTCTAACTCCCTATCCCTCTCCCTTCCTCTCTGTGAAAAAATCAATAAAATATTTATATATTTTAAAAATAAAATAATCAAATAAAATGAAGGCCATCACAAGAGACAACAAAGATCACTACATAATACTAAAGGGATCAATCCAACAAGAGAATATAACCCTGGTAAACATATATGCACCCAATATAGGAGCATCTAAATATGTAAAAAAAAAACTTCTGGAGGACTTTAACAGAGAGATCAACAACAGTACAGTCATAGTAGGGGAATTTGAAACCCCTCTGACTTCACTGGATAGATGTTCCAGACAAAAACTTAACAAGGAAACAGAGACACTAAAGGACACACTGGATCAGATGGATTTAATTGACATTTATAGAACATAACACCCCAATACAGCAGAATATACATTCTTCTCAAGTGCACATGGATCATTCACAAAAATAGACCACATGTTAGGACACAAAACAAGTCTCTACAAGTTCAAAAAGATTGAAATCATATCAAGCATCTTCTCAGATCACAGTGGAATGAAATTAGAAATCAACTACAGTAAAAACACCCCAAAATATTAAAACACGTGGAGGCTAAATAGCATGTTATTAAACAATGAATGGGTTACCATCAAGATCAAGAAATAAATAAAAAACTTTCTTGAAACAAATAAAAATGAACGCACAACAACTCAAAATCTCTGGGACACAGCAAAAGCAGTCCTGAGAGAAAAATTCATAGCACTAAAGGCATACCTCAAAAAACAAGAAAAATCAGCAATAAACTAACCCTACAACTTAAAGAACTAAAAAGAGAACAATAAGAAAAGCCTAGAGTAACTAGAAGGAAGGAAATAAAAGAATAGAGCAGAAAGAAATAACACAGACACTAAAAGAAAAAAAAATCAATGATACCAAGAGCTTGTTCTTTGAAAGAACAAACAAAATTGATAAACTGTTAGCCAGACTCATCAAGAAACAAAGAGAGAGGACCCAAATAAATAAAATCAGAAATGAAAGTGAAGAAGTAATCACTGACAACACAGAAATACAAAGCATTGTAAGAAAATACTATGAACAACTATATGCCAACAAGCTGGACAATGTGGATGAAATAGAATAATTCCTAGAAAAATATAATCTCCCAAAACTGAATCGGGAAACCTGAATAGGCCAATAACAACTGATGAAATTGAAGCAGTAATAAACTCCCACCAAACAAAAACCCATGTTCGGGTGACTTCACAGGGGAGTTTTACTAAACATTCAAAGAAGAACTAACACCTATACTCCTCTAATTATTTCAGAAAATCCAAGAGGAAAGAACACTTCCATACTCTTTTTATGAGGCCAGTATTATCCTTATTCCAAAATCAGATAAGACACTACAAAGAAAGAGAATTACAAGCCAATATCCCTGATGAACATAGATGCTAAAATTTTCAACAAAAGAGTAACAAGTCACATCCAGCAATATATTAAAAATGTCATACACCATGATGAAGTTGGATTTATTTCAAGGATGCAAAGCTGGTACAATATTCACAAACCAATAATCGTGATACATCACATAAACAAATTGACAGACAAAAATCACATGATCCTATCAATAGACACAGAGAAAGCATTTGACAAAATCCAACACCCATTTTTGATAAAAACTATCAGTAAAGTGAATAGAGGGAGCATATCTCAAAATGATGAAGCACATATATTACAAACCTACAGCGAATATCATACTTAATAGGCAAAAACTAAAACCATTTCCACTAAGAACAGGAACATGACAGATGCCCACTCTCACCACTCCTGTTTGACATTGTACTGGAAGTGCTAGAATCAGACAAGAAGAAATAAAAGGAATCCAAATTGGAAAAGAAGAAGTAAAACTGTCATTATTCGTAGATGACATGATATTGTACATAGAAAACCCCAAAGACTCCATCAAAAAACTACTAGACTGCATAAATGAATTTGGTAATATATCAGGATACAAAATTAGCAGCCAGAAATCTATGGCTTTTTTATACACCAATAATGAACTCACAGAAAGAAAAACTAAAAACAAACAAACAAAAAACCATTTACCATTGCACCAAAAAAAAATAAGATACCTAGGGATAAAAGTAAGTAAGGAGGTAAAAGATCAGTACTCGGAAAACTACAAGATATTAAAGAGGTAGAAGAAGACATAAACAAGTGGAAGAATATACCATGTTCATGGATTGGTAGAATAAATATCAGTAAAATGTCCATACTATCCAAAGCAATCTACAGATTCAATGCAATCCCCATTAAGATACCAATGGCATATTTCACAAACTCTCCAAAAATTCATATGAAATTTAAAAAAGACCCCGAATAGCCACAGCTGTCCTAAGAAAGAAGAACAAAGTTGGAGGGATCACAATACCAGACATCAAGCTATATTACAAAGCCACTGTTCTCAAAACTGCCTGGTACTGGCAGACGAACAGACATATAGACCAATAGAACAGAACAGAGAACCCAGAAATCGACCCAAGCCATTATGCTCAATTAATATTTGACAAAGGAGGGAAGAGCATACAATGGAGTCAAGACAGTCTCTTCAATAAATGGTGTTGGGAAAATTGGACAGATACGTGCAAAAAAAAAAATGAAACTAGACAACCAACCTACACCATACACAAAAGTAAACTCAAAATGGATAAAGGTTGGCGTTGGTGGTATAGTGGTGAGCATAGCTGCCTTCCAAAATGGATAAGGGATTTAAATGTAAGACGGGAAACCATAAAAATCTTAGAAGAATCCACAGGCAGTGAAATAGCAGACATATGCCATACCAATATCTTTACCGATACAGCTCCTAGGCCTATGGAAACTAAGAAGAAAATAAACAAATGGGACTACATCAAAATAAAAAAGCTCTGCACAGCAAAAGAAGCCATCAACAAAACAACAAGAAAGCCCACTGCATGGGAGAACATACTTGCCATTGTTATCTCCAATAAGGGTTTAATCTCCAAAATTTATAGGGAACTCATACAACTTAACATAAGGAAGATAAACAACCCAATCAAAAGATGGGCAAAGGACCTAAATAGACACTTTTCCAAAGAGGACATTCAGAAAGCCAAGAGACATATGAAAACATGCTCCAAGTCACTAATCATCCGAGAGATGCAAATCAAAACAACAATGAGGTACCACCTCACACCTGTCAGAATGAC